>NW_006921788.1:5916619-5917670 GCF_000298275.1 Orycteropus afer afer
CACCAGCCTTCTGGTTAGCAGTCAAGTGCCTTAGGCATTACACTACCAGAGCTCCTAAAATATTATTAGGTAACATTAAAAAAGAAAATCTAGTTCTAAGCTATGTGAAATACACAAAAAATATAATGATATAGAAAGATTAAAAATAAAATGATAGACAAAATATAACTGGTGTCTGGTAATCAAAAGCAGAATGGGTACTTGTATTAATATCAGACAATGTTCCTAGAGATAAAGAGGATCACTATATTTTGATAGAATTTTCAATTCAGAAAGATAGAACAATTTCAAATTTATATTTATACTAATATAACTTTAAAGTATCTAAAGCAAAAATTTCAGAACCACAAAGAAAAGATGACAAGTCCCCTACCATAAAAACCAATTGCTATTGAGTTGACTCTGACTCATGGTGACACCAAGTGCATAGAGTAGAACTTTGCTCCACAGGATTTTCGATGTCTGTGTGTTTGGAAGTAGATTATCAGGCATTTCTTCTAAGTGGTCTCTGGGTGGACTTGAACCCCCACCTTTCAGTTACTAACTGAATGTGCTGATTTTTGCATCACCTAGGGAAGAATTAAAATTATATTTATTTTCTTGAAAGATCAAACAACTTTTTTAAAAAAACCAGAAAGAATACAGAATATTTAAACAACATAATTAACAAGAATAATTTAACAGACATATATAGAACACTACTCCTAATAAAGTGGAATAAACAAACTACCTCTGTTGGGGGTGGCAGGGTCCTTAATTTGCAGTGTATCCTGATTTTCATCAGGCCTCCAGGAGTTCCCACTATAGCCTGTTTCAAGCTCCTGACAGTTTAACCAGTGGCTCACAAAATTCCTGAATATTTAACTCTCAGGTTTTACCAGCCAGGTAGAAGAGGCTCCAGCACCTCTAACTATAAAATAAAGTTAGCTATCCTCGGAAGGGGGAGCTCTGGTAGAATAGTGCCTAAGGCACTTGACTGCTAACCAGAAGGCTGGCGGTTCAAACCCACCAGCCACTCCTCAGAAGGAAGGTTGGGCAATCCTACTTCCGT
>NW_006921788.1:5918875-5928023 GCF_000298275.1 Orycteropus afer afer
GAGGATATTCAAGCGGCCAACAAACATATGAAGAAATGCTCATGATCATTAGCCATTAGAGAGATGCAAATCAGAACAACAATGAGATACCATCTTGCTCTAGCACTAGTAGCAAAGTTCAACAAGAAGGAAAATAATAAATGCTGCAAGGATGTGGAGAGATTGGGACTCTCATACACTGCTGGTGGGACTGTCAAATGGTACAACCACTGTGGAAAGCAGTATGGCGATTTCTTAAAAAGTTGGAATTAGAAACACCATTTGACCCAGCCATTCCATTACTAGGTATATATCCTAAAGAAGTGAGAACCATGACAAGAACAGACATATGCACACCCATGTTCATTGCAGAACTATTTACAATAGCCAAAAGATGGAAACAGCCTAGGTGTCCATCAGCTGAGGAATGGATACCCAAACTTTGGTACATACAGTCAGTAGAATAATATGCAACCCTAAAGAATAACCTAGAATCTGCAAAACACCACATAATGTGGAAGAACTTGGAGGACATTATCTGAATGAAATAAGTCAATCACAGAAGGACAAATATTGTATTAGTCCGTTATTGTAAAAGTCAAGGAAATGTTTAGATATAGAAGGAAATTTTCTTTGTTGGTTACCCAGGGTGAGGGTAGTTTAGGGAACACTGTTAGATAGGTAGAGATAAGTATTGATTTGGGTGAAGAGAAGGGCAATGTACCAAATGTGAGTGAACAACATGGTGGCTTTGAGGAAGAAGAAGACATAGAGAGGTGCATGGGAGGTCCAGACAACAAAGATGAACCCTTTTGCACATACAGTACTGCATTGTCAGTGAAGGCAAACATGGGTATTGGGCGGATAGATGGGTGGACAGGTTGAACTATTAGGTATGTCTATACAGTGGGGAGTGTACCCAAGACCATGTATAGGGTTGGCAGATAATGGTCCTATAATCTGTATGATCTGTAAGAAGTCCCAGGTGTATAGTAGAGCTGACAAGGGACAAGGTTGTAGTCACTTTTTAGGCACAGCCAGCTACCCAGAGGGACTGAGTAGTTGAACTGGTGGGCTCAGGACCATAGTCACAGGGGACATCAAGCTCAACTGGCATAACACATTACACAAAACATTGATCCACCTCCTACTTTGGAGAGTAGCGACTAGGATCCTCAAAGCTTGCAAGTAGCCATTTAGATGCAACAATGGGTCTCTCCTCATCCAGAGCAAAGAATGAAGAAAACCAAAGATTCATGGAAACAACTAGTAGTGACTGGTACACCATACAATCCATAGCCTATACAACTATGAGACCAGAAGAACTAGATGGTGCCTGGTTACCATGGTCAAATACCCTAAGGGGGATCTATGTAGGAGATCTTGGATAGAGAGGGAGAACAATGTGGAACAAAACTCTAAATCATTTGGGGAAAAAAAGAGGGACCAGGTTTGCTGGTCTGATAGAGCCTGGTGGAACCCCTGAGACTATGGCCCCTAGCTGACCTTGAAGTCTGGAACTGAACCTACACCTGTGGCTTCCAGCCAAACAAAAGACAGGTAAATGAGTTGAACATTTACATGAGGTAGATACACTCCTCGGAGAGAACAATTATGGGAGAAAGAAGGTCTATTTATGCATAGAGAGACAGCTCAAGGGGCACGAGTGCCTGGAGGGATGGACACAGGGAAGAGGTAACTATTGGGAGGAAGTGGGAGGGGACTGTTGCATTGTGGTGAATTGTGGTCAATGTCATGAGACAAAGTGTATATAAGCTGCTGTATGGAAAGTGAATTTGCTCTGTAAATTTTCACCCAAATCACAATTAAAAAAATAAAAAATCCTAAATAAAATAAAATAAAACAAGGGCATTTGGGAGCAATCAGCCCTAGGATATGATGGGCCCTCGAGACCAGAAGAACTAGACTGTACCCAGCCACCAATGCCAACCACTCAGGAAAGGATCAGATTTGGAGATCCTGGATTGAGTGGGAGGAAAAATGTGGAACAAAATCCAAAAACTCAATAATGACCAGAATTACTGGTTGGATGGAGTCTGGTTAGATCTTCAATACTATGGCCCTGGGTTATATTCTGAGCCTGGAATAAAACTCACTCTCAGGGGCTGGCTCTAGCCAAATAGTAAACAAGATGTACACGCAGACCATTCAACCCAGGGTGGTGCACCCACATACTCTATGGAAACGTATCCCTTGGAGTGATCGACCACAGGGCACCAGAGGGGCAACATTCACATGAGGAAATGCAGGACACCTTTGAGGGGCATGGGGGGATGGGGGTTACTGAGAAGAGAGGGGAGGAGACTGGAGTAAGGTTGATGATCGTAAATGGGGAGTGAAACTAAATGTACACATAATGTTGAGTGTAAAACAAACTCTGCTCTGTAAACTTGCACCTAAAGCATGATAAAAAAAATTAAATTAAATTAATAAAAGTAAAAAAAACAAAACTCATGGAATGTAACTAAAGTATTCTTCAAGGATATTTAGGTCCTTAAATGATTAATTTAAACATAGGAAAAGTTGAAAAGTAGCTGAGACCCAACTTGACTAAAGAAACAATAAAAAGGAAAAGAAAGAAAAAGAGAATGAGGGAAAAAATGAAAAGGGTAGATACTAATAAGATGACACGAATATACAATAGAGATGATCTATGGAGACATATTTGTAGGTTTTTTTTTTTTTTTTTAAGTTATATAATTGACATAGCTCCAAGATTGATCAAGATAAAAATAAACCCAAGGAAAATGACTAAAACCAAATGCCACTGAGTCGATTCTGATTCACAACGATCCTGTAGGACAGTGTAGAACTGCCTCATGAGATCTCCAAGGCTGTAAAATCTTTACTGAAGCAGACTATTTCATCTTTCTGCCACAGACTGGCTGGAGGGTTCTAACTGGTGAGCTTTTGGTTAACAGCCTAAAGCCTTAACCACTGTGCTACCAGAGGTCCTCTAAAATAAATAAAAGAGAGATAAAATCACAGATGCACTGGAAACTAAAAATATAAGACTAGTATGACTAATGAACTCAAAGAACTGCAAACATACATTAGTAATCAGAACATGGAATGTACAAAGTATGAATCTAGGATAATAGGAAGTTATCAAAAATAAAATGCAACCATAAATATTGATATCCTAAGCATTAATGAGCTAAAATGGACTGGTATTAGTCATTTTTGACTCAGAAAATCATATGGTCTACTATGACAAACTGAAGAGAAATGACAAAATTAAAAAAGAATGGTGTCACATCCATGGTCAAAAAGAACATTTCAAGATCTCTCCTGAAGTACAAAGCTATCAGTGATAGGATAACATCCATACACCTATAAGGAAGACCAGTTAATATAAATATTATTCAAATTTACTTATCACCCACTAATGCCAAAGATGAAGAAACTGCAAATTTTTATCAACTTCTGCAGTCTGAAATTGATCATACATGCCATCAAGATGCATTGATAATTACTGGTGATGGAAATGCACAAGTTAAAACAAAAAACGTTGGGTAGTCAGAAAATATGGCCTTGGTGACAGAAATACTGTGATAGATAGCATGGCAGAATTTTGCAAGACCAACAACTTATTCATTACAAATACCTTTTTTAACAACATAAAAAGTGACTATACATGTAAACCTCAACATATGGAATACACAGGAATCAAATTGATTATATCTGTGGAAAGAGATGATGGAGAAGCTCATTATCATCAGTAAGAAAAAGGACAGGGTGGACTGTCAACAGATCATTTGCTTGTATGCAAACTCAAGTTGAAGATGAAGAAAATTAAAACAAGTCCATGAGAGCTGAAGCATGGCCTTGAGCATATCCTACCTGAACTGAGAGACCATCTGAAGAATAGATTTGATGCATTGAACACTAAAGACTGAAGAGTAGACAAGTTGTGGGATGACATCAAGGATATCATACATGAAGAAAGCAAAAGTTCATTAAAGATAGGAAATATAGAAAAGACCAAAATGGATATCAGAAGAGATTGTGAAACTTGCTCTTTAATATAGAGTAGCTGAAGCAAAAGGAAGAAATGATGAAGTAAAAAAGCTGAAAAGAAAAATTTGAAGGACAGCTTGAGAAGACAAAATAAAATCAATAAAATCTTATAATGAAATGTGCAAAGATCTAGAGTTAGAAAATAAGAGAGAAGACTATGCTTAGCATTTCTCAAGCTGAAAGAACTGAAGAAAAAATTTCAATACTGAAGGATTCTATGGGCAAGATAGTGAAAGACGCAGGAAACATGAAGGGAAGATGGAAGAAATACACAGTCACTGTACCAAAAAGAACTGGTCGATGTTCAACCATTTCAGGAAGTAGCATATGATCAAGAGCTCATGGTACTGAAGGAAGAAGTCTAAGCTGAGAGGAGGCACTGGGAAACATAAGCCTCCAGGAATTGATGAAATTCCAATTGAGATGTTTCAAAAAATGGATACAATGCTGGAATTGCTCACTTCTCTATGCCAAGAAATTTGGAAGACAACTACCTAGACAACTGACTGAAAGAGTTTCATGTTTTTGCTCATTCCAAGGAAAGGTGATCCAACAGAACAAGGAAATTATCAAACCATATTATATTATTATTATTGGAAGCTCTGGTAGCATAGTGCCTAAGGCACTTGACTGTTAAACAGAAGTCTGGCTATTCAAACCCAACAGCCACTTCCCAGAAGGAAGGCTGGGCTATCTACTTCCATAGTGATACAGTCTCGGAAACCCAAGGAGGGGTCGCTATGAGTTGGGTCTGACATGACGGCATGTAACAACAACAACATTATTAATATTACATGCAAGTAAATTTTTGCTGAAAATAATTTTAAAAATGGTTGCAGCAGTACATAGATAAGGAACTGCTACAAATTCAAGCCAGAATCAAAAAGGGGACATCATTGCCGATGGCAGATGGATCTTAGCTGAAAGCAGAGAATACCAGAAAGATGTTTACTTTTATTTTATTGACTATCCAAAGACATTCAACTGTGTGAATCACAACAAATTATGGATAACATTGTGAAGAACAGGAATTCCAGAACACTTAATTGTGCTCATTTGGAACTTTTACATAGACCAAGAGGCAGCCATTTTGAACAGAACAAGGGAATCCTACATGGTTTAAAATCAGGAAAGGTGTGTGTCAGGGTTGCATTCTTTCACCACACTTATTCAATCTGTATCCTGAGCAAATAATGTGAGAAGCTATGTGAGGACTATATGAAGAACATGGCATCAGGACTGGAGAGACTCATTAACAACCAGCCATATGCAGATGACTCAACTTCACTTGCCAAAACTGAAGAGGATTCGAAGTTGTTACTGACGAAGATCAAAGACTATAGCCTTCAGTATAGATTAGACCTCAACATAAATACCACAAAAATCCTGATAAATAGGCTAATAAGCAACATTATAATAAATGAAAAACATGTTGAAGTTTTCAAGTCACTTGGATCCATAGTTGATGCCTATCGAAGCAGCAGTCAAAAAATCAAATCACATATTCCACTGTACGTATCTACTGCAAAAGACCTCTTTAAAGTGTAAAAAGCAAAGCTTGACCAAGCCATGGTATTTTCTGTTGCCTCATATGTATGTGAAAGGTGGGCAATGAACTAGGAAGCATTCATTCATTTGAATTATGATATTGGTGAAGAATATTGAACATGCCATTGACTGCCAGAAGAATGAACAAATCTGTCTTGGAAAAAGTACAGCCAGAATGTTCCTTGGAAGCAAAGATGGCATGACTTCATCTTACATACTTTGGACATGTTGTCAGGAGGCACCAGACCCTGGAGAAGGCCATGATAGTTCGTAAAGAAGAAGGTCAGCGAAAAAGAGGAAGACCCCTGAATGAGATGCATTGACATAATGGCTGCAACAATGGGCTCAAACTTAGCAACAATTGTGAAGATGGCTCAGGATCAGACAGAGTGCTGTTCTGTTGAGCACAAGGTCACTGTGAGTCGGAACTGACTTGATGGCACCTAACAACATAACAACATGAATAATTTATGCTAATACATTTTTGAAATTCAGGTGGAGAAATTAATAGGAAAATATAAATTATTGAAACTGACTTAAGAAACAGAATATATGAATGGTCTTATGCTTTAGTTATTTATTGTTACATAAAAAGCACTCCAAAACTTAATTACTTAAAAAATATTAATTATTGCTCAGAAGTCCATGGGTCAGCTGGATTGTAGTCGTGGCTTACTTATACATCTATGGTCAGCTGCCGCTTGTGTAGGTGGCTCTATTGATCTTGGTTGGGCTCTCTCTCATGTTTCTAGGGCTCTGGCTGTAGGTCTATAGAAGTGGTCTCTGCTGAGACAACTGGGCTGCTTTCCACATAGTCTCTCATCCTCTAATAGGCTAGTCTGAGCTTGTTTATATGGTGGTGGCAGGGTCCCAAGAGAGTGAACAGATGTGTGAAAGGCCTTTTGAGGCTATGGTTGAAATGGTACACTGGAAGCACTGTATTGTATTGGTTAAACAATTCACAAGACTAGCCCATGTTCAAAATGTGAGGAAATAGAGTCTTTCTCTTTAGTGAAAGGGCATGAATATAGAGAAGAATGAAGAATTGTGACCATTATTATAATCTACCACATCCTAAAGTCATCAAAGATGTTGTTTTAGCAGTTAAAGTGTCTTCTCACAAAGAAAATACTAGGTCCAGATGCTTTTATTGGCAAGTTCTACCAAACACTTAAGGAACGGCCAAATCCAATCATACAAAGCCTCTTCAAAAACAAAAGAGAAGGAGTATGCCACAATTCATTTTTATGAGTCTAGGAAAACCCACACACCAAACCCAGACAAGAACAGTATGAGAGAAAAAAAATAATAATAGTCAAAATTCACTGAGGATCATAAACACAAAATTTTAAGCAAAATTTAAGGAAACTAAATCTGAACATTTATAAAAAAGAATGCATCATAATAAAGGAGGGTCTATTTCAGCAAAGCAAGATTGTTTGAGCCTTGGAAAAAATTGACTGATTCACTGTATTAACAAATTATAGGTAATAAATGAACTCCATTAGATGAAGAAAGAGCTTTAAATGAATTTCTGTAATCATTTATGATTAAAAAATATCATGGCAAATATTAAGAATAGAACTTTCTTAATTTAAAAAATCAGTATCTACAATAAGACCCTATAATCAAACATCAGATTCAACCTTGAATGTCAAAAGCATTTCTTTTAAAACCAGAATCAAGAAAAGAGAAAGAGCGTTATTTTATTCTACATTGCTCTGGAAGTTTTAGCCCATGCAATACAATAAGAAAAATAAATAAATATGTAAAAATTAGGAAGAAAATCAAACTTTCATTTTCTGCAGATGATATAATTGTCTATATAGAAAACACACACTCAAGATAATTCACAAGTAATTAGGAGACCTCAGCAAGTTTGTGGAATGTTTTATCTACATGTAGTTAAATATATTTTGCTACACTACATTTAAATAGTTAGAAAATGCAAGTAAGATTCTTTTTACAATAGCAATATATCTATCTGTCTTAAAACCAAAAAACCAAATTCAGTGCTGTTGAGTCGGATCCGACTCATAGCGACCCCTCCTTGGGTTTCCAAGTCAGTATCACTACAGAAGTAGGTTGCCCAATCTTCCTTCCAAGGAGTGGCTGGTGGGTTTGAACCACCAGCCTTTGGGTTAGCAGTCAAATGCCTTAGGCACTATGCCACTATCTATCTTAGAAATAAATAAAAAATATATAAACCTAATGGAGAAAATGATTAATTGAAAGCATTAAAAGCAGTGAAAGACCTAAATAAATGCAGAATTAATCCTTACATATAATAGGAATACTCACTATTTTAAAGATGTTAATTCTTCACAAATTAATATGCAGAAATAATGTCAATACAATAAAAACTTCCCCCTCCCAAAAAAAGATTTTGTGCTTTTTTTCCCCTGTCTCTTTCTCTCTTTTTAAGTGGAACTTGACAGTTTATTTCAGAAATTTACATAGAAAAGTAAAGCTCAGGAATTTACAGACACTTCTTAAGAAAAAAGTTAGCAAAAGGGACTTGCCATACCACATATTAAGAGTATATTATATAAGTCAGTGTAGTGTTGGCCCAGAGATTGACCAACAGATCAGAGAAATAAAAGAGAACACTCAAGTGGAACAAGTGGAAGAAAGGTGAACTATTCAGTACTGAGGGAAGGATATATGGCTATCCATAGAGAGAAAAGAAATAAAATAGAATCCATACCTCACCTTTTCCCAAAAGTCAATTCCAAATACCAGGACTTAAATATAAAAGGAAAAACTTTGAACTTCTTGGAAAAATTATAAAAATGTATCTCCATGACCTTGGGGGTAGGAAATGCTTTCCTAAACAAGTAACAAAATCGCAAACAACAAAGGAAAAGATGAATCATTAAAATAAAGAATTTTGCTCACCAAATGACAGTACAGAGAAGGTGAAAAAACAGCCCCCCCCCCAAAAAAATAACTGAGAGAGGATAATTGCAGTACCCAGAACCAAGAAAGGATTAATATGTAAAATCTATAAAGAAAAATATCATAGAAGCTTTGTTTGAGGTGTGGCATGAAAGAACAGATCACAAGGATGAGAAGAAAGTGAAGAGTGGAAGAACATTACAACCAAAGAATAAGATGAAAGGCTTTGATGTGGACAAAAGAGACCAGTGTGGTTGGCAAAGCTAGAACAAGAAAGAGGCAGAGAAGGGCTTGGAGAGCTAGGAAAAGACAGGATAAGAAGCATCATTTGAGTAGAGGTCAATCAAAGGTTTAATTTAGCATACCTGGCTGTTATGTGAAGTGTGGATGAGGGACTGAGAGTGCAGTGGGTAGACCACAACATCTTGGAATCTAATACAGGAGCTTGCATAGCATCTCAGAGAGGCAGCCAAAGGGTCTTAGTTAAGGGTATAGACTCTGGAACCAGACTGCCCAGGTTCCTAACTTAGCTCTGGTCCCAATAGGCTCTGTAACTCTGGGAAAACTACTTAGGTTTTCCATGCATCAGTCTCCCAATATATAAAAATGGGCAATAATAATACCAACTAGATGTTCTGAAACAAGGCGGGCTTGTGCTTACTCACTGATCTGCACTGAACAC
>NW_006921788.1:5932446-5933513 GCF_000298275.1 Orycteropus afer afer
TGCTGGTCCTCTTTTTTATTTTGATGTGAAGGTTTATCATTTTTCTTTGAGGTTACCTTGTGATTTATAGCTTTCTTCCCAAGTTTAGAACAGTCCATTCTATCTTGTAGTTGTCTTGACTTTCCTACCATCTAGAAGTTCTGTAACTACACAATTGTTTCCCTCTTTCTGGTTTGTAGTTGTCCTCATTTGTCAATTAATGTCTCTGGTTCCCTGTTTACAATCTTGTAGGCTTATTTACTTTGGATACTTCTGTAACTGGTTTGGTTTCTGGGTTATGTCATTATGTGTATTAATGGTCAGCTGTTGTTGGCTGTTGTTGCTTCTCTGTCCATAGGACTTCCTCTA
This sequence comes from Orycteropus afer afer, assembly GCF_000298275.1. Lineage (NCBI taxonomy): Eukaryota > Metazoa > Chordata > Mammalia > Tubulidentata > Orycteropodidae > Orycteropus > Orycteropus afer. The sequence goes on from NW_006921788.1 coordinate 5,932,795, forward strand.
GCATCTCTTGTAAGGTTGGTCTGGTTTTAACAAATTCCCTTAATTTCTACTTATCTGGAAATGTCCTAATTTCACCATCATATTTGAGGGACAGTTTTGCAGGGTACATAATTCTTGGTTGGAAATTTTTCTCTTTCAGAGTTTTATATATGCCATCCCATTGTCTTCTTGGCTGCATGGTTTCTGCCAAGAAATCCAAGCTTAGTCTTATTGGTTGCCCCTTGTAGGTAACTTTGTGTTTTTTCCATGCTGCTTTCAGGATTCTTTCTTGTCTTTGGTTTTGGTGAGTTTCATGATGATATGTCCTGGTGATTTTCTTTTGGGGTCTTATCCTGTTTGGGGTTTGTTGGACTTCCTGAATGGATATATTCTCATCTTTCATCATACCAGGAAAATTCTCTTCCAACAAAACTTCAACAATTTTCTCTGTGGTTTCCTTTTTCTGTTCCTGTTCTGGAATTCTGGTGACACGTAGGTTCTTTCTTCTGATGGTATCCCATATGAACTTTAGGCTTTCTTCATTTTGTTTTGAACTTTTTTCTGATTGATCCCTTTCCAAAGAAGTATTGACTTATTTGCCTTCAATCTCACTATTTTTATCTTCCATTTATTCAGTTCTACTCCTTTGCCCATTCCATGTCTTATCTATTTCTGAAAATTTAGTATTAATCTTCTGGATTTCTGTGTGTAGATTTTGTATCATTTCTAATTTTTCATTT
>NW_006921788.1:5933613-5938267 GCF_000298275.1 Orycteropus afer afer
TGGGGCTGGTGCGGGATCGGGCAGTGTTTCGTTCTGCTGTGCATGGGGTCGCTATGAGTCGGAAACGACTCGACGGCACTTAACAACAACAACAACAACAGATGTTCTAAATTGTTTTTGTGCCTTTAACTCCACATGGGCTTGTTCTCAGGAAACAAAAAAGTTTTTAAATGCATAAAATACATAGGATTACAAAGGAAATAAAACATATTGAAATATAGTTATCCAAATATTTAAACACATACATATATATGTTTAAATATTTTGAATGTATAAATGCATATATGCTTCTTTACTTGTTACATAACAAAATCTAATAGTGGGGGTAATACTCAAATGCATTGCTGTTGAGTCAATTCTGACTCATAGTGACCCTATGACAGAGTAGAACCGTTCAATAGAGTTATCAAGGTTGTAAATCTTTGCAGAAGAAGACTGCCACATCTTTGTTCCATATAGTGGCTAGTGGGTTTGAATGGCTGAGCTTTTGGTTAACTGTGGAGTGCTTAATCAATGTGCCATCAGAGCTTCTTAGTGGGTAAACAGCTACTATGATTTCAAAGTTTAATGCATTTTCAGAGTTGTAATGAGTTTGTGATAACATACTAAGACAACTACAAGAACTGTAATGTGATATGAAATAGCAATTTTTACAGGTGAGAAAATCGTAAGTAATCTTACTTCTGTGGTATAGTTTGCTATCTACATTCATAATCCAAGGAAATGTTAATTTTCAGTGACAGGTTACTGTATTGATTAATATATGTGTCAACTGGGCTAGGCTATGGCTTCCAGAGGTTTGGCCAAGCACTAATCTAGTTATCATTCCATAATGTAATCTAATGTAATATAGTGTAATCACTTTTCATAATGTACCATAATCAATTGATCCATTGAAAAGGGAGTTTCCTCAGGGTGTGTTTTGCCTTCAGAGTATAAATAAGTATCTTGGCAGAACACATTTTCTCTTCACTTTATACTCTTTCCATCACCTGACCTATGGGTCTTGGAACACAAGGCTGCAGAAGTCTCTGGCCTGCATCCTGACCTATGAATTTTGGACTTGCCAGCCCCACAACTCCTTGGGGAATCTCTCAACATCTCTCTCTCTTTCTTGTGTGGCTCTGTTTTTGTAGAGAACTCCAAGATAGATGCTGAAAATAAAGTTGTACTTTTACCCCATCCAAGCTGGGCATCAAACATGTTTAAAATTTTAAGCTACTGGCATCACAAAGACAATAATACTCCAGTAAAACTAGCTCTACTGAGGGGCAGGGTACTTAATTCCATGGATTTTAGGATAAAAACCTAAAACTTACTTTATCTGTCCTAGGTAAAGTATTTTCAGCAATATCTGATATAAAGCAACTGTTAGTTACTGTTATTGTTGTCATGATTGTAGTCATTATATTGAGAGGTGGCATGGATAATGGTGAAGATTATTTTCTAACTGTGGTAAAAGATGTAAGATAAAAGTTGCTATTTTAACTATTTTTAAGTATATAATTCAGGGCATTAATTATATTTCCAATGTTGTGCAACCATCACCACCATCTATTTGTAAGAATTTTCATTTCTGCAAACAAAAACTCTGTACTATTAACCAACAATTCTCTGTCTTCTCTTTCTCCTACTCCGTGATACCCTCTAATCTACTTTCTGTCTCTATAAATTTGCTTATTCTAGATATTTCATGTATGTGTAATCATATACTATCTGTTCTTCTGTCTCTGAACTATTTCACACAGCATGTTTTCAAAGGAGCTCTGGTAGCATAGCGCCTAAGGCATTTGACTGCTAACCAGAAGGCTGGCGGTTCAAACCCACCAGCCACTCCTCTGCAGGAAGATGGGGCAATCTACTTCTGTAGTGATACTGCCTTGGCAACCCAAGTAGGGGTCACTATGAGTTGGGTCCGACTCGAAGGCACATAACAACAACAACAACGTTTTCAAGGTTTATCTACATTGTATCATAAATAAGGACTTCATTTCTCTTTATGGCTGAATAAAATTCCTTTGAATGGATGTTGTTGTTGTTAAGTGCCATCGAGTTGGCCCCGACTCATAGCGACCCCTCCTTGGGTTGCCTAGGCAGTATCACTATGGAAGTAGATTGCCCAACCTTCCTTCTGAGGAGTGGCTGGTGGGTTTGAACCACCAGACTTCTAGTTAGCAGTCAAGTGCCTTAGGCACTATGCTACCAGAGCTCCTTTTGTATGGATAGACTACAATTTGCTGACCCATTCATTAATTGATGGACCCTTGGGTTGTTTATACATTTTGGCTATTGGGAATAGTGTTGCAACAAATGTTGATGTAAAAATGTCCTTTTGAATCTCTGCCTTCAAGTCTTTTGGGTATGTGAATGGGAGAGGGATTCGTTGGTCATTGGTAATGCCATGTTTAACTTTTTAAGGAAGCACGGAACTGTTTTCCATAGTGACAAAAATTTCTATTAAACCAGTACAGACAGCTTTGCCACATATTAGTCTTGTAATCTGGGCCCCACATGTAGCCTCCCTGAGCCTCAATGCCCTCATGATGCCTCACCTAGAAACCTTAGTAAGAGAACTACAGTGGGAAGTAGGGAGGAGAGAAGTGGGAAGCAGCTTTAGGAAAAATTCTGCCAATTACCATTTCAGCCTAACGATGATCATTATTCATTAATTATAACTGCTTATTCTCTGGATTTTATTGCTCATTAAGAGCTGAGTAGAGTGTCCTTAAGGAGCTCTGGTGGTTTAGTGGTTAACGCATTTGTCTACTAACCAAAAGGTTGGTGGTTTGAACCCACCAGCCACTACGTGAAAGAAAGATGAGACAGTCTGCTTCTGTTAAGATTTATAGTCTTGGAAAACCCAATGGGGGTCACTCTGAGTCTGAATCGACCCAATGGTAGTGAGTTTGCTTTTTGGTTTGAAAGTGTCCTTAGTTAGAGTCAAGAGTTAGACACATAAGAAAGATGGCAAATGTGAAATTCTGAACATAAAACTCATAAAACAGATTAGTTTTGTAAGAATATAATTTTAAACACTCATTAGGGAAAAATAAATCTTATTATTTTTTTGGTTTAATTTTGGACATATGAAGTTTGTTCCATAACTTAGCGTTTTTCTGCTTCCTTGCAAAAAGCATAGCCATCCCTGGGTTCTATCAGATATTTGTTCTCAACATTAAAAATGATCTTAATATCTACTATCTCTACTTGGGGAGCTCTGGTGGTGCAGTGCCTAAGGCATTTGACTGCTAACCAGAAGGCTGGTGGCTCAAACCCACCAACCACTCCTTGGAAGGAAGACTGGGCAATCTACTTCTGTAGAGATACCACCTTGGAAACCCAAGGAGGGGTTGCTATGAGTCTGATTCGACTTGATAGCAGTGAGTTTGGTTTGGTTTTTGGTATGTCTACTATTTTACTACTTTCCAAAGAGCTTATGGGGTAGGTTGGCTTGCCTTCTGCCTGAGTTTGCAGAGGTTTGTTTTGTTTGCCATTCACATTGCTTTACTAGAGGACGTTTTAGAGGCTCTATATGGCGTAATGCCTAAGGCACTTGACTGCTAACCAGGAAGCTGGCGGTTCAAACCAATCAGCCACTCCTTGGAAGGAAGATTGGGCAATCTACTTCCATAGAGATATTGCCTCAGAAACCCAAGGAGGGGTTGCTATGAGTCAGATCTTACTCGATGGCAGTGAGTTTATATACTAATATGTCCAGAGAAGGGACAGAGTTGTGTCAGTATTTCTTGAACTTTTGAGAATTTCTCATAAGATAAGTAGAGAAATGCTGCCTTAGATATACACTTTAAAATAGAAAAGTTTTTTCTTTTTTTTAATGCATTTTATTGAAATATAATTTATGTACAGTGAAATACACAAAACTAAAGTGACATGGATCAATGCTTTTTTTTTTTCTTTCTTTGCAATGTTCCTTTCCCTCCCCTCCCCTCCCACCCCTGGCAACCAACAAAGAAAGTTTTCCTCCATATATAAACTTTTCCTTGACCCTCTACAGCAATGGAGTAATACTATATTTGTCCTTCTGTGATTGACTTACTTCAATTAACACAGTGTCCTCCAAGTTCACCCATGTTATGTGGTCTTTTGCAGACTCTACATTATTATTTAGTGCTGCATAGCATTCCATTGCATGCACATACCATAGTTTGGTCATCCACTCTTCCATTGATGGGCCCGTAGGTTGTTTCCATCTTTTTGCTACTGTAAACAGTGCTGCAATGAACATGAGTATGCATATATCTGTTCCAGTCCTGGCTCTCACCTTTCTAGGATATATTCCCAGTAATGGGTCAAATGGTATCTCCAATTCCAGGTTTCTAAGGAATCACCATATTGCTTTCCACAGTGTTTATATCACTTCACAGTTCCACCAACAGTGTACAAGAGTCCCAGTCTCTCCACATCCCCTCCAGGATCTGTTATTTTCTGTCTCGTTGAACTTTGCCATCAGTGCTGGGGTGAAACGGTATCTCATTGTTCTTTGGATTTGCATCTCTCTAATGGCCAATGATCGTGAGCATCTCTTCATGTATTTGCTGGCCACCTGAATATCCTCCTTGGTGAAGTGTCTATTCATGTCTTCTGCCCATTTTTCAATTGTATTTTTAATTCCTTTGCTGTTGAGGCATTGGAC
>NW_006921788.1:5940792-5954602 GCF_000298275.1 Orycteropus afer afer
TGTTTAAGTTCAGGTTTTTCCACTGGTTGGTGTTTAATCTACTTCTATATAGTTCCTTTCAAAGTCCAGGGCTCCAGGATTATCTTCTGTATCTCTGTCAATTAGTTTCTCTTTTCTTTATTGAAGATGGTCTGTGTCGCTTGTCTGCCTATTCCTCCATGTTACCGGAAGTAAGAAATGTTTTTCTTAGGAGGTGGTTCCAGTGATCATGCGTACAAAACAATCAGACAGAGGAAAAGCGAGGGAAGTTTAGGGTATGAAAGACGCAAGTGGGCTGAATCTATAGTGGGGCTTTTTAAACGATCATCTTATTTGCCTTATTTATGTTGTCATTGTTTATAAAGACTGAAATATCATTCACAGGTGGCTTATTCCTGCCTATTCTGGTTTCCAACCCATTTGATAGGCCCTGTGTCCCTTCAGACAGCTCAAGCACAGCTTTCCCTCGTCCAAAGTCTGCCTCTGCTGCTGGACAAAATGGCTTCAATGGCTTCATGTTAGTTCTATGTCATTTCTCTAAGCCCACCCCACCAGCCTCCTCCAGAGGTGCTGTTTGCTGAGACTCTTTGTCTAAACCAGGTGGTCTCAAGGAAAAGCTGGTGGCCAGTCTTGTGAACTGGCACGCGGTACGTTCATGTGAGTTCTGCAGGGCTGCTGAGCATCTGAGGTGTCAGCAATCCAAGGCTCTATCTCTGCCAAACATGGAAGGAAGTGCCCACAGAACATTTCCCAGATGGAGAGTTGGCCTGGCAGATCACACAGGGGATTAAAAGAACTATTTTTTATTTCCTTAATAGTAGGTATACAGTTGCTCACTTGCTATAAAAAAGAAGTTACTGTTTTGAGGGGCACCCGTTTATGCATATGATGAACTGTATCATGACCATCTAAAGCGGTAGTCAATGAAGAACCATGTTGTCCTTCCCAGGAGACCACAAACATCTTTTGACAAGTGGCCCCTGGCAAGGGTGATTGTGGTGCTACTGGCATCTAGTAAGTAGAAGCCAAAGATGCTGCTAAACATTTTCTAAGCCACAGGACAGCTCCCCTAAAAAAGAATTACTGGACCCCAAATTTCAGTACTACCAAGGTTGAGAAATCTTGCCCTAGGTTAATCACAAGAGTGCTAGAGCCAGAAGAGCCTGGGTTCAAATACTGGCTTCATCAGCTGAATGGCCTAGGCAAATCACTTTACCTTTTAAAGACTCAATTCTTTAATTTGTGAAATGGAGCTACTTATACTTACCTCATAGGGCTATAAAGTACTTAGTACAATGTGAAGCACAGAGTAAGTACCTAAAGATGAACATTTTACCATGGTGGTCTATAAAAGGTATTGCACTGAGTTCCACAAAAGAAAGTTATCAGATGTTAACAGAACACCATGTGCCAGGCATTAGTATGTGTAGTAGATGGGTTCTGTCTTTGTTTCTTTGTGGTGCTACCACAGAAGTATTAAAAGTAGATGGCTTTAACAAACAGAAATTTATTTTCTCACTCTTAAAAAAACAAACCCTTTGCTGGTGAGTCAATTCCAATCCATAGTGACCCTCTAGGACAGAACAGAACTGCCCCATAAGGTTTTTAAAGCTGTAAATCTTTATGCAAGCAGACTGTCGTATCTTTTTCCCATGGAGCAACTGGTAGATTCCAAACACAGACTTTTGGTTAGCAATCAAGCACTTAATCACTGCACCACCAGGGCTCCTTTCTCACAGTCTAGGAGGCTAGAAGTCCAAATTCAGGGCATTGGCTCTGGGCAAAATTCCTTGCCTCTTTTCAGCTTCAGTCTCTCTATGCCTTTGTGATCTTCATGTGGTGTGGCATCTATCTGTCCCCATCTGTGCTTGCTTTCTTCTGTGCCTAATCTGCTCTTTTATATCTCAAAAGTGATTGGTAGAAGACACACTCTACACTGATATAATGTCATTAACATAACAAAGAAAACCCTATTCCAAATGGGATTACCCCCACAGGAATAGGTGTTAGGATTTACAACATATAATATGGGGGGACACAATTCAATCTATAACAGATTTGGAGAATTTGTAGAAGAGACAGAGCATAAAGATGTGGCCTTTGCTCTTGCAGAATCTTGAACAGTGCTGCCTAAGAGAACTTCTGCAATGATAGAAATGTTCCATATCTGTGCCACCCAATATGATAGACATTAGCCACATGTGGCTATTGAGCACATGAAATGTGGCTACTGTGACCAAGGAACTGAATTTTAAATTTTATTTATATTAATTAAAATTACAATGCCACATGGCTACCATAGTGGACATTGCATGTTTAAAAGATGAGAAGAGTCTGGTACAGACCAAATATTGGCAATATATAATGTCCTGAGGGTCACAGTGGGGGATAAGAATTCAGGGGAGGAAGATACCACTCTGACTAATCACACAGAGAAGACTGCACAGAAGTCATTATGAAAGGGCTTTTTTTTTTTTTCTAAAATTATTTTTTTGTTGAGAATATATGTAGAAGAACATACACTAATTCATCTGTTTCTATGCGTACAATTCAGTGACATTGATTACATTCTTCGAGTTGTGCAACCATTCTCATCCGCCTTTTCTGAGCTGTTCTTCCTCCATTAACAAACTTACTGCCCTCTAAGGTCCCTATATATTCTTTTGAGTTGCTGTTGTCAATTTGATTCCATACAGATAGATCTTAAAAGGGCATACTGTTTTAGGCAGATATTCTTTACTAGTTAGGTTAAACTATTCTTTGTTTTTGAGAAGACTTCAGGAGATATTTTTGGTTTAAGGTTTAAAGCTTATCTTAGGGCAATAGTTTCAGGGATTCATTCAGCCTCCATGAATCCATAAAGTCTGGATTCCATGAGATTTTTGAAATGCTGTCTTACAATTCCCCCCTTTTGATCAGGATTCTTCCATAGAACCTTTGATCAAAATGTTCAGTAATGGTAGCTAGGAACCATCCAGTTCTTTTAGTCTCATGGCAAGGAGGCAGTTCTTTATGGCTATAATTAGCCACAGAGAGAATGAGTAGGCTTTTTATTTATTTATTTATTTTGAATTTATTGTGATTTGGGTGAAGGTTTACTGAGTAGGCTTTTGATAGGAAGAATTGGGGTTCATAATAGGGAGGAAGGAGTTCCTGGGTTGTACAAATGATTAACATGCTTGATTGCTAACTGAAAATTTGGAGATTTAAGTCCACTCAGAAGTGCCCTGGAAGAAAGTTTTGGTCATCAACTTCTGAAAAATAAACCACTGGAAACTCTATGGGGCATAGTTCTATTCTGACACATAGGAGGTCACCATGAGTCGGAATTAACTCAATAGCAATGGTTTTCTTTTTCTTTTTCTTTCTGTTGTTTTTTTTAAGAGGGAGAAATTCCAGGCAGGGGAAGCAATGTAGGCAAAGACCTAGGTGCTGAGGGGAAGAGCACAGCATGAAGATGAAGATCAACTCATCAAACAAGATAACTGGACCTACTGAATGTAACAAACATGACACTCAAATTACAGCATCCCAAGTAGGCAATATCAAAGCTAATTATTTGACAGTGTATCTTGTCTTAAGGCAGGTGACTCACAAGCAAAATGAAGAGGAGTGATTTGACATATAGAAAAAATTGTCATTTTCTCTCAATTGAATGTTATGAGATAAATTCTCAGTGAGTTCACCAGAAAGTACTAGATGCAGGTCTTCAAGTACATGTGTCTTCCACTCCACCCCAAGAGAGTACTGAGTCTGTGTATGGAAAAAAGGCTGTAGAATCTAATCTGAGAAAGGAGAAGAAAATTGAAGACAAATGATGATAATTTGGCAATTGCTCTGGTGTCTGGAGCCCAGGTAATGACAGAATGGCATGGATAGGTTGAGGAGAAATGGTACTACAAAATTCCCTATCTCGATCCAATTTAACTGCAGACATCCAGACATTGCCTAAAACTTTTCCTAGAAATCTACTGATCAGGGCAATTATTTTAAGGCTTTCATCACCAGAACAGAGGATAAGAATCTTCAAATGTGAAACCTGAAGTTTATGATGGACTTTGCTACAGAAGAAAGGGGACAGCAAAGAGGAAAATTTATCTCCTGACATAAGTAATGTCGGCAAAATAGGATAAAATGAAACGTTGACTGAAGGCAAGTAAAGAACACTCAATAAGGTGAAAATATTGCATGACAATAGAAATCACCTCGCACAGACCAAAACTGTCAATTTTGGTTTTGTGCTAGAACCAAGGATTCTTACATAACTCTGGAAAACAACTATGACTGCCAAAACAAGTAGCTTTCTTTTTTCCTTTTAAATTTTAGTTTTGTTATATATCTGTACTATTATCTATAAATAGACATAAACATATAAACACATACATATATGTATATATATATATAATACATACACACACACACACACACATAACACACACACACACATATTTTTGTGATTTGAGTGAAATTTACAGAGCAAATTCATTTTCCATACAGCTGTTCATATACATTTTGTTTCATGACATTGATTATGATCCCTATAATGTAACAGCTCTCTTCCACCCTCTAGGTAGGTTTCTAAAGTTGCATATGTTATAATATTTGGCTCACCCAGAAACTAAGGCTCGCTCTTTGATGAATAAAATGAAAACAAAAAAGTCATAATCTTTGGATTTCTTATTAATCTTGGAAGGAGAAAGTCACATGAGATATCTTAAAATAAATATTTGGACATTAAAAAGAGAGAATGTGTGTGTGTGGATATGTGTGTGTGTGTGTATGTCAGAAAGAGAGAGAGAAACCTTGAAAACATCTTGAAAAATTAAGCTTATTCATCCTAAAAGCCATTCCACAGAAGAGTTGAAATGACTTTAGAAAACAGAAGCTCAATGACATTACCAACCTGTGGAAGGCTTAATGCACTATTTTAGTCATATGGTATTAATATAGTAATCTCATAACTAAGGGAGATTTCAAAGTAACTTCTTGGTCTCAACTCTGTTAGGAGCTGAAGTTTGTAGATTATTATTCTGACTAAAACCTGGGACAATTCTGGGTACTAAGATTGTCATTTTTTACTTTCTTGGTTTATAAAACCCTCAGTCTCTTTTATTCCTCAGACACTTTGGATTATGTAAAATGTGTTTTCAAATTACTTTGTCTCTTAATTTTAAAAGTATTGTTCATTTTAAATAAAATATAATCCATATGTTTTTGATTCATTTACACTTAACTCATCAAAATGCTTTTTCATAAAAAGCTCTTTGATGTTCAAATTGCCTTTGGAGCTATTTTTAATAAGATTTTTTTTTTTTAAAAAACTTCCTTACTTAGAAACAGAAAGTTCTATTTCATTGCTATTTAACAACTCGAGGTCCAAACGGTTGGGTTCAGTTCATTATTTAAATGAAATAATGTATGTAAAATGCCTCATAAATTCTAAAGCAATAGACGCCTGCTAGTGATTAGAGCTGCTATTGTTATTACAGCCATGCATGGGACATAAGGGTTGTGGTTTTTCCTTCCCTCAGTTGGCTGGACTAGACCATTTCATAGTGTCCTCACCTCCTATTTATAACATTTTCTTGTACTATGACTTTCTTATTGTAGTAAAACATACAGGAAACATGTCAAATGAGTGGTAAACTAATGAAAAAATATGTCAGAAAGAGCCAATTGCACAAATTGGATCCCTTTCTGTTGAGGTCTCACTTGGACCTAGTGCATGCAACAGGCTGTTCCCTGCTGGTCCTCAAGCGGAAGTCTGGTTGGCTCTCATTGATTTATGGGTCAGAGTCTTCTCAGTGTATTATTTGCATGAGTTGATAGACTTGACAGAAAAGTGATTCAATAAGATGGAAGCTCTGTGAGTAGGCATCTAGGGAAAGAGAAGGATGACCAGTACTTGGTGGAGTCTTGTCCCCAGTCCTATGGATGCTTTCTGAGCCTTGTGGAGAGCAACAAAGAAAACTGAAAGAGCTGTTTTCAAAGGGGTCTCTGAGAGACATAGGCACATATAGTGCTACTTAGGAACATAGTGAAAAATGTGACATAGAGCACTCTTCCACCTCTGGGCAGAACCCAGCCCTGCCTTGGTATCATGGGAGTCCTTATGATGATAGTGTCTGGTGGAGCAGTGGGACAGTGATGGCCAAGATTCTACTGACTGGTAGGAGATGGCAGAGAACCAGAAGTTTTGACAGTACCCAGAAGTTGCCTGTAGCATCATCACTCAGCAAAAGCCACTTAAGTACATGTGAGCCTCCCTCTCCCATGCACTGGAGTCCCTAGAAATACTTTGTGGTGTGTGGGTGTGTGTGGGTTCTGGGGTCTCCAAGACCTCTTTCATAGCCTGAGTGTGGTAAGCCCTGGGATCATTCAGGCTACATGTGAAAAGAGTAAAATGGAGACTTTGTTGTTCCTGTCTTCATAATTACACAAAAAGTCTCGACCATTCTAACAAAACTGAACAGGAAACCTTTGTCTCCTAGAAGGTGACCCTGCTCTTGTGTGTGAAGAGTATATTTTCTGCTTTCGCATGCTCTCCCCTATGGCTGGGCCTGTTGCACACCAGGCTGCCTTTAGGAATTTGGAATCAAACATGAAAAACCTTTTCCTCACAATGGAGAGAACACTGTGTTGCCCTTTCGCACATCAGTCTTTCCTGGTGAATGGCTCCCCAGCCTTCTGATTCTTGCCGTATGGAACAATTGGCCCCTTCAGTTAACTTGCCAGCAGTCATCAGTTATTTCTCCTAGCCATAAATTTTACCCATTCTTTTTTGAGGGGGAAGAAATTAAAGTAACAAAGGGAGGTGGCTATAAAGCATAGAACTGTCAGAACAGCAAATGTTTGAGTAATTTGTTGGGTCTATGGTTTAGGGTTGACTGATTTTTGCAGTAATTTGGCTAGGACAGAGAGACCCTATTTTAATCTATGTCTTCAGTGAAGATTGTGACTGTAAGTGAGGAAAAAGCTATGTAACCGATTTTAAAATAATTCAACAACTTTAGCTGATTTTTTGAACTCTAGTATCAGCTTAGTTATATCCTTTTTCATGAAACAAACCAGATACTTGACAAAACTTACTGAACTTGTCCCCTTAGACATGACTGAGAGACCACCTGGTCCCACTAACTTGTAATAACTGCTCTGAGGGTCTAATTCCACCAGGCCTGGTCTAAAAAAGAAGAAGAAGAAGAAAAAAAAAATCCCCAAATGACTAATGTTTTTAGGTCCAGAGACAGTTTTTCATTGTTCTCAAGGCAGCTGGTATAACCTGCTTGCTTTCAATTCTTCTGAGAGCCCATGGATTTGAAATGAAAAAAGAAAAGAGGATCCCCTAAGTCCACAGGCAAGGCAGTCTGCTTTCATAAAGAAAACACCAGAAGTTTCCTAACATGTGGCCTGCTAAGTTCCCCTACCCCGTCAGTCATGGTCAGATTTATGTATTTGCTCTGGAACCAAGATTTTTGTAAACCAGGCACAAAACCTTGGGGTATTTACAATACAAGCTATTTTCCTAAAGCAAACAGCTGCGCCACTGGACATGGTGACCCCCTATCCCCAATCACAGGAGCCAGAACCCTCCAGGACAAGCAGGTGTGTCCCAATTAGAAGGCCTCTCTTTACCCCTGACTCCCTGAATGTCTGCACATTTTCCCTCCTTCTAGAGATGCAATCTGATGACTTCTGCGAGCATCTGTAAGGTGATTCTTCTCGTATTTTCCCCTTGATAAGGAAAACATAAAAAAGGATATAGTCACTATAATCGGAAGGGAAGGGCTTGGCAGCTTCAAGAGGAAACTGTTGATAAAGTCTGCACTGTTACAAAGACTTCTAATCTAATTTTTTAAAATTCCCCTCCCTCTTTTCTGATGGGAGAGTGGAGGTCATGTTCACAATAGGCATCTGAAAGGGAAACAAAAGGAAAGCATGAAGCTGCTTTACTTCAAGAAGCTCAGTGGTTCCTTTGGCTGGTGAGAAACTCCCAGCTGGCTTCAGTCAATGGAGGCACTAATAAACCATGTTCTTGCAGACAGACCTTGACAAAAATCACACAGAGGTGAAATGAGAGGATGGGGTGATTCATGTATTCATTCAAGAAATATTTATTAAGTGCCGCATGGTACTGAGGGGGCTGAGGTTATTGCTTTAATGGAGTTAGACACAACCCCGGCAAGGGACCAAAAATGTCTCCCTTACTAGCTGACCTCTAAACCTTTAGAATTTCTACGTTTTCTTCTTTTGAGAGAACAGTCATTGATGGGAAACTGTTAAAATAGATATGCTATGTAAGGACAAAGAGGTCTGGTGGCACAGTGGTCAAAGCATTCAGCTGTTAACCTAAAGGTCAGCAGTTCAAACCCACCAGCTGCTCCGTGGTAGAAAGATGATGCAGCCTGCTTCCATGAAGATTTACAGCCTTGGAAACCCTGAGGCAGTTCTACCCTGTCCCTTAAGATTGCGATGAGCTGGAATCAACTTGATGGCAGTATGTTTTGGGTTTACACGAGAACAGTTACTCATTTTCTTACTACATTTTAAAAATCTTAATTTGAAATACGGGAGGCAACATAACGTGGTATCTTGGGAAAAATAGTAATTCTATAGCTAGAAAAGTTGGGTTTTATTCTGGCTCTGCTAATAACTAGCATTGTTGTGATTATGTACAAATGACATTCCTCCTCTGGGCCTCAGTTTCCCCATGTATAAAGTGAGAGGGAAATATTTTTAATTGTTTTCTAGCTTTATGATTTCTACAATTTGTTATTAATTTAAAAGCAGAGATCCAAACTGCAAGGGGACTAGATCAGAGCAGATAAATTGTGATAGGTAGAGGGAAGTGCTTGGCACATGCTATAATCTGAAGAGAAAAAAGGATGGGAAAAGGGCAGAAAGCAGGAAGCTCTATTCACAGGAGTTAATCATGCCCACTAATATTATATTAAGATAATTGGAGGTCAGTGGAGTGGGGATGGGGGCAAGAGCAAAGGCTATGGAGTCAAGCTGCCTGGGTTTGAATTCTGGTTCTATGACTACATAGCCTGAGAAAAGTTACTTTTCTAAATCTCAGTGTTCTCATCTGTAAAATGAGGATAACAACTGTTGTTGTCAGTTGCAGTGAGTCTGGTCCGACTCATGGTTCCCAATTTTACACATAAAGAACACAGTGTTGCCTGGTCTTGTGCCATCCTCCTGATGGTTGGTATGTCTGAATGCACTGCTGAGGCTTATTATTGTTCATCTTATTGAGGGTTTCCTTGCTTTTCACTGATCCTCTGCTTTACCAAACACCTTATTCGTTTCTAGCAATTGGTCTTTCCTGATGACAAGTCTAAAGTAAGCAGGAATAAATCTTACCATCCTCACTTCTAAGGAACGTTTGGCTTGTATTTCTTGTAAGACTGATTTCTTCACACTCCTGGCAGTCCATGGTATATTCAACATTCTTCTCCAAGAGCACAATTCAAATGCATTAAATCTTTTTTTTTATTGTCCAGCTTTCCCTTGCATATAAGATAAAAGAAAAGACCATAGCTTGGATCACATGCACCTTAGTCATCAAAGTGACATTTTCATTTTTTAACACTTTAAGGAAGTCTTTTGTAGCAGATTGGATCAATGCAACATGTCATTTGACTTCTTGACTGCTGTGTCCATGGACAATGATAATAGAATGAAATTACTGACAACTTCAGTTTTATCTCCATTTATCATGATGATATTTATTGTCCCAATTTGGGGATTTCTTTTTATCCTTCTTCTTCATGTTCAGGTATAGTTTACATTGAAGGTTGTAGTCTTGTATCTTCATGAGAAAGTGCTTCAAGTCATCTTCATTTCTGGCAACCAAGGTTGCATCAGCTAAATATATCAGGCTGTTAATGAGTCTTCCTCCAATTCTGATGCCAAGTTCTGCTTCATATAGTCTAGCTTCTCTGATTACTTGTTCAGCATACAGACTGAATAAGTAAGGTGAAAGGATACAACCCTCCCACAGACATATTCCAATTTTAAACCATGCAGTATCCTCTTGTTTTGTCCCTACCATATAGGGCTGTTGTGAGAATGAAATCATAGAGCCCATTTACTACGGAGTGCCTAAAACACAATGATTTAGATCAGCAGTTCTCAAGGTATGGTTTGGAGAACACTGGGGAAACTGTCAGGGGGTCTGTGTCCACAGCAGTGCATTATGTTTTTGTTCTGTGAGGTAGAAACTATTTTCATGATAATACTAAGATATTAGTCTCTTTTATTCTCTTATGAGTATATAATGGAGTTTTCTAGAGGCTATAAAAAAACAAAACAAAACAAACAACAACAAAAAAAAACCTCACTGCCATTTGAGTTGATTCTGACTCTTAGTGACCCCTTTTGGATTTCTGAGGCGGTAAATATTTACAGAAGTAGATTGACTAGTCTTCCTTCTGCAGAGTGGCTGGTGGGTTTGAACCACCAGTCTCCTGGTTAGCAATCAAATACCTTTTGCACTATGTCACCAGAACTCCTTTCTAGAGGCTATATGACATGATATTGTACAGATTGAAGGCAGAAGCAGTAATGAGAATCTAACTGTTTTCTATTAAGTCAGTCATTAAAGTTACTCATTAAAAATGTAAAGTAATGCCTTTCTTCATGAATATTTTTTGTTTTGGGAAATTTTAAACACATTAATATATAATATATATGTGACAAAGTCTTAGTTTTAGTTTCTAACATGGCACAAGGAGCTCTGGCAGCATAATCCCTAAAGCACTTGACTGCTAACCAGAAGGCTGGCAGTTCAAACCCACCAGCCACTCCTCGGAAGGAAGGTTGGGCATCTACTTCTGTACTGATATCGCCTCGGAAACCCAAGGAGGGGTCTCTATGAGTCAGGACCGACTTAACGGCCCATAACAACAAAAACAATGGCACATATTAATAGTTCTAACTCACATAAACAAAATACTACATGGAAGTATCCATAATTTTTAGGAGTAGAGATGGATCCAGAGACAAAAACTTTTAAGAACTGCTGTTCAGTGTGTAATTTTATCTTCTTTTCTTTTGCTCAAAGAACTTTCATTCCTTTTATCTTATTTATTTTTCAAAAGTGATCCAGCAGGTAGATGAGAGTCAGGGACTTGATCTTAACGTTCAACAAAGTGAAACACAAAAGCAGATAAATAGGAAAAAAGCAAGGTAGCTCCAATTTCCCCATTCTGCCTCAGTTTTAGGTTAGTGTAGTTTTAAAAGAAAGAAAAAAGATATTCCTGTGTTAGTTTCTTATTGCTGCTGTTACAAATTACCATTAAGTTAGGTTTAAAACAATGCAAATATATAATTTTAAAGTTTTGGAGATATGAAATCTAAAATGGATCCCCTGGGCTGCATTCCTCTTGGAAGCTCCAATGCAGAATCTATTTCCTTGCCCTACCCAGCTTCCAGAAACAGGAAACATCCTTTGGATGATAGGCCCCTTCCTCCATCTTCAAAATTATCAGTGCAACATCTTCAAATCTCTCTCTACTTCTATCATCACATCACATTCTGTGTTTCTGATCTTCTGCTTTCCTCTTACAAGAATGCTATGATAACCCTGAAGGTCCTTGGGTGGCAGAAATGGTTTACATTTGACTGCTAACTGAAAGGTTGGCAGTTTGAACCCACCAAGTGGTGCCATGGGAGAAAGGTCCAGCAATCTGCTTCTATAAAGAAAGCCAACAACAGACTTTCAGTAAGATGCTGGAAAAGACAGACAAGCTACATAGACCGTCTTCAACAAAGAAAAGAGAAATCAATTAACACAGAAACAGAAGATAATCCTGGAGTCCTGTGCTTTGAATGGAGGGATGAAGAAGTGGATTAAACACCAACTAGTAGAAGGACCTGAATGAAAACAAGGAGAAAGGAGACAAACGGAGCTGTGGACTATTAACTCTCCTGATGACACAGACAGTTTGAATATTTCCAGTGGTTTTAGGACCTGAGAATTAACCCAAAAATCAGCCCTGCTCACCAGAGCCTGCATGGACTACTTCATGGGTAGCTGATGACTGAAAAAGGAAATAGTAAATAAGGAGATAAACTGAGCAGTGGGCTTTTGGCTGTCTCAAGGGTGTAACCATTTTGAATGTTTACAAGCAGCAGCCATTTTAGATATTCAAAGTGACAGCATTCTCACTCAGATTCCAAGGACCTAAGAATAGGTTCCACTTGCCAAAGACAGCATGGAAATACAAGAGGTTGATGACTGGAAAGGAGACAGTAGTGAGTGCATAAGTGCTGCCAACTAGCGAATAGAGGATCACAGTACCCTGCTTACTCAGATACATCTCAACAAAACAAAGAAACAAAAATCTTGGGTGAATCACTCCAATATCCAATCACCAATTAAAAATAAAAACAAAAATGTAACAATGTCTTTAAGAAAACAGACAATCACAGTCCACACAAAGAAGCAAGATAAAGCAGAAGAAACAATGGACCAGGATACACACCCAGAACACATCCCTGAGGAAGAAGCAGCAATGGAACTTCCTGATAAGGCTTTCAAAAGAATTATATTTAGATGCCTTCACTGGACTAAGAGATAGATCAAGGAAAACACTGACAAAATTGAGGAAAACACAGACAAAACCCTAGAACAATTTTGGAAGACAATACAAGAACAAAATGACAAAATAAATGAAAAATTAGGAATGATACAACATCAACAGAAAGAAATCCAGAAGATTAACACTAAATTCTCAGAAATAGACAATACATTGAAAGGGCAAAGGAGTAGAATAGAATCAATGGAAGACAGAATTACTGGAATTGAAGATAAATACCTGAATACTTCTTTGGAAAGAGAAGAAAGATCAAAACAAAAGGAAGAAAGCCAAAGATTCACGTGGGATACCATCAAGAGGGATAACCTATGTGCTAACCAGAAGGCTGGTGTTTCAAACCCACCAGCTACTTTATAGAAGGAAGACTGGGCAATGTACTTCCATAGAGATGCTGCCTTGGAAACCCAAGGGCGGGTTGCTATGAGTTGGATTTGGCTCAATGGCCGTAAGTTTTTTTTGGTTTACTAAGAATTCCACAACAGGAAGAGACAAATAAAACCACAGAGAAAATGTCAAAGATTTCTTAGAAGAGAATTTCCATGATATGATGAAAGACAAGAATATATCCATCAAGAAATCCAAGGAGAGATTCCGGCAAGATGGCGGACTAAGCAGAAAGACCACACTGATCCTCTTCAACAAGGAAAAGGGAAACCAATTAACATAGACACAGAAGATAATCTTGAACCCCTGAGCCTTGAAGGGGAGGATATAGAAGTGGACTAAACCCCAACTAGCAGAAGAATTTGTATGAAAATACCAAAAAAGGAGACATATGGAGCTGTGGTCTGGCAGCGATCCTGATGGCACAGACAGCTTGGAGATTCCTGAGTAGTGGTAGAACCTAAGAATTAACTTAAAAATCAGCCCTGCTAGCCAGGGACTACACAGAGGACTGCTCTGGTGGCTGGGGAATAAACAGAGAATGTGAAGAGAAAAGGTGAGCTGTGCTGTGGACTTTTGCTGGTCTGGAGAGCGCCGCCACTTTGAAGGTTTAAAAATGGCTCGACTATTTTGGATATTTAAAGAGACAGTGCACTTGCAGATTCCTGGGGCTTAAGAACATGTTCTGCTTTACAGCAACCCCAAGGTCACTCTGGACCTGCAAGACTGAAAAGGTACCACATTCCTCTTGTTACTCTTCTACCCCACACCCACTTGGTGAATGGAGGTGTGGCCATCTCCCACTCCCACCTATCTTCTGGGCCTACAGGAACTCCATCACAGTC
>NW_006921788.1:5977528-6003047 GCF_000298275.1 Orycteropus afer afer
CTCCTGGTCAAGGTACAGGTTCCTCATGAGTACAATCAAGTGTTCTGGAATTCCCATTCTTCTCAATGTTATCCACAATTTGTCATGATCCACACAATCAAATGCCTTGCATAGTCAATAAAACACAAGTAAACATCTTTCTGGTATTCATTGCCTTCAGCCAAGATCCATCTGACATCAGCAATGATATCTCTAGTTCCATGTCCTCTTCTGAATCCAGCTTGCACTTCTGGAAGTGCTCTGTCAATATACTGCTGCAACTGTTTTTGAATTATCTTCAGTAAGATTTTACTTCTGTGCAATATTAATGATATTGCTCGATAATTTTCACATTCAATGGGATCACCTTTCTTTGGAATGGGTACAAATATGGATCTCTTCCAGTCAGTTGGCCAGGTAGGTCTTCCAAATTTCTTGGCATAGCTGAGTGAGTGCCCCCAGTGCAGCATCTGTCTGCTGAAACATCTCAATGGGTATTCCATCAATTCCTGGAGCCTTGTTTCTTGCCATTTCCTTCAGTGCAGCTTCAACTTCTTCCTTCAATACCATTGGTTATTGAACATATGCTACCTCCTGAAATGGATGAAAACTGTCCAGTTCTTTTGGTACAGTGACTCTGTGTATTCCTTCCATCTTCTTTTGATGCTTCCTGCATCATTCAATATTTTGTCCATAGAATCTCTCAATATTGCAACTCGAGGCTTAAATTGTTTCCTCAAATCTTTCATCTTGAGAAATGCCAAGCAAGTTCTTCCCTTTTGGTTTTCTAACTCCAGATCTTTGCACATTTCATTATAGTAATTGTCTTTGTCTGCTTGAGCTGCTCTTTGAAATCTGTTCAGCTCTTTCATCTTGTCGTTTTCTCCATTTGCTTTAGCTATTCTTCACTCAAGGGCAAGTTTCAGAATTTCTTCTGATATCCCTTTTGGTCTTTCCTTTCTTTTTAATCTTTTTAATGACTTCTTGTTGTCTTGATGGATAATATTCTTGATGTCATCCCACAATTCCTCTGGTTTTCGGTCACTGGTGTTCAATGCATCAAATCTATTCTTTAGATGGTCTCTGAATTCAGGAGGGATATATTCAATGTCATATTTTTGGCTCTCGTGGACTTGTTTTAATTGTATTCAACTTCAAGTTGAACTTGCATATGAGCAGTTGATGGTCTGTTCCTCAATCAGCTCCTGGCCTTGTTTTGGCTGAATACATTGAACTTTTCCATCACCTGTTGCCACAGATGTAGTCAATCTGATTCCTGTGTACTCCATCTGGTAAAGTATACATGCATAGCCACCATTTGTGTTTTTGAAAAAAAGTTATTTTTAATGAGTAAGTCATTGGTCTTGCAAAATTCTATCATGCAATCTCCAGCATTGTTTCTATCACCAAGGCCAAAATTTCCAAATACCGGTGATTCTTCTTTGTTTCCAACTTTTGCATTCCAGTCACCAGTGATAATTAATACATCTTGATTGCATGTTTGGTCAATATCAGACTGCAGAAGTTGATAAAAATCTTCAATTTCCTCATCTTTGGCTTTGGTGGTTGGTGTGCAAATTTGAATAATAGTAGTATTAACTGGTTTTACTTGTTGGCATATGGATATTTTCCTATCACTGACAGCATTGTACTTCAGGACAGATCTTGAAATATTTTTTTGCAATGATGATTGCCACACCATTCATCTTCAAATTGTCATTCCTGGCATAGTAGATCACATGGTTGTCTGATTAAAAATGGCCCAAAACAGTCCATTTCAGCTCACTAATGCCTAGGATATCAATCTTTTGTGTTCCATTTCATTTCTGACAACTTCCAATTTTCTTGGATTCATACTTCATACATTCCATGTTCTGATTATTAATGGATATTTGCAGCTGCTTCTCCTCAATTTGAGTCATGACACATCAGCAAATGGAGGTCCTGCAAGATTTAATTTACCTATATCATTAGGATTGGTTCTACTGTGATGAGGTAACTCTTTCCCAGTCATACCTTGAGTGCCTTCCAACCTAAGGGGCTCATCTTCTGTGTTGTATTGTACAACATTTCCAGGCTATTCATAAACTTGCCCAGTAATGTATCAGTGTTTCTCTACTATTCATAAGGTTTTCCCTGGTCAATTTTTTGAGCAGTAGATGGCCTGCCTGTTTCTTCTTCCTAGTCTGTCTCTGACCCTGCTGGCTTTTGAAACACTGATGGCACAGCCTCAAGCCTCACAGCAGCATGCAAGCTACCACAGGATGACAAACTGACAGACAAGTTTGTCTCCTTTAGCTGTTGGAAAACTCTCCGCCCTCCCATTACCTAATTCCTACCTGCATCCTGCCACTTTGTCATCCCTGGTGGTTCCCTCCCTTTCCTGCCGGGGGGCGGGGGTTGGATCCTGTCTCCCCATGATACATTAGAGAGATGCAAATCAAAACAATGAGATACCATCTGGCCCCAGCATCAGCAGCGAAATTCAACAAGACAGAAAATAACAAATGCTGGTGAGGATGTGGAGAGATTGGGAGTCTCATATACTGCTGGTAAGACTGACAAATGACACAACCACTGTGGAAAGCAGTATGGTGATTCCTTCAAAATTTGGAATTAGAAACACCATTTGATCCAGCAGTCCCCTAATTAGGTATATATCCTAAATAAGTGAGAGCCAGGACAAGAACAGAGACATGCACACCCATTGCAGCACTATTTACAATTATGCAAAACACCACATAATGTAGATGAACTTAGATGACATTGTTGTTGTTGTTGTTATGTGCCATAAAGTCAGACTTGACTCATAGCGGCCCCTCCTTGGGTTTCCAAGGCAGTATCACTATGGAAGTAGATTGCGCCATCTTCCTTCTGAGGAGTGGCTGGTGGATTTGAACCGCTAGCCTTCTGGTTAGCAGTCAAATGCCTTAGCCACTATGCTACTGGAGCTCCCTAGATGATGTTATGCTGAGTGAAATAAGTCAATCACAGAAGGGTAAATATAGTATTAGTTCATTACTGTAAAAAGTCAAGGAAAGGTTTATATATGGAAGGAATCTTTCTTTGTTGGTTCCCAGGGATTGGAAGGGAGGGGAGGGAACACTGCAAAAATTAAAAAAAAATAAAAGATTATAGCCAACAACAACAAAAACAAGGAGAAAAACCTGTGGAGCTTAGTTATACTCTGAAATACATCAGGTGGCCATGTGTTGGAAATGACTCAACAGCAATGAGTGATTACATCATGCCTATCTGGATAATCCAGGGTAATTTCCTTACATCAAAATCCTTAACTTAATCACATCTGGAAAGTCTCCTTTGCCTTATAAGGTACATTCACAGGTTCTGAACATTATTATGTGGACATCTTCGGGGACCAGTATTAACTCTACCACAATTCCATCTTGAATTTTTAAAAAGCTGGATGATTAATACATAAAGCATGATTATTATTCTTTAATGCATTTGATTGAAATATATTTTATGTACAGTGAAGTACACAAAACTAAAGTGACATGGGTCAATGCTTTTTTTTTTTTTTTTTGCAGTGTTCCCTCCTCTCCCCTCCCTGGCAACCAACAAAGAAAATTTCCCTTCATATATAAACCTTTCCTTGACCCTCCACAACAACGAACTAATACTATATTTGTCCTTCTGTGATTGACTTATTTCACTCAGCATAACATCCTTTAAGTTCATCCATATTATGTGGTGTTTTGCAGACTCTACATTATTCTTTAGCGCTGCATAGCATTTCATTGTGTGTATGTACCATAGTTTGGTCATCCACTCTCCCACTGATGGGCACGTAGGTTGTTTCCATCTTTTTCCTATTGTAAATAGTGCTGTGATGAAAATGAGTGTGCATATATACCTGTTCCTGTCCTGGTTCTCACCTCTCTAGGATATATACCTAGTAATGGGATTGCTGGGTCAAATGGTATCTACAACTCCAGCTTTCTAAGGAATTGCCATACTGCTTTCCACAGTGGTTGTATCGCTTCACAGTCCCACCAGCAGCATATGAGAGTCCCAATATCCACATCCCTGCCAGCATTTGTTATTTTCTGTCTTGTTGAACTTTGCCATCAGTGCTGGGAAGAGACGGTATCTCATTGTTGTTTTGATTTGCATCTCTCTGATGGCCAATGATTGTGAGCATCTCTTCATGTATTAGCTGGCTACCTAATTATCCTCCTTGGTGAAATGTCTATTCATGTCTTCTGCCCATTTTTCAAATGGATTGTTAATTTCTTTGCTGTTAAGGCATTGGAGTTTTCTAAAAATCTTAAAGATAATTTCCTTGCCAGATATGTAATAATCAGCAAATATGAATTTGTTGTTGTCATTTTTGTTATGTGTTTTTGTGGTGTTGATTTCTTTGTTCCATGTAATTTTCTATGCTGAGACCATTTTGTTTTTGAATTGTGTTATCACTTCCTTCATTGTTATTGTTTTAGTATTTGTAAAATATTTGTGCTGGTCCTCTTTTTTATTTTGATGTGAAGGTTTATCATTTTTCTTTGAGGTGACCTGTGATTTATAGTTTTCTTACTAAGTTTAGAACAGTCTGTTCTATCTTGTAGTTGTCTTCATTTCCTTACCATCTAGAAGTTCTGTAACAACACAGTTTTTCCCCTCTTTTTGGTTTGTAGTTGTTTTCATTTGTCAATTGGTGTCTCTAGTTCTTGTTTACAATCTTGTGGGCTTATTTACTTTGGATACTTCCATAGCTGGATTGGTTTCTGGATAATATCATCATGTGTGTTAATGGTCAGTTGTTGTTGGCTGTTGTTGCTTCTCTCTCCAAAGGGCTCTATTAGCATCCCTTACAAGGTTGGTCTGGTTTTAACAAATTCCCTTAATTTCTGCTTATCTGGAAATGTTCTAGTTTCACCATTATATTTGAGGGACAATTTTTCTGGGTACATAATTCTTGGTTGGAAATTTTTCTCTTTCAGGGTTTTATATATACCATCCCATTGTCTTCTTGCCATCATGGTTTCTGCCGAGAAATGTGAGCTAAGTCTTATGGGTTGCCCCTTGTAGGTAACCTTTTGTCTTTCCCATGCTGCTTCCAAGATTCTTTCTTTGCTTTTGGTTTTGGTGAGTTTGATGATGATCTATCTTGGTGATTTTCTTTTGGGGTCTATCCTGTTTGCGGTTCATTGGACTTCCTCAACTTCTCATCTTTCATCACACCAGGAAAATTCTCTTCCAAAAAATCTTCGACAATTTTTCTGTGGTTTTGTCTCTTCCTGTTCTGGAGTTCTGATGACATATAGGTTATTCCATTTGATGGTATCCCACATGAACCTTAGGCTTTCTTCTTTTTGTTTTGATCTGTTTTCTGACTGATCCCTTTCCAAAGAAGCACCAAGGTATTTGCCTTCAATCTTACTAATTCTGTCTTCCATTGATTCACTTCTACTCCTTTGCCCATTCAATGTCTTATTTCTGAAAATTCAGTATTAAGTAATCTTTTGGATTTCTGTGTGTAGATTTTGTATCATTTCTAATTTTTCATTTTGTTCTTGTATTGTCTTTTGGAATTGTTGTAGGGTTTTCTCTGTGTTTTCCTCAATTTTGTCAGTGTTTTCTTTGATCTGCCTCTCAATTTGTTCAAGATACCTAAATATAACTCTTTTGAATTCCTTATCAGGGAGTTCCAGTGCTGCACTTCCTCAGGGATGTGTTTTGGGTCTGCATCCTGGTTCCTTGTTTATCCTGCTTTATCTTGCTTCTTTGAGTGGACTGTGATGCCCTGTTGTCTCTGAGGCATTGTGATGCTTTTGTGTTTATATTTAATTGGTGATTGTATGTTGGAGTGACTTGCTCACAATTTTCATTTCCTTTGTTTTGTTTGTCTATTATCTACATAAACAAGGTACTGTGCTGTGCTCCTCTATTCATCAGTTGACACCACTTGTACATTCAAAATGGCTGCACCCTTGGTCACTTTAAATATCCAAATGCCCACCACTTATAAACATTCAAAATGGCTGCACCCTCAGTCATTTTAAATATCCAAAATAGCTGCCACATGTAAACAATCAAAATGGCTGCACACTCCAGACAGCAGAAAGTCCACAGCTCAGGTTGTGTCCCTCCCTGCTGTTCCTTTCCTAGTCATAGGCCACCAGCACAGTCATCCCTGCAGCCATTGGTGACCAGGGTTGATCTTTAGGTCAATTCTCAGGTCCCAACACCAGTTGGAAATATTCAGGCTGTTTTTCCTCTCAGAGTAACTGTCAGTATTCAGCTCCAACCATCTCTGTACTCACTGTTTTTGTTCAGGTTTTTCCACTACTTGGTGCCTAATCCGCTTCTGTACAATTCCTTTCAAAGCTCAGGGCTCCAGGATTATCTTCTGAAACTCTGTCAACTGGTTTCTCTTTTCTTTGTTGAAGAGGGTCTGTGTTGCTTGTCTGCCTAGTCCTCCATCTTACTGGAAGTGTCCTAAAGTATGATTATTGAAATCTATAATAATAGCATATTAAGTTGAATTTGGATAAATCTTTGTTATTCGTTGTGTCAACAAATATTTTTGAAGATCTATGTATGAGACTCTGACTAACCTTTGAATTGTCAGAGTAAGAGCCCTTTCATTGATGGTGTCTTTTCTACCTTTCTCAGTAGGATTCTTCTTCTCAGCATCTACACAGAGCCTGGTCCAGAGTAAGAACTTCATACTTGTGGTTGTTGTTGTTGTAAGGTGCTGTCGAGTCAGCTCTGACTCACAGCGACCCTATGTACAATAGAACAAAACATTGCCTGATCCTGCATCATCCTCACAACTTTTCCTTGCTTGAGCCCATCATCGCAGTCATTGTCAATACATCTCATTGAGGGTCTTCCCCTCTACTTTACCAAGCATGATGTCCTTCTCCAGGGACTGGTCCCTTCTAACAGTATGACCAAAGTAGATGAAATGAAGTCTAGCCATTCTCACTTCCAAAGAGCATTCCAGCTGCACTTGTTCCAGGATAGATTTGTTTGTTCTTCTGGCAGTTGATGGTATGTTCGGTATTCTTTGCCAACACCACAATTAAAACGCATCAACTCTTCTTCAGTCTTCCTTATTCATTGTCCAGATTTCCCATGCATATGAGGTGACTGAGAATACCATGGGCTTAGGTTTGGCACACCTTAGTCTTCAAAGTGACATTTTTGGTTCTTAACACTTTAAAAAGGTCTTTTGCAGATTTGTTCAATGCAATATGATATCTGATTTCCTGACTGCTGTTCCATGGATGTTTACTGTGGATCCAAGTAAAATTAAATCCCTGGAAATTTCAGTCTTTTCTCCATTTAGCATGATGTTGCATATTGGTCCAGTTGTGAAGAGTTTTGCTTTCTTTATGTTGAGGTGAAATTCATACTGCAGACTGTAGTCTTTGATCTTCATCACTAAGTGTTTCAAGTTTTCTTCACTTTCAGCAATCAAGATTTTGTCATCTGCATATCACAGGTTGTTAATGAGTCTTCCTTCAATCCTGATGCCATATTCTTCTTCATACAGTTCAGCTTCTCAGGTTATTTGCTCAGCATACAGATTGAATAAGTATGGTTTAAGGGTACAGCCCTAAAGTACACCCTTCCTGATTTTAAACCATGCAGTCATTGTTGTTGTTGTTGTTGTTATGTGCCGTCGAGTCAGCCCCGACTCATAGCGACCCCTCCTTGGGTTTCCGAGGCAGTATCACTACGGAAGTAGGATTGCCCAACCTTCCTTCCGAGGAGTGGCTGGTGGGTTTGAACCGCCAGCCGTCTGGTTAGCAGGCAAAGTGTCTTAGCCACTATGCTACCAGAGCTCCAGTCATTAGGAGGTACAAATCAAAACCACTATGAGATAGCCCCTCGGGATGGCTGTGATTTTAAATAAATAAATAAATAATAAAATCCTTGTTGGTAGGGATGTGGAGAAATTGGAACTCTCATCTATTGCTGGTAGGAATGCAGAATGGTATGACAACTGTGGAAAACAGTTTATTAATTCCTCAGACAGTTGAACACAGAGCTACATATGACCCGTTGATCTTAATCCTGGGTATAACTGCAAGAGAACTGGAATCAGGAACAAACAGAAACCTGTACACCAATAATTACTGCAGCATTATCCATAGTAGCTAAAGAATGGAGACAGCCTAAACATCCACCAATAGATGAATGTGATATATATACATAATGGACTATTTCTGAGGCATAAAGAGAAATGAAGTCCTGATACCTTGAAAACGTTGTGTTGAGTGAAATAAGTCAATCACAGCAGGGCAAATACTGTGTGAACTTATACTAAATAAGCAAATGCACAGAGATCAAAAGGAGTAGGTGGGCAGTGCAAACTGTTAAGCACTTGACTACTAACCAAAAGTTGGTGGTTCAAACTCACCCAAAGGTACCTTGGTGACTTGCTTCTGAAAGGTCATGGCATTGAAAACCTACAGATCAGTTTCACTCTGCACACATGGGGTCACCATAGTTGGAACAGCCTCAATGGCAACTGTTTTTTTTTTTTTTAAATAGAGATCAAAGCTTATTAACAGTTACTAATGTTGGAGGGAAGGGTATCATTGCTTAAGGGGAGCAACGAGTTTCTGTTAATGGTGGTAGAATAGTATGGAAAAGGATAGTGGTCATAGTTGTATAACATGATGAATGTAATCACTGCCACTGAACTATACCTCTAAAAATTGTTGAATTGGCAAATGTTATGTTATATATATATATTTATAATAATGAAAATATGTTAAGAAAACAGTATAATGATTAAAATGGTTCAGGAAACACTGTATATTTTATCCTTCCTTTTGGAGATTCATAATGCACATTAGTATACTAATGGCTGACAAGTTCTATGGTGGGGAAGGAGGGCTTAATTTAACATAACATTTCTCAAACTCATTTGCTCATGGAATCCCCTTATTCCCATAAAATTAATTAACATCACACTGTTTAAGCTCCTTGAAACAAGAACCAAATTGGTTACTTTGTATCTGTTGTGGCAGGCCTGTAACTTGGCCATTGTTGGTACCTTGGCCATTGTTGGTACCTCATAAATACACGATGAATTTAGCAAGAAAAAACAAAGATGATAAGGCAGTATCTCTTCCCTCAAGTTGCTAAAAATAAGGTAGATGTATAAATAATTATTTACATATGACAAGGGGGCAGAGTTGCCACTCAAATGGCTAGGAGAACCATTTGCTTTGGAACCATTTGCTTTGGGCATTTTGGATGCCCAAAGCTGAGACAGCAGAGATGCTGCCCCAGTGGGTCTGGAAGTCCAGAGCTGGGCTTCCACCCACAATACAGAGGGCATATCCAATACCCCAGAGTCTGCAGGACAAGACCATTGCCCAGATGGTCTCAGAGAACAGAGGATTATTTTCAAGACTTGAGAGCTAATGTAAATTGTTCTGCTGGATTTTGGACTTTGTTAATGCCTGTTATCCCTTCTTTCACTCCAACTTCTTCCATTTGTAATAGCATTTGTAACAGTAATGGCTTCTTTTGTGCCTGTTGCACCATTATATTTGAAAACAAATAAACTGTATTCTAGGTTCACAGATGAAGAGGAATTTTGCCCTGGGATGGAATACCTCTAAAGTCTCACTCATATTTGATTTAAATGAGTCAGAAGATGAGATTTTGGGCTAGGAGTAGATTTAAGACTTTTGGGATGATGTATTTTGCACATGGCAAGGACATGGATTTTGGGGGAGGGGCAAAGGGTGGAATGTTATGGGTAGAATTGTGTCCTCCGAAAATATGTGTTCTAAATCGTTATTTTTATGCCTGTGTTATAATCCCATTTGGGAATGGATTGTCTTTGTTAAATTAATGAGACAGGATTAGTGTAGTGTGTGTTTTGAGACAATCTCTTTTAGGATATAAAGGAGATTAAACAAGGGAGAAAAAAGAGACGGGGTAAGAGAGATAATAAGACACATGTAGTTCTTCAAGAAACCAGAAGAAGTTGAAGAGACAAGGATCTTCTTCCAGAGGAGACACAGAGAGAAAGCCTTTCCCTAAAGCCAGTGCTCTAAATTCAGACTCTTAGCCTCCTAAACTGTGAGAAAATAATTTTCTGTTTGTTAAAGACATTCATTTGTGGTATTTCCGTGTATCAGCACTAGATAACTAAGACATCCAAGACTGTTTGTAAGAAGGAGAAAATAAAATCCAAATACTAAATATCAACGTTAAGAGTTCAACAGAATTGAGGCAGGTAATCCAAACAGCCCTTTGTACTTTTTGGATTGCCCTCTCCCAAGCAGGAAGCAAGAAAATTAGATCTGTGTAGCACAGAGCAGATGAGAAAGATATACCTGTCTTCAGATAAAGAATGAAAATTATTACAGAAAAGATTAAGTTAAGGATTAAAATTCCAAGTCAGGTTTCTCCTGGGCCCTGAGTGATGGCTGAGAACACATTACTCATATCCAATTGTACCTGTTTACTGCAGGCAGTCAGTTTGAGGGAATGAACCTGTAGCTCGCTGTCAAAGGTCAGGCATGAATTTTCCAATCCCAGCCATCGTCATTTATCAGAAATGAATGTTCTCTTGACATGGGAAGCAGTGAGGGCCTCACTCTGCAATGGCACCAAAGGATACGGAAGTCACTGGTGGAACGAGCCATTCCAATAACTTCTTTAAGTTCTTACTAGGTTCTTCTGTTGGCTGAAAATGAGAACTGATTTAACCAAGGCCATGAATCTTTCCTATATGCTCTGCTAAAGTCACTATGCAGAAAAATAATAATAATAATAATAATAATAAAACCCTAAATCTAGTTCTACTATGGAGAGAAATAAGATGGCATGGCTCAGGGGAAGGTACAAAGGACTTTGGGGCCACCAGAAAGATCTGGGTATGAATCATGACTCTATAATCCCTGATCTTGTGCAAGTTACATAACCTCTCTGACACCTCCATGTAGGGTTGTTGAAAGTCCTAGAAATATGGTTTATGAAGTACAGATAGTAGGCATTCAACAAAAAATAGTAGCATAGCATTTGAAATAAACAATATTTATAGGTTGATAATGATATACTGATACAATCATAAATATAATAAAGGATACATTTATAATAAATGAATCATAAATAATTAATCAATAAACAAGACCAGGATAAAAATTATGAATTATTGTTTGTTCTCCCACCCCCTCTCAGTATTTCTTTTTATCCCATGACCTTGTTCCCTATTTGGAAATTTGTCCATTTTGGATTCATTGTCTCGGGGAATTGATGGACTAGCAGAAAAGCAGATAGACGGGCTCTTCTGGATTTTGAGTTTTCAAAATCCTAGTCAGTGAAAGAATAGAAACCTATGGTGTAGACTTGTGCTGCTCAATTTGATAGCCACAAGCCACATGTGGTTACTGAGTGCCTGAACTGTAGTCCATGTGCTATAAGTAGAAAATATATATTAGAGTTCAAAAATGTAGCATAAAAAGAAGAATGTAAAACAACCTACTAATAAATTAAAAACATTGATTACGTGTTGAAATGATAATACCATATTAAGTAAATCTGGTAGCATAGTGGCTAAGACACTTGACTGCTAACCAGACGGCTGGCGGTTCAAACCCACCAGCCACTCCTCGGAAGGAAGGTTGGGCGATCCTACTTCTGTAGTGATACTGCCTCGGAAACCCAAGGAGGGGTCGCTATGAGTCGGGTATGACTCGATGGCACATAACAACAACAACAGAGCTCAAAGTAGGGATTCTTATGTAAGTATTTTACTGAGGGAGTGTTGTCAGGAGAAACCTGAAAGCAAGTAAGGGAGGCAAACAAGATAGGGCAGGGGGAGAAGTTAGGCATGTGGTTTCTGAAGAAGGCTGGCCCCAGCCAGATCCTATGAGGAGCTCTGAAGTGTGAACTGCATCAGTTTGTCCCACTTGAGGTAAGACGGCTGGGCTTTCATGCTATTGTATTAGTCACTAGCCATGGAAGGAACCCTGAGGAACACCCCTTACACATACACATAACTCCAGGCATCTCTAGAAGTGGTTCCAGTTTGTGAAGGGCAATATTCCTGAGAAGGGTGCATATATGAGCTCTAAGCAGTTGTTTTGGTTACTCTGTGCTGCTCAAACAGAAATACCACAGATGAAAAGGCTTTAACAAACAGAAGTTATTCTCTTACAGGTTGGGAAGCTAGAAGTCCAAGTTAAAACTGCCAGCCTCTAAGGGCTCAGTCTTGGGCTTCAGCTCTGTTTCTTGCTCCTGGCACAATGAGGCTGGAGGCTTTTCTTCACAAGGCAGCTGCTGGCTGCTGAGGCTGACAAACCCATTGTTGACAAGTAACAAGGCACAGTCACGGTATTACCAAACTACATGGCAGGCCACCAATTCGAGTCCAGACAAAGCCCCAAGATTGGCAGGGCATGGCATGCTATTGAACAATGACTTGGCTACATGAAGGGTTCAAGCATGCCAAAAGTCTAGAGACTTTCCTCAAAGCTGATTCTTATATACTGGAATCAGTAAAACAACTAATAATTTAAAAACACTGATTACATGTTGAAATGATAATACTATATTAAGTAAATGGATATTATTAAAATGAATTTTCCATTTTTTTTTATTTAACGTAGCTACTAGAAAACTAAAGTGACATATATGCTCTGAATTGCTCACGTAGAAATTGAGATGGCTTATGTTTTGTCATGTATATTTTCATCACAATAAAATAAAATTTTAAAAAAATGACTTATGTGATTCACATTTTTGGCTTTTATTATAGTTCTATGAAACAGTACTGGCTAAAGCAGTTACTCAGCAGGTCATGGCAGATTCCACCATGGAGTTGATTGCCAGTCTCATCATGGGGAATAATTATGACCAGCTGTCCAGCCACTCAAAACCAGGCCCAGCCAAGTTAACATATAACTTTAAAGACCACAGCAGTCAATACCCTCAGCCGCTAGGGGATGAGAGCAGCTCCCTGGTAAGGAGAATCTAGGCTACATGCACCAGTAGCACCTACTACATGGACAATTATCAACAGGACAGCATATGAACCCCATTTTATTACCTTGGCATATGAAAACACCACTCTTAGAACTTAGTAGCAGCCCCAGGGAAAGAGAGAAGATGCAAAATTGATACCAATTTAAACAGCTTATATGCATGCGGAAGCTGGACAACAAAAAAGGAAGACAGAAAAATTAATGTATTTGAACGGTGGTGTAGGTGAAGAATACTGACTGGACTGCCAGAAGAAGGAATAAATTCATCTTAGAAGAAATGCAACCACACAGCTCTTTAGCAGCAAGGATGGCAGGACTACGGCTCACTTATTTTGGACATGACATCAGGAAAGCCCAATTCCTAAAAATGACATCATAATTGTTAGAGGGCCAGTGAAAATGAGGGAAACCTCAACAAAATGGACTGCCATGGTAGCCATAGCAATGTGATCAAACATATCAACAATCATGAACCGGTGCAGGACTGGGCAAGGTTTCATTCTGTTATACGCAAGATCACCATGAACTGGATTCTACTTGACAACAACTAACAACAAGTTTCCTCCACCCTTTTTAAGCCACCCTTATTTTTAAGGGTGGCTTAAAAAAGTAATTATAGAAAAATAAAATTATATTCCTTGCACACCCGAATCACGGACTGAGATTCACTCTTGCTTCATCATGACGATTACTAAGGCACAACAAGTTAACATAAAGGTGGGACAAGGTATCTGTGAGAAAAAGAAGCATGTAGGGTAACAAATATATCTATGCCTTTCTTATGAAGTATTATAAAAAAAAAAGAATCATCTGGTATTGGTCCAGTATGGGCTATTGGTAACGCTAGTGGGAAATATTTACACATTCCTGTGGTTACATGATGCAATGTCCAGGTGGCTATTTAATGGACTGTGACAAATCTGGAATGATGGTACTGATGCCATAAATATCTCATTAACAGATTACCACAATCTAGAAAATGAAAGCTGTTACTGACTTTTTTTCATGTGGTCATCATATTTTCTAGAAAATTTTACAAACATTTAGATTTGTTTAATTCAAGGGAAAAACAATGTGGACTAGAGGTAGCTGCCGATAGCTCACAGGGCTTTTAATTTTTCATGTGTGTCATTTCTATGAGCTCATGTAACAGGTTTTACCTGTTTGTATTTGTTTGACAAATTAATTAAATCAATTTCAGTTTATATTTTTATCCCATTCTAATTTATAAAATATCAAATAAGAACTTAACAAAACTCAAAAAGTAAAATTAAAAAGGTCAAACTCCCAAGGTGGTGTAAAAAATATTCACCATTAATAAAAAGTTACTGTGGTAAAATATATATGTAACATATAATTTGCCATTTTAGACATTTCCTCCCCCAACTTATTATTTTCATTTCACTATTTCCCCCTTAATTTAATTTAGAACACCCATGTAATCTCTACTATTATTTTCTGCGCAATTTATCTGACCCTATTGGTTTATTTACTCAGAGTAACCAGGGCCCAATAACGAATGAAATAAATCCTGTTCTTCATAAAACGTACAACAAGCAGATTGTCATCAACTGGCTATCAGAGAACATTATGTCTACATTTTTTAAACTGTTTTCTTCCTAGTGGCTTTTGTTCAATCTAATATTTGTAGTTAGTCAAAGAAACACTGATTATTGTCTACTACCCATTGAGGTAGGATACATTGGGCTCTAATAACAGGTTAATACCTTTATTCTCACAATAACTCAATGAGTCCCATTTTACAGAGTATTGGGAACAGAGCCCAAGGCCACACAGCAGATGAGAATTTTTTTTTTTTTTTCTCCCAATTGCTGTCAAGTCAAGTCAAGTCTGACTCATGGTGGATAGAATTGTGTTTCAGAATAGAATTGTGCTCCACAGGGTTTTCAATGGCTGATTATTATTATTTTTTTTAATTGTGATTTGGATGGAAGCTTATGGAGCAAATTCACTTTCCATACAGCAGTTCACATACCCTTTGTCTCATGACAACGACTACAATTTACCCCAATGCAACAGCTCCCCTCCTACTTCCTCCCAATAGTTACCTCTTCCCTGTGTCCATTCCTCCAGGCACTCATGTCTCGAGCTGTCTCCCTGTGCATAAACAGCCCTTCTTTCTCTTCAATGGCTGATGTTTTGGAAGTGATGGCTAGGCTGTCTTCCAAGGAATCTCTGAACAGAGTAGAACCTTCAATCTTTCAATTATCAAATGAGTATGTCAATTGTTTGCAGTACCCACAGACTCCTTACATTGGTCATAACATCGAGGTTTTATTGGTTTTCCCCTGAAATTACCACATGAATGATGTCTGGTGCAGTGAATTCCTCTTCTACCCAAGGTCTTTGTGACTCCTACCAGATATCTGGGTTGTTGTTGCTGTTGTTATGTGCCGTCGAGTCAAACCCGACTCATAGCGACCCCTCCTTGGGTTTCTGAGGCAGTATCACTACGGAAGTAGGATTGCCCAACCTTCCTTCCGAGGAGTGGCTGGTGGGTTTGAACCGCCAGCCATCTGGTTAGCAGGCAAGTGTCTTAGCCATTATGCCACCAGAGCTCCCAGATATCTGGGTAGGATGATGCAAATATGAGATGCTTGAATCTCACCAAGGGGATCAGATAGCTAACCTTTGGACTTTGCTTATGCAAGAGAAAAACACACTTCTAAGTTTCTGTTACTTTGAATTTTGTGTCACTACCAGCTTAATCTAATCCTAATGAAACAGGGACTCTGATAGTCTGGTGAGGAAATGAAAATATAGGTCTGCGGCTTTTTGGACATCCTTGAGTCAGGTGGCTACTGGTTCTCCATACTTACAGTGTTGGTCTACACACCTGCCTGAAGCCAAAATGTGACTTACCAAGAAAACAGAGCTTATTAATGACCAAGATACATTCCAACAATCACATTCATGGCAAACCTTCTCCTCAGTTTGGCCTGAATACAGCTTTCCCTTCAAGAAACCTCTATCTGAGACAGCAACAAAGCTTTTTGTGTCTCAGCCACTGTAGTCCCCAAACCCCAAGGAGCTATCTCACACTTGAAAGAAGAAGAAGGAAAATGACTTATTTCTAGAGGACAAAGAAGAAAGAACAAGGTGATCAGATTTGTAATTTAGAAATATTGGTACAGAATGGATTTGAACAGGGGTGGGTGGCACACTGGGAGCAAACAGCAAAATGAGGAAGGGATTGTAATAGTCCAGGAGAAAGGTTATGAGAGTTGGAGCTAAGGCATTGCCAATAAGAATGTAAAGGAAGCAAGTAGGTAGAAGAATGAGAGCTAGCAAAGGAAATGGAGAAGGCATAACCACAGAGGTACGAGAAAACCAGGAGAGAGGTGTGTCACAGAACAAAGTGCATTTTTAATGAGGGAGCAGTCAACAGAGTCAAAAGTATTAAGGAGGTCAAGAAGGATAAGGAGAAAAAGGTATATATTGGATTTGGCAACACGGCAATCATTGGAAACTCTACCTTGAGCAGACTTGCTAGAGTGATGGGTGTAGAAGCCAGACTGTAGTTCACTAAGAAACTATACCTATTTTCTAGCCTTGAGTAAAGGAAGGTTTGGGAGAAAGGTGGTTTCTGTGGGATTTCAGGGACTTCTGGAGCACAGACATCAGGTGAGTGCAATTTTAACAAGAACTTTGGTTTGATAAGATAGAACATGTCCAGTTCACACACATATTGTCTTTGACTCACTGGAAATGGTATGAATACAAAACCTTCAGCATTGTGTCTGCGCTCAACTATTTTGAACATTCTGACTACTATCCAGCCAGTTGGGCCAAAATCAACTAAGAAATTATGCACATGGGTGTGATAGTTAAATATCAAATGTTTACTCTCTGTAGTAGAGATAGTAATGAAAAGTTCTGCTAATTAGGTCCTGTTTATATTTCCATTATCATGGCTAATTATGTGTTCTATTTAATGATACAGTTTATTAATTATCACTGGTGCTCTTGTTTCTCAGCCTATTTTAATAATCTCACAATATGTGCTCTATCTTCTGCCTATCCTTACCAGCCAAGATTTTATTTGTATTAAGAAATTGACAGAGAAATGGAAGGTGATATGCAAACTGCAGAAGCTACTCTTTCCCTTTGCTCTTTTTAAAAACTCACATAACATACAATTCACCATTTTAACCATTTTAAAGTGTACAACTATTTTTTCCTCTTTCAGCTGAGAAATATGGTCCTAAAGGTTGGACCTATTTTAGATGGATGGAATCATAAAGATTATTTAAGGTAGTGGTTCTAATCCCAGGAGTGAAGAGGAGATTTCTTGGTTATTGTTGTTGTTTGTGCTGTCGAGTTGGACCCGACTCATAGCAACCCCTCCTTCAGTTTCCGAGGCAGTATCACTACAAAAGTAGATTGCCCAACCTTCCTTCTCAGGAGTGGCTGGTGGGCTTGAACCACCAGCCTCTTGGTGGAAGATGGGAATTTCATTCTAGTTAAGTGACACAACTGGGTGTCATTGTCACCATCAAATACGTTTCTGTACTACTTCTACAATCTTGATCCTTAAAACTTTTCACATATGGCCTGACAACAGAATGCCCATAACATCGTGTTCTTCTGGTGTGTGTGTGTGTGTGTGTGGGGGGGGGGATAAGTGGATTTGAGTTTCTCTCATAAGTTCCACGTGTTTGTAAGATAATTGGGATAATGGGGCAATACTCACATTTTATGAATGGGAGACAATGAGGTTCAGATAAGACAAAAACTTTCATAGAATTGCTGAGTGTGAAAATGACAAAGTTATAACTGGAATTCCTGTCTCCTTATTTCTTCCCACTAATCCCTACCTTATCCAGGGAAAAGCAATTTAGCTCAGGCTCACACAGACCTCAGTTCACATCCTGACTTCACAAGTTACCAGCAGTGGGGTTCCATTCTAAACCTTATTTGCCTCATCTGGAGAATGGAGATGATAGCAGTTGCAAC
Source organism: Orycteropus afer afer (assembly GCF_000298275.1). NCBI lineage: Eukaryota > Metazoa > Chordata > Mammalia > Tubulidentata > Orycteropodidae > Orycteropus > Orycteropus afer. The sequence continues at coordinate 5,995,471 of NW_006921788.1, forward strand.
TGTATTGGGACTGTGCTGGTTTATAAACAAGAAAATGTATGGGAGTTTCCACCCAGTGCCTGGAACAGGATGATTACCCAACAAACATCAGCTGTCTTTATTTTATTTTTTATTTTTATTTTTTATTGTGATTTGGGTGAAGATTTACAGAGCAAATTCACTCTCGATACAGCAGTTCACATACACTATGTCTCATGTCATTGACCACAGTTTACCACAATGCAACAGCTCCCCTCCAACTTCCTCCCCATGGTACCACTTCCCAGTGTCCATCCCTCCATACTCCCCTGCCCCCTGAGCTGTCTCCCTGTGCATAAGCACATCAGCTGTCTTTAATAACAAAGACCCAGATCCACCTGCAGCTTTACTAGGCAGACCTGGTCTTAAAATAAAAACATAGAATCTCAGTAAACTGAAACATGATCAATTTTTACTGCATAGTGATCTGTTTGCCCTTAAGAAAATGATTCAATTCACACCCAGTCACAGCCACATTCAAACACCAAAAAATATGTGGACAAGAACATACACCCTTTTTTGTTTTTCTAGATATTTGTATCTAAATAAATTAATTGGTTGGCCAGTATATGGGGTCCTGTGACTGACACCACACCTGCTTAAAGCAGAGTGAGTGGGAGTACTAGGCTTCAGCTGCATTGCCTGAAAGCCCTGCAATGTACTGAGCAAATTACTTAATCTTTCTATACCATTTCCTCATCTGTAAAATGAGGACAAAAGAGTACCTATGTCATGGGTTGCTGGGAGGATAACATGATAGGCCACACCTAAACCCTTAGTCAAAGAGAGCACATCTAAGTCCTTAGTTACTGGAGGTCACCATGAGTTGGGGGTTGACTTGACAGCAGCTAACAACAACAAAATACAATTTTCATCTCCTTTGTTGTTACCATCCTGCCATTGTACAGCTTGGCACTGATCAGGACCAGCATGTACAAATGTCGTCTGTAATTTCTACAGTTGTAAAGCTGTATTAATGGCATCAGACAGGCTGAGAAGAGGCTCTGGGCTCTGTTAGTCTTTCTCTTGCACTGGAGCCTATTCACCTTGTGGTAGGGATGGGATAGTGAGCAAAAGACCTGCTTCTAGAATTTCTCTAGGCCATTAGGTTTATAAACTTGGATTTCTCACACAAACCAAATTTCAGATGACACAACCTTGCTTGCTGAAAGTGATGAAGACCTGAAGCACTGACTGATGAAGATTGAAGACTACAGTCTTCAGTATGGGTTACACCTCAACATAAAGAAAACAAAAATCCTCACAATTGGATCAATAAGCAAAATCACAATACATGGAGAAAAGATTGATAATGTCAGAAATTTCATTTTACTTGGATACATAATCAACAACAATTTTACTTGGATACACAATCAACACCCATGGAAGCAGAAGTCAAGAAATTAGATGATGTGTTACACTGGGTAAATCTGCTGCAAAAGATCTCTTCAAAGTGACAAAGAGTAAAGATGTCACTTTGAGGACTAGAGTGTGCCTGACTTAAGCCATGGAATTTTCAAAAGCCTCATATTCATTGGAAAGCTAGATAATGAATAAGGAAGACAAGAACTGATGCTTTTGAATTGCGGTATTGATGAAGAATACTGAAAATACCATGCACTGCCAGAAGAACAAACACATCTATCTTGGAAGAAGTACAGTAGTAATGCTCCTTAGAAGTGAGAATGGCCAGACTTCATCTCATGTACTTTGGTCATGTACTCGGACAGGACCAGTTGCTGGAGGAGGATATCATGCTTGGTAAAGTTGAAGGTCAGCAGAAAGGGGGAAGAGCTTCAATGAGATGGACTACCACAGAAGCTGTGAGGATGGGCTCAAACATAGCCAAGACTGTGACGGCTGGGTAGAGTTTCTTTCTGTTGTACCTAGGGTCACTATGAGTTGGACATGACCTAACAACAGCAGCATGAGGTAAACATAGTCTATGTCAACTATAATTCTCCATTTTCCCTACTCCCAAGCATTCCTGGCCATGTTTATGATTGGAGTAGGACTCTGGTACCCAAATGGGAAAAACCAGATAAGCTGCTCATGTGCAAATTCTGCCTTGATGAGGAATATTTCTTGCTATGAGTCTACTCTATGAAAGTCCAATAGAATTATGTGTGGAAAAAAAAGTAAATAGCTGAGAAGTGGCCTAAGATGGTGAGAATGAGCAACAGTCATGTATTTAAAGCAATTGTTCCAACTGTACTGTGCATAAAGGAGCTCTGGTGGTACAGTATCTAAAGCATCTGACTGCTAATGAGAAGGTTGGTGGTTCAAACCCATCAGCTCCTCCACAGAAGGAAGATGACGCAGTCTACTCCCATAAAGATTTAACACTTTGGAACCCCAATGAGGGTTGTTATGAGTTGGAATCGACTAGAGGGCAGGATGTTTGGTTTAGTTTTGGTACTGTGTGTAAGGATCATGAGGTGAACTAGTTCAAATGCAGATTGCTGGCTCTTATCCCAAACCTCTGCATTTAGTAGATTTGGCCAAGGCTCAGACGTAGTTTAAATGCTGCTGTATATAGTCTTGGGCTTCTTAAATCACCCTTTGTTATATTAAAAACAAAGTGGTTAAGATTTCTAAAGCACTGGCACAGGTGATTCGATGCAGGATTGTCCCTGAAACATACTGTCAGTAATAGGGTATTCTGTTGCGTAAGCAAGAAAAAATTGGCTCTGGTGCACAGGGACAGCTGCATTCATTGCATATTAGGACACCACCCATCCTCCCATGGCCAAGTGGCTTCCTGAGATAGGCTTTAATATCAAGAAGTAGTTTTAAAGCCTGCTGTTAAATCACTTTAACTATTTAACCAAAGAAGAAATAGAAAAAGGCATAAAATTTGAGAAAAAGGATACTGTGGAAGATTGGGAAACAAACAAACAAACCGTGACTTTAAGATGATAAACTTAATGATTTGGCCAATTGAAGAAAATCAGGGTATTCAAAACCCATTGGCCAATTCAGTGAAAATTTAGAATTGATTTCTACCATGGAGATAGAACTCCTGAAGGATGGAGATAACCCAGTGTATCAGAGAGAGCACAGATATTCCTATCAGAAGACTTTGGTATGAATCCTGGCTCCATCAATTCAGCTCTGTGTTTAATCTCTCTGAGGCTTCCAGTGGGAATAAGGAGTGGTAAGCATTAGTGAAGGAGTCCTAGCGGCATAGTGGTTTAGTGCTTGGCTACTAACTGAAAGACTGGTGGTTCAAACCTACCAGCTACTCCATGAAAGAAAAATGTGTGAGTCTGCCTTTGCAAAGATTACCAAAACCAAAAACCAAATCCACTGCTATCTAGTCGATTCCAACTCCTAGCTACCCTACAGGACACAGTAGGATTGCTCTATAGGCTTTCTAGGGAGCTCTGGTAGCATAGTGGCTAAGACACCTGCCTGCTAACCAGACGGCTGGCTATTCAAACCCACCAGCCACTCCTCGGAAGGAAGGTTGGGCAATTTATTTCCGTAGAGATACTGCCTCAGAAACCCAAGGAAGGGTCGCTATGAGTTGCGTCTGACTCAATGGCACATAACAACAACAACAACATAGGGTTTCTAAGGCTGTAAATCTTTACAGAAGCAGGTTGCTTCATCTCTTTCTTGTGGGTTTGAACCACCGACCTTTTGGTTAGCAGCCCAATGCCTTAACTACAGTGCCATTAGAACTCCTTCCGTAAAAATTACATTCTTGGAAATCCTGTGGGGGAAGTTCTACTCTGTTGTATAGGGTTGTTGTTGCTCTGAGTTGGAGTGGACTGGATGTCACACGACAACAAAAATGACAAACATTAGTGGTAACATATAGAACTTTTCGTTATTAGTATAATATGATCATTACTACTGACATTTTTCTTCTGTTCCTCTCAGACAGTAAGATGCAAAACATGATAGTATTATCTCATACTTTTGTTGTGAGGATTATTAAATCAGATAATTAATAGGCCATATATTTTGTGCTTACTATGAGGCAGACGGGAGCTCTGGTGGCATAGTGCCTAAGGCATTTGACTGTCAAACAGAAGGCTGGCAGTTCAAACCCACCAGCTACTCCTCAGAAGGAAGATTGGGCTATCTACTTCTGTAATGATGCCACCTCAGAAACCCAAGGAGGGGTCGCTATGAGTCAGATCTGACTCGATGGCAGTGAGATGAGGCAGACACTGTGCTAAGATTGATACATACATTTAACTCATATAATCTTCACAACAATCCTATGAGGGTCTCCCCATTCTACACAGGAGGAAAATGAAGCTCAGAGATGTTAAATACATAAAGTCACACAGCTATAAGTGGTAGAACTAGACTACTGTATGTGAAAAGTTCAGCTCACCACCTAGCATACAGTAGATTCTCGATAAAAGGTCATCTTCATGGTATTGTGTGTGTAGAGGCCTCTTCCGAAGGGCATGTCTTGGGAGCGTCAAAATCTAGGCTGGCTGGAAATTTTATGTTTGTCAATGTGTTAGTTCTCATGGAAGTTCATTCTTTCAAGTAAGATGGGTTAAGTGATGCCTTTGCTAACAAAAAGAAGGAGCTATAAGCTATAAACAAGGATGGACACAGTGTTAAATATGAGTTGGGTCAAATCCTCCCATGTGATCCTCAAATTAAAGATATTTGTCTACAAAGAGAGTAATTGTCATGTATAGAAAATTTCCCCTTTTGTCCTGAGATAACCATTATACCGCAAGGATACAGCCCCAAGGGGAAAAAAAGATCCTCTAAGTTATATTTTGATGGGGCAACATTAGACACAATAAAGGCAATGATATTTAAGTTGATCAGGGACAGATGTTCAATGTATTTTATGTAAGAACTGTAGACACAGTTAACAGCCAAAAGAGACTGTTTCTTGTAACGTTGGACACATGGAATCAAGAAGATGTATAAGAGTCTGAACTCCTCCAAGTGACCCTAATTAAGAAAAATAATTAGTCTTGATCAAAGCACCTCAGTGATTTCAATTCTTTGGTCTCTGCACTTTGTTCCCTTTGTCATGGCTACAAAGGTATTCAGGATGCATATTTTCTTTCTGTGTGTATATGTGTGCATGTTACACATGTGTGGGCATTCCTGGTTTAAAAAAATGTAATTTGCTTCATTGTCCTTCTATCACTGACTGGGAAAGAAAACACGGTATGTTTTGCACATTGCTGTTGCCTCCCCAGCATCTGCCACTCTCCCCACTTCCCTGGTTTCCCTTTGGGGATCTATGGTTCTAGGGATGCCGATTCCACCCCCAGGTCCAGATCTTGTCATTTCTCTGCTCTAAAGCCTCTGATTGTCTCCCTCCTTATTCAGAATAAAAATCCAAACTCTTTCCAATGGGCTACATGGCTCAACACAGTCTGGACCATGTTATCTCTCACCTCACCTCATCTATAGCTTGCCCCTCACCCCCATCTGGTCACTCTTTTCCTTTATCTGACTTTCTTGCTATCTCTCAAATATTCCAGGCACATCTCATCCTCTAGGCCTTGTTCTCCAACCCCTCAGATATCAATATGCCATATTCTATTGCCTCTTTAAGTATTTCCATGACACTTACCACATCTGATACAGTATATGTATTATTTACTTGTTTATTGTCTGTCTCCCCCAGGAAAATGTAAGTTCCATCAGCAATACAGAATTTTGTTTTGTTGTCCTTGCTGTATCATTAGCACCTAGGACTATGTCTGGAATAGTAGGCCCTCGATAAATTGTTGTTGAATGAAGGATTAAGTGAATGAATGAAGGGGTGAGTCACATGGTTCAGGCAAAGCCAATCAGTGCTTTTCATCTCTGTAGTCAGAGCAATTGGACCAGGAGTAAGAATGTGTCAGCTGATACTGACAAAGTCAACTTAAGGAGTTTTTTCTGGAATGCTGGACAGAGATGCTTCTATATTCTGGTTGAAAATGAAACAGGAAGTATATAGCTGTAGGAAGCTTTGTGAAGCCAGAAGAAGAACCATGCAGAGGACACAGAAGTCACCACTAATTTCTTTGACCCAACTTTGAGCTCATTAACCTTCACCTGAACTTAAACTGCTCAAGATTGTGCCCCATAAAGCTGTTTGCATACAGTTTTTGCTTTTTGAATCCTGTTAGCAAGAGAGTTTTAACTGATACACTGATCTGTTAGGAAACATCTCATTGAATAAAACAAGTAAAGACCTTGATGGAATTTAACAATTTCCCCAAATCCCTCACTTTTGCACACACAAAAACCATTCCAATAAAAGATTAATTTTAAGCATTCACCATTAAGTATTTCAAGAGGAGTATGCACAAACATTCTGCCCTGGTAAGAATTTTAGAAGATATGTATGAAGCCTTTCTTCTTGTGTTCATAAAGAACAATGTGCAATTCAGTTGTGGAGAGGAGGCTTTGTTGAAAGCAAGTGAAAGAGTTATTTACTGGGTGGGGTTTCACTCTTGCTCTGTTTATATAGCAGTGGTTATTCTGCTGGAATTCAGTTAATGAAAAGTTTAAAAATAAAAACATCTGGAGAGTGTGCCAGCTGATGCTTCCTTCACCAGTTCAGCCTTCTGACTTGCCATATGTAATTTTAATAAAGTATGTTAACTCAACCAGGGTCTTGAAAGAATTAATGCTCTATAATATGACTGTCTACATCTACAAGGGTTTGAGTATAGGCCCATGAGTTTAAAGAAATACTTAGAATAATACTCCAGAAGACTTAAATCTAGATAATTACACAGAGTTGTACTTCAGAAATATAATATCTTTCTAAAACGATGCATTTTCCTTTGAATTTTGATTGTCACATTTTAAAGGAGCTATAGTTACCAGGATCAAATTTAAATAGAGTTTTCAACTCATAGATGACCACAAAATGAAATTCATGTAACTAACAGTAGGAAAGGACAGAGTTCTTGAGTTTGCCTTATAAGAACTCCATTTAATTTCCTGTTTTAAAGAAAGACCTTGAATGGAATTTCTTCTTAAGGGATTGTTTGGTTTAAACCTGATCCTCTCAGTTGCTCTCCTAAATCCCTCCTTTGAGGATATGGACTCTGAACTCACCTGAAGGTATCATTTCAGTTCTTGGATAAGCCACAGAATCTTCATCACTACAAAGCAATCTGAGAAGGTCCTTCTCTGTCACAAATGGCACCAGCAAGTGTACAAAGCCCACTTTGTTCTGTGGGAAATTAAAATGCATTTTTAAGAGTGCATTCTTGGGCTGAAAGAGGAAGATCCTCTACATGGACATTACACAGGTCAGAGTTGTTAATGTTTATAACAAGAATCAACATTATCATCTATGCAATTGGTGTTCAATGTATCTGGGTCTCCTTTCAGTCAATAATATGGTATCTACACTTATTAGTAGGAATACACAGAGTCACTGTACCAAAAAGAATTGATCAATGTTCAATCATTTCACGAGGTAGTATATGATTAAGAACCAATGATACTGAAAGAAGCAGTCCAAATTTCAATGAAGGCACTGGTGAAAAATAAGGAGCTCTGGCAGCATAGTGGCTAAGGCACTTGACTGCTAACCAGAAGGCTGGCGGTTCAAACCC
>NW_006921788.1:6013368-6019128 GCF_000298275.1 Orycteropus afer afer
TTAATTATGCTCATGAAGAACCTGTACATAGACAAGGAGGCTGTCATTTGAACAGAACAAGGGGATACTGTATGGTTTAAAATCAGGAAAGGTGTGTGTCAGGCTTATATCCTTTCACCATACTTATACAATCTGTATGCTGAGCAAATAATTTGAGAAGCTGGACTATATGAAGAATATGGCATCAGGACTGGAAGAAGACTCATTAACAACCTGCAGTATGCTGATGGCACAACCTGCTGCTGGAAACAAAGAAGACATGAAACACTTACTGATGAAGATCAAAGACTACAACCTTCAGTATGTATTACACCTCAACACACACACACACACACACACACACAATTCCTAAACTGCACCAATATGAAAAATCATGATAAATGGAAAAATGATTCAAGTTGTCAAAGATTTCATTTTATTTGGATCCACAATCAATGCCCATGGAAGGAGCAGTCAGGAAATCAAGTGATATATTGTATTAGGCAAATATGCTGCAAGGGATATCTTTAAAATGTTAAAAAGCAAAGATGCCACTTTAAGAACTAAGGTGCCCCTGACCTAAGCCATGGTATTTTCATTCACATATATATGTGAAAGGTGGACAATGAATAAGGGAGACAGCAGAAGAATTGATATATTTGAATTATGGTGTTGGTGAAAAATAGTGAATATACCATGAGCTACCAGAATGAACTTGTCTGCTTTGAAGAAGCTTAGCCAGAATGTTCCTTAGAAGTGAGGATGACATAACATCATCTCACGTACTTTGATCGGTTATCAGGAAGGAGAGTTCCTTGGAGAAGGACATCATGCTGGGTCAAGTAGAAAGTCAGCAAAAAAGAGGAAGACCCTTGATGAGATGGACTGACACACTGACTGCAACAATGGGCTCAAACATTGCAACAACTGTGAGAATGGAACAGGAGTGGAGCAATGTTTCATTGTTTTGTACATACAGTCCCCATGAGTGGTAATTGACTCAAAGGCACTTAACAATAACACCACTACACTTATTAGCAAACCTGATCTGAATTTTTTTTTTTTTTTTTTGCTATTGAGCTTGGCTATAAAAATCTGTAGTCAAACCAGAGAGTCGAAGGTTGAGGGCTTCACAATTAGTGAAGCAAAAACTTTCTGGTCCAACCACATAACCTTTCCTCACTTTTCAGTGGAAAAATAAATGAGTGTTAAGAAAGAAGAGTCAGTATCCAAGCAAATTGTTTTGGGATTATGTATACATTTACTTTAGCAATCTAGGTAAAGATGACTCATTTTGATATAAAGCACATAAAATATGTACAACTGTATAACTTGTATACAGTTTAATTATAATTTACAAACATATAATTTGTAAATTTATAGGCTAGAATACTGAATTGTGTCCCCCCAAAATATATGTAGTAAAACCAAACCTCTATGTCTGTGGTTATAATCCCATTTGAGATGAGTTATCTGTTTGGTTAATGAGTCAGGATTAGTGTAGGATGTCTTTTAAGTCAATCTCTTTGGAGATATAAAAGAGTTTAAACAAGCAAGTGAGAGAAGCAGAGATGAAGAGTGATACCAAATTACATGAAGATTATCCAGGAGCAGAAGCTCAAAAGTCAAGGACTTTCCTACAGAGCCAACAGAGAAAGAAAGCCTTCTCCTAGAGCTGGCACCCTGCATGTGGACTTCTGGCCTCCTAAATTGTGAGAAAATAAATTTCTGTTTGTTAAAGCCACTCATCTATGGTATTTTTGCTATAATAGCACTAGGTGACTAAAACACATCTGCTTTAGCAATACAGGGAGCTCTGGTAGCATAGTGCCTAAGGCATTTGTTTGACTGCTGACCAAAAGGTTGGCAGTTCAAACTCACCAGCTGCTCCAAGGAAGGAAGGTGGGGTGATCTGCTTCTGTAAAGATTTACCACCTGGGCAAGGGAGATTGGGCAATCTACCTCTGTAATGATACTGCCTTGGAAACCCAAGGAGGGATCGCTATGAGTCAGATTCGACTGGATGGCAATGAGTTTTTTTTTTTTTTTTTTTTTTTGGTTTAACACAATGGAGGTCACCATGAGTCAGAATTGAACCGATGGCAGTGAGTTTGGTTTGGTGGCACAGTGGTTAAGTGCTCAGCTGTTAAACAGAAAGTTGATAGTTTGAACCCATGAGCTGTTCTGCAGGAGGAAGATGTGGCGGTCTGCTTTTATCAAGACTTACAGCCTTGGAAACCCTATGAGCAGTTCTATTCTGTCCGATAGAGTCACTATGCATCAGAACTGATTGGCAATAGATTTTTTTTTTTTTTTTGGTTTGGCTGTTTATTAAGCTGAGGAAGTTCCCTCTATTCCCATTTTTCAGAGAGTGTTTATCGTGAATAGGTGTTGCATTTTGTCAAATGCATTTCTATAGTTACAGGGATATTTAAAGTATCTAATTCTTGCAGAGTGACTTATGGCAGTTTGTATTTTTCAGAGGAATCAATCTATTTCATCTAAGTCATCAAACGATGTGTGTAGAGCTGCTTGTGGTATTTACCTATTGTCCTTTTGATGTATGCAGAGTCTGTAGTGATAGCCCTTTTATCACTCCTAAGAGTGGTTAACTGTGACTTCTCTTTTTCTTTGCCAGTCTTGGTCCTGAGTTCTCAATTTCATTGTTCTTGTTCAAAAACCAGCTCTTTAATTGTTTTTCAATTTTCAATTTTATGGACTCCTGTTCTTCTGTTTTTGTGTGTTTTGGGTACATTTTGCTCTTCTTTTTCTAGGTTCTTGAGGTGGGAACTTAGACTAATGGTTTGAAATTTTTCTTCTTCTCTTTATATGCATTTCTCTCTTAACACCATTTTAGCATGTTCAACAAATTTTGATCTGCATTTTCATTTTCTGTCATATTGTTTATTCTCTTGAGATTTCCTTGACCCTTGGATTATTTAGAAGTAAGTTCTTTTGTTTCCAAGTTTTTGGAGATATTCTTGTTATCTTCTTTTTATTGTTGATTTCTAATCTGATTCCTATGTGGTCATAGAACATACTCTGTATGATTTCAGTTCTTCTAAATTTGTCGAGGTTTGTTTCATGGCCAATTTTAATATATATTCTGTGAGCACTTGAAAAGAATGTGTATTCTGCTGATGTGGGTGTTCTATAAGTGTCACTTAGACTGTCTGACTGATATTATTAAGTTTTTCTATAGCCTTGTGATTTTGTGTAGTTGTTCTATTAACTGCTGAGGGAAGCTGAAGCAGTTTAGGATTTGTCTATTACTTATTCAGTTCTATCAATTTTTGCTTCACATATTTTGTGGCTCTGCTTTTTGGCATATACACATTAAGGATTGTTATGTTTTCTTGGTGGACTGAACTTCTTACTATTATAAAACATTCTTTGTCTCTGCTAATTTCTTAGCTCTGATACAATATATTTGTACCTGATACAAATGTAGCTACCCCCTGCTTTATTTTCATTAATTTTTCACAATATATCTTTCTTTTACTTTAAACATACCTATATCATCATATTGATAGCATACTGTTGGGTCATTTTTCTTTTTTAATCCACTTGACCAACCCCAGTCTTTCACTTGCTGTATATAGAAATATATATATATTTTTAAATTGTGATTTAGGTGAAAGTTTACAGAGTAAATTCACTTTCACATACATTTGTTTCATGACATTGACTGCAATTTACCACAATGCAATAGCTCCCCTTCCACTTCCTCCCCCATTGTTACCTCTTTCCTGTGTCCTTCCCTCCATGCACTCCTGCCCCCTGAGCTGTCTCCCTGCGCATAAACAGCCCTTCTTTCTCCCATGATTGTTCTCTCCAAGGAGTGTATCTACCTAATGTAAATGTTCACCCCTATGCCTGTCTCTTGTTTGGCTGGAAGCCACAGGAGTGGGTTCAATTCCAGACCTGAAGGGCAGCTAGGGGCCAGTCTCAGGGGTTCCATCAGGCTCTATCTGACCAGCAAACCTGATCCTTTTTTCTTTTAAAGATTTTGAATTTTGTTCCACATTGTTCCTCCACTCTATCCAGGATCTCATACAGAGATGTCCTTCCGAGTGGTAGACAGCGGTAGCCAGGCACCATCTAGTTCTGGTCCCATAGTCACATAGGCTGAGGATCTCATGGTGTACTATGAGTTCAGTTGCTTGGACTAATTGTTTTCATAAATCTTTGGTTTTCTTCATTCTTCTTTGCTCTGGACGAGGAGAGACCCATTATTGCAACTAGATGGTAGCTTGCAAATTTTTAAGATTCCAGTTACTACTAGCCAAAGTAGGATGTGGAACAATGTTCTTTGAAGTATGTTATGCCAGTTGAGCTTGATGTCTCCTAAGACTATGGTCCCGAGCCCACAGGTCCAACTCCTCTCTCCCTCTGGGTAGCTGGCTGTGCCCAAGAAGTGACTACAACCTTGTCCCTTGTCAATTCTACTATATACCTATGAATTCTTATAGAACATACCAATATGCTTGTAGAAACATTGTTTACCAAGCCTATACATGGTCTTGGGCACACTGTCCCCTGCATAGAAATTCCTAATAGTTCAGCCTGTCTACCCATCTATCCAGCTGTAGATCAATGTTTGCCATCTCTGACAAAGCAGTACTGTATGTGCAAAGGGTTCATCTTTGTTGTCTATACCTTCCATGCACCTCTTTATGTCTTCCACTTCCTCAGTGCCATCATGTTGATCACTCACATTTGGTACATTGCCCTTCTCTTCATCCAAATCAATACTTATATCTACCTATCTAACACTGTTCCTGCCCCTCCCCTCCCACCCCTGGTAACCAACAAAGAAAATTTTCTTCCACGTATAAACCTCTCCTTGACTTTTTACAATAACAAATACAATATTTGTCCTTCTCTGATTGACTTATTTCATTCGGCATAATGCCCTCCAAGTTCATCCACGTTATGTGGTGTTTTGCAGATTGTACATTATTCTTTGGGGTTGCATAGTATTCCATTGTGTGTATGTACCATAGTTTGGTTATCCATTCTTCAGTTGATGGACACCTAGGTTGTTTCCATCTTTTGGCTATTGTAAACAGTGCTGCGATGAACATGGGTGTACATATATCTGTTCTTGTCTTGCTCTCACTTCTTTAGGATATATACCTAGGAATGGAATGGCTGAGTCAAATGGTATTTCTAATTCCAACTTTCTACAGAATTGCCATACTGCTTTCCACAGTGGTTGTATCATTTTACAGTCCCACCAGAAGTGTATGAGAATCCCAATTTCTCCACATCCTCGCCAGCATTTGTTATTTTGTGCCTTGTTGAACTTTGCTACTAGTGCTGGAGCAAGATGTTATCTCGTTGTTTTCATTTGCATCTCTCTGATGGATAATGTTTGTGAGCATATCTTCATACATTTGTTGGTCACCTGAATCTCCTCTTTGGTGAAGTATCTATTCATGTCTCTTGCCCATTTTTTAATTGGATTATTTGTCTTTCTGTTGCTGAGGTGTTGGAGTTTTGTATAAATTCTAGAGATAAGTCCCTTGTCAGATATGTCATTGCTGAGTATTTTCTCTCAATCTGTAGGTTCTCTTTTGACTTTTTTGCAGAAGTCTTTGGAAGCACACAAAAATTTAATTTTTAGAAGGTCCCATTCATCTAGTTGCTCTTCTGCGTTTGTGCATTTTGGGTTATGCTTGATAGTCTATTTATGCCATATATTAGGGCCCTGAAATTTGCCCCTAGTTTTTCCTTGAGGAACTCTATAGTTTTAGGTTTCACATTTAAGTCTTCGAT
>NW_006921788.1:6028328-6030220 GCF_000298275.1 Orycteropus afer afer
TCCCTTCAAGGTTCAGGGGTCCAGGATTATCTTCTGTGTCTGTGTTAATTGGTTCCCCTTTTCTTTGTTGAAGAGGGTCTGTGCAGTCTTTCTGCCTATTCTGCCATCTTACTGGAACCCTATTGGCCAGGATTTTGTTGAAGATTTTTGCATCTATATTCATGAGGGATGTTGACAGACCATTTACATTTAATGCTATTATTGTTATATTAGGCCTTAAATCAGCTGTTTTATTTTAGCAGTTGTTCTGTATATTATATATACATTAATTATCAGGTGAGTGGTATCATCATCTTACCAATGAAAGTAGCATAAAAACTCTACCTACCTTTATGTCTTATTACCCTTCCCTGTTAGTAATATAATTATCCCAAATACTTTCTCTCCATATATCTAAATCCATAGCAGATAATATTATAATATTTTGTTTCCATCATAAAATATAATTTAGGAAGCTTGAGAAGGAAAGTCAATTGTATTTAACAATGTTTCTATGTACAGTCTTGTTTCATCATTTTAGATGTTATATGTTTTCTTCTTTTATTTTATTCCTTTAACTTTTTTTTTTTTTTTTTTTTTTTTTTTTTAGGGTAAGTCTGCTGGTGACAAAATCTCTTTGTCCTCCTAGCAGAAATGCCCTGATTTCCCTTTCATTCCTCAATGGATATAAAATTCTGGGTTACCAGTTCTTTTCTTTCAGTTTTTTAATAATGCTGCTTCACTTCCTTATGGCCTCTGTAGTTTATGATGAGAAATCTGGTATCATTTGTATCATTTTTCCCTCAATTATTTCAAGATCATTTCTTTTTCTTTAAATTTCAGAAGTTTGACAACCTTTATAAAAGCCATTCTTATCTTACAGGCAGGACAAAAACAGATTGTGAGCTGGATTTGGACTGGGGGCCATAGGTTACTGACCCCTGCAGTAAGATTGATTAAGATTGTTGGGTCACATGGTAAGTGTATGAATGACTTTATAAGAAGAAAATGCCAATCCATTTTCTAGAGCGGCTGTAATCATTTTGCATTCCTTTCAGCAATGTATGGCATAGTGCCTAAGGCATTTGACTGCTAACCAGAAGCCTGGTGATTCAAACACCCCAGCCACTCCTCAGTGGGAAGATAGGGCAATCTACTTCCGCAGAGATACCATCTTGGAAACCCAAGGAGAGGTCCCTGAGTCAGAAGCGACTGGCAGTGGATTTGTTTTTTTTTTGATCAGCAATGTTGTGGTGGTTAAGTTTGTGTGTCAACTTGGCTAGGCCTGGTTGAGTGGCTGGGTGGCTGGATGTAGTTATTCCCCATGGTAAGACTAGTAATTAACTCCATGGTGGAATCTATTGAAGCAGCTGAGTAGCTGCTTTAGGGATGTGGTCTGCTTCCTGTATATAAGGAACAGCTTTGGGAATGGTCTCTAGCTTATGGCATGCTTGAACCCTGTATGTAGCCAAATTTGAACCCTATATGTAGCCAAGTTGTTGCTCAGCAGCCTGACATGCTCTGCTGACCTTGGGACTTTCAATTGATTCGAATTAATGGCCTGCCGTGTGGTTTGGTAACATTGGGATTGTGCCTTTTTACTTGTCAGCCTTGGGCTTGTCAGCCTCAGCAGCCAGCAGCTGAGTGAAGAAATGCCTCTAGTGTCAGTGAGCCAGGAGCAGGACGTGAAGCTGAAGCCCAAGGTTGAGGGGATTTCGCCTAGCCCCTAAAGCCTGGCACTTTGAACTCAGACTTAAAGCCTCCAAACTGTAAGAGAATAAACTCCTTTTTGTTCAAGCCATCTCATTTGTGGTATAATCTTGTCAGATCAGCACTAAGTAACCAGAACAAATGTATGAGGAGCTCTGGTAGCACAGCAGTTAAGGCATTCAGATGCTAACTGAAAGATTGGC
>NW_006921788.1:6030320-6032680 GCF_000298275.1 Orycteropus afer afer
TGACTCCAACAGCACATAACAACAACTACAACATTGTAAATGATATTGGTTTCTTTATTTCTTTTTTTAGCAATCTCTTTGCTGGTGTAGAGGAATCCAAATGATTTTTGGATGTTAATCTTGTATCCTGCCACAATGCTAAATCTCTTAATTAGTTCCAGTAGATTTTTGACTGAGTCTCTTGGGTTTTCTAGATATGGGATCATATCATCAGCAAATAGGGATAGTCTGAGTTCTTTCTTACCAATTTGGATGCCTTTTATTTCCCTTGCTTGCCTTATGGCCCTGGCTAGGACTTCCATTACAATGTTGAATAGAAGTGGTGATAGAGGTCATCCTTGTCTGATTCCTGTTCACAAGAGGAATGGTTTCAGTCTCTCTCCATTGAGTATAATGTTGGCTGTTGGTTTTCCATAGATTCCCTTTATTATGTTGAGGAATGTCCCTTCTATCCCTATTTTGCTGAGGTTTTGATCAGGAATGGGTGTTGGATTTTTTTTTTTCCTCCTCACACATACAACCTCAGTGGTCTCCACATACCACATATTTTGCAGCTATAAAGTCACTTGATGTTGGTCTGGTACCATTTATTCTTTCATCATTTTATCCCTAAAATTGTGTTGACATCAAAATGACAGTTAACCAGTGTTAAATCCATAAAGTATTTACATAGCACAGCACATTAAGCTTTAGACACTTGGCAATTAGACACATAAAAATAAGATAAGACCCCCATTATACATGATTTCTATTAGGTATTTACAAGTCCCTAATATGGGGTCTGTACACTGGTTCAAAGGGCAGCAGAGGCAACAGGCAATTCCTTCATAGGACACTGAACACTATGATCTGGAAGCACATGATGTTACCCCAGTGTCACGTACCACCCACTTTCTAAACCAAGGTGGTTTCATAATCCTAGAATGACAGTTCCAGCTGATACAAAATGAAGAGACAATACAACATTTACTCTGTAAAGATATCCTACTCATACTAGGCATTCACTGTGATTTTGAACGTAACTTCCCCAAAACTTGTCACAATCATCCTGATTTTTCAGGTTGGAAGAGCCATCAATCTTGCAGTCAAATGTCACTTCTTTCTTGGTGTTGTTAAGATGAGAAAAGAATGCCTGGACAGCAACTACTGGCTGTTGGTACTCCACGTGCAGTTTTTTCCCAAAATATGGAAAATATTTTAAGTCTGTAAGTCCTGTGGTAAGATAAGTTGATATAGATACCACTTGTTCATTCTTTGAATTGCATGTTATCCTTGGTTCTCCTTTAGGTTTTAATCCAATTATTCTGTTCATTTTCACAAGAATACAAGGGTTTCCTCTGGAATAGCCATATTCACAATCAGTCATGCCACTGCATGCTTGAAGTAACTGAACAGGAAACTGACATGCAGTATAAACTGGACACTTCTGTTCAAAAAGTGCTCTGTCAGGACAGATTGTGAGGTTCTTTTGTTCTTCTAACTCATAGGACTTTAGAAAGTGATCAAGATCTTTAACATATCTTTCATAGGAATGTACATCAGACAAACTGAATGAATATTCTAGTGCAGTCACTGGTTTTGGAAAAACTCTAAATCCTGGACTGGGAATCTGGTCACGATATTTTGGAACCTCATCATTCAGAGTCTGAAGCATGACCCACATTGTGAATGTGAAGAGAGTAGCCAAGAACCTGTAGAAGAGTAGGTAGAAGAGCAAGATCAAACCTCAACTCTTGGCGGTTCACCCTAGGAGTTCTCCGGTGGCTGGGTTATAAATGAAGAGCTTCCACTTGGCAAGGCTCTGGTTGAAGGACTTCTTGTCTTTCTTCGTCATGGTGGGCGTGAGTGGACAGTGAGGTGGGCAGAGGCCATGAGGGTGGATGCGGCAAGGAGCACAGAGGGACGTCCTAGCTTAGGCAGTGCAGCCCAACAGCAGTGGCAGAGGAGGGCAGAATGGCAAAAGACACCTCCTTGCTGTGGGGTACACTTGAGCCGACTCTGGGTGTTGGATTTTATCAAATGCCTTTTCTGCATCAATTGATATGATCAGTCTCTTTCCATCGAGTATAATGGTGGTTATAATATGGTTCTTCTCCTTTATTTATGTGGTGGATGATGTTCAATGTTTTTCTAGTGTTGAGCCATCCTTGCATACCTGATATGAATCCCACTTGGTCATAATGAATGATTTTCTTGATATGTTGTTGGAGTCTATTGACTAGGATTTTGTTGACGATTTTTGCATCTATATTCATGAGGGATATTGGTCTGTAGTTTTCCTTTGGAGTGATGTCTTTGCCTGGTTTTGGTATCAAGGTTATGCTTGCTTCATAAAATGAGTTAGGGAGGATTCCATCCTT
>NW_006921788.1:6033245-6034710 GCF_000298275.1 Orycteropus afer afer
TTTCTTCTTTTTTGATGTGTGCATTTATTGCTGTAAATTAGCCTCTGATCACTGCTTTTGCTGTGTCCCAAAGATTTTGGTATGTTGTGTTTTCATTCTTGTTTGATTCAAGAAATTTTTGAATTTCAATTTTTATTTCTTCTCTTACTCAGTCTTTCTTAAGGAGGGCATGGTTCAATTTCCATGTGTTTACTCTTTTTCTGTTGATCTTCCTATTGTTTATTTCTAATTTGATGGCATTATGATCTGAGGAGCTGCTTTGCAGTATTTCAATGTTTTAGAATTTATGAAGGCTTGCTTTGTGGCCTACCATATGGTCTATCATAGAAAATGTTCCATGTGCACTGGAAAAGAATGTATATCATGCTGTTGTTGGGTGAAGTGCTCTGTAGATGTCTATAAGGTCAAATTGGTGGATTGTATTGTTTAGGTCTTTGGCATCTTTGTTGAGCTTCTTTCCGGTTGTTCTATCTTTCACTGAAAGTGGTGTATTAAAGTCTCCCACTATGACTGTGGAGTCATCTATTTGACTTTTCAACTCTTTTAAAGTCTTATTTATATATTTTGGGGCTCTTTCATTAGGTCCATAAGTATTTATTATGGTTATATCCATAATAAATGTTCAGTTGATCCTTTAATCATTATATAATGTCCTTCCTTGTCTTGTATGGTGGTTTTTGTCCTAAAGTCAATTTGATCAGAAATTAACATTGCTACTCCTGGTCTTTGACGGTTGCAATTTGCTTGATATATCTTTTTCCAACCTTTGATTTTTAGTCTATTTTTGTCTTTGTCTCTAAAGGTTGCCTCTTGTAGACAGCATATTGATGGGTTTTGTTTTCTTATCCAATCTGCAACTCTCCATCTCAAGTGGTGCATGCATTTAATCCATTAACATTCAATGTAATTATTGACAAGTATGAATTGGTTGCTGTCATTTTGTTATGTATTTTTTCATGGTGTCCCTGGTTTCTTTTTTCCATATTATTTTTTTGTTCTGAGCTCATTATGTTTATGAATTGCGTTATCATTTCCTTTGTGGCTGTTGTTTTAGTATATGCTGAATATTTGTGCTTGTGATCTTTTTATTGTGTTGTGAAGGCTTATCATTTTTCTTGTGATTTATAATTTTCTCCCTGAGATTAGAACAGTCCATTCTGTCTTGCAACTTTCTTGACTTCCTCACCATTTAGAAGTTTTTTAACTACACGTTATTTTCCCTCTTTTTGGTTTGTAGTTGTCCTCACTTGCCAGTTGATGCCCCTGGTTCCTTATTTACAATCTTGTAAGCTTATTTTACTTTGGATATGTCCATAGCCGTGGTTTCTGGGTTATGTCATCTTGTGTATTAATGGTCGGTTGTTATTTGCTATTTTTGGTTCTCTGTTGAAAGGACTCCCTTTAGTATCTCTTGTAAGGTTGGTCTGGTTTTAAAAATTCCCTTAGTTTCCACTTATCTGGAAAT
>NW_006921788.1:6034810-6068116 GCF_000298275.1 Orycteropus afer afer
TGATGTCATGTGGAAGAACTCTGCCATAATTAGGTTTTTTCCTAAGTTTTATTCTGAAAGTTTTATAGTTTTATGATTTACATTTAGTTCTATCGTTCATTTTATGTTATTTTTTTTTTAAATAAAATTCAAGTTTTAGATTGAAGTTTATTGTTTTGCATGCTAATATCCAATTGTTCCAGAATCATTTGTTGAAAAGACTGATTTCTTCACTGAATTGCTTTTATACTCTTCAAAGATCAGCTGGTGTTGGTCTGTTTCTGTGTTTTATTCCCTTGATCTAGATGTTTATCCCAGTGGTTTTCTACAATGGGTGGTTTTGGCCTCCGCCCCCATCCTCCACACCCAGAGGATATTTGGCAATATCTGTGTATATATCTGGTTGTCACAAATGGGTGAGTGCTACTGGCATCCACTGTGTAGCTTCTGGGGATGCTGATAAATACCCTATAATTCACAGACCAGCCCCCACCCACCCACCCTAAACAATGAATTATCTGGGCCAAATGCCTATGGTGCCAAGAGAAATCCTGGTTTATCCTTCTACCAGTACTGTACTATCTCAGTTTCTGTAGCTTTAGAGTAAGCCTTAAAATTTTACCCACTGTTATGGAGTTAATTCTGACTGGTACAGACCACCAATGGATTTCCAAGGCTGTAAATATTTACAGAAGAAGACTGCCTCATCTTCCTGTGTGATTTTTTTTTTTCAAAATTGATTTTTCTCAGTACCAGAATCCTTCTCCCCACCTGAGACTATGATGACATAAATGTCAGACTTTTTGTTAGTGTCCTTGAGAATTTGCTCATTTAAATATATATTAAATATTATATATTTAATATTTTTTTCCTGTCCATTGTTAACAGCAGATAATTTCTATTGACATATCATCAAGTTCAATGAGTCTTTGCTCTGCTGTCTGCATTCTGCTTTGGTCTCATCTACTGAGTTTTTTTTATTTTGGTTACTGTATTTTTAGTTTCAAAATTTTTACTTGGTTCTTCTTCATATCTATTTCTTTGCTCAGATGTTCTGTATTTTCATTTATTTCAAGTATACTCTTGTTAGAGCATTTATATAGTTTTTCTGAGACAGTTTTAACATTTTTGTCATTGTGGTGTTGATGTATTTTTATTATCTTTTCCTATGCAATTACAGACTTTTCTGTTTTTTTTTTTTTGTGTGTATGTATGTGTGCCTAATAATTGTGAGTTGTATCCTGGAAATTTTGAATATTCTGTTATAAAACTATGTTTCTTGTTTAAATCCTATGCAGAATGTTGATTTTCATTGTAGCAAGCAATGGACTGGGTTAGGGCAAGCCACAAATTCCAACTTGCTACCAGTGTTCACTGGTTCCAATGTCTTTTCAGTTTTCAATGCCTATGCAATACTATAAGGAGCTCTGGTGGCATAGAACCTAAGGCATTTGACTGCTAACCAGAAGGTTGGCTGTTCAAACCCACTAGCCACAACGCAGAAGGAAGACTGGGCAATCTACTTCCGTAAAGATTTACTGCCTTGGAAACCCAAATGGGGGTCGCCATAAGTCGGAAATGGCTCAATGGCAGTGAGTTTGTTTTTTGTTAGTCCACTGATAAGGATCAGCAATACATGTACAAATTGGGAAGTGAGTGCAGGTGTTCATAAATAACTATGGGGTCACTCTCCTAAGTCCCTCCTTCTCTGCAATTTTCCTAGTACTTTGCAGTTTCCTGAGGTTCTTCTTCTTAGCTTTTTGATAGCAGAGGCTTTAGTTATCCTCTCTGGTATGCAAGTCCATGACTGAACCCATGTCTGGGCCCAATTGAAAAGAAGACAGAGATAGCACTAAAATGCAATGGAGGTTTTCCCTGCTCTCTTGGCTCATATCACCTATCAGAGAGGGAGGTGCACTTCCCTTAGAGTTTTGGCTCCTGTTAGCTTCTTTGTGGCCACTGTCACTTCCCTTATGGGATTGCTTGGGGATGGGGTATGAGAAAATCAAGAGAAGGAAAACAAGGGATCTCTGTATTGACTCTGAATGTTAAGAGCTCCTTTCCCCCCACTTTGCAAGCTGAAACTAGAAGTTTCTCCTGGAGCATAGTCCTTACGCTGTGTTGTGTTTAGGCAATGGGTTATTGGAGAGGTAAAAACGGCAACTCAGTTCCATTTTGGTGATACTTCAAAAGTACAAATGAATGCACTTTTGAATTAATTTAACACCTATCATATAAAGCCTTAGACCATACTTTGAGACTCTGGTCAAAAGCAGGGCATCTCAACCTTCCATTTTTTCCTAAGAAAGAACAATTGTATGTTTCTCAGCCTTTTAGTTATGACACATGTACCATTAATTCAAAACTTGTGACTTAAGGTCCTAAACTCTCTAAGTTTCTTTAGCAAAAGATATACCTGGATGATATTACTTTAGCTCTTGTTTGAAATGTATGCAAGACAATGATTAAAAACAGACTTTGGTTTTTATCCAAAGTTGAAAAAGTAATCTAAAGTTTGCTTTGTTATCTTTTGCAACACTGCTTTGGAAGACATTGTCCATTTTGCTCAATGTTGTTTAAATAAAACATTCCTCTTTGAATTTCATGTAAAGAAAAGGTTCATCATTCCTTATGAATTTTCATGCTTCTCATGACTTAGGTTTTCTTTTTGTCCTGGCTTTCAGGAATCTCAGAAACTCATGAGCTTTTTGTTCAATTACATTGGCTTTCCTTAGCTAGGTTTTCTGAAACAACTATTTCTCCGCTACTGTATTACATGGGTCTTACTATTTTTCATTTATTTTATTGATAGAAACTAAGCCATAAATGAATAAGATGCAAAAATGAATCTCCTCTTTCCTTCACTTTACCATTTCTCTTTCTGTGTGTCTTGTTTTTAATCATACTCATTTACAAAATATAAAACTTGAAATAATTATGCTGAACCTGGATGATGAATACATGGGATTATGTAATATAATTCAGTCTACTTTGTATATGCTTGAAATTCTCCATAATAAAAAAAGTAAAAGTTAAAAAATAATTAATATAATAATAATAAACAGTGTGGCACTGGTATAAGAACAAAAAGAAAATTAATTACTTGAATAGAATAGTTAGTTCTGAAAAAGACAATTATTGAAATAGAATAGTTCTGAAACAATGTGTTCGTACATTAAATTCTGGTATATATGTTGAAAACACAATCATAAATTTGATTTAAGAAGATTTAAAGAAGATTTTCAACAAATAGATATTTGGCAATAGGTTAGCTATTAGCCAAAAAAGAAAAAAAGTTTCATCTTCATCTCACACAAAACCTCGTAATTAATTCTAGGTACACCTAAGAGTTACAAAATTAAAATTAATTAAATTGTACATATCTAAAATATAAGAAATTATTTAATAACTCTCTATTTGAGGAAGACCATTCTAAGATAAAAACAAAAGCCAACAATCCCAAAAGATCAAACATTTTACCACATAAACATTTAACGCTTTGCATTTTGAAAATAAGAACCACAGTTAATAGGTCAACAATAGACTAGGAATAGTATTCCTTCGGGCTGCATCTGTGGAGGTGGCTTCTTTATTGTGATCTAACCCTTTCTTCACTGTAAACGTGAAATAAATCAGGCTTCAAAACAATCAGCTCCAAGAAGTAAGACGTGGATTGTGTGAGATACATTCTTTCCTCTTGTCCACCATAAAATACCACACCCACCTCCATCAAATTCCTATGATATCAAATCCACTTTCTGGGTGTAAATGACTTCTTTTAGATGAGTGTTACCGTTTTCCAACCCTCTAATGCAAAATTCAACCGTTTTCCACCCCAATATATCTTTGTAATGTTTATGTTTACATTTAATGTGATGAACTTCAACCTTAGATTTCTCCTTTCTCATTGAATTTTGGAAACCGTTGAGGACACAGAGGCTTAACCTATCTTAACTTCCTAGCACAGTGTCTGGTTTATAGAGAAGGCTTAGTAAATGATAGTTCTCTGATACTGGTTTCTTAAGTCGTATGTGAGCACACTGTTCCAGAGCTGCTATAATAAGCAGGTTAGAAAAATATTGCAGAAAGAAACAGTTTTGGGAAGGATGAGGTTGTTGCAAGTTGAGTGAGTATGTTAGTGTGTATGAAGGAAGAACTTAAAGGGTAACAGGTTTGCTCACACTCTCCTCCAAAACACCTCTCAAGCTTAGGAGCTGGACAGTCAGTTTATAAGAAGAAGTCAGTTAGAAAAGGTTCTAAGCTCCAAATCAAATGCTATATTGGTGCAGGACATTTTCCATTTGTTCTTCTGGCTCCACTCTCCATACTTCTTTACCAAGTTCCGTGCTCTGAGGAGGCTGATCTTCATGGACTCTCTCAATGGGCACATATGCCCTCTGCTCTGTTCAATGAGGCCAATCAGATATATCTTCCAGAGATTTGAGAATAAGGTTGTGGTGTTTATTTTCCTTGTTCCTTCCTTGTGAGGTTGGTGCAGTTTGGCTTTGTCTCTCTACTGGAAGGCCATACTTCCTGTCAGGTTGTATCGCTCTACTGAAGGCTATACTTCAGGTACAGCTAGAGCTACACTCTCTAGTTCTAGTACCTATCTCCTGGCCCCTTCATGCTTGGGGTGGTTAACCCCTCTGTTGCTAAGCACAAGGATACTGCACCACCCTCTGCTGGTTTCTGTTAGCCCTACCTAACACTTTTATAAACAATTCCACACTTTATTGAACTTTCCTCAACTGTCCAACTGGAGAGAGCCATAGGTATTCCTCAAGGACATCATCGATTCTAAGTAATTTTTTTCTCCTTATGCATTCACTGAAGAACTAAGTACACTGTCTGCTAGCTGAATGGCAGTGACAGCTTCAAGATGATATTTCTTTATGTGATCTTATGGGATGAAGAAGCCTTCACAGAAAAATAAAAACATGCAGAGCCAGATGTGTGCAACGAAGTCAATCAGCATGTGTAAAGGGCATGCTGTCAGCCAGCTCAAACTTCAGTGACTTTTTGAGCTAAATAAGTGGAGCTATAAAACCACTGTCCAAAGCTCACACCAACAATCCAATCAACTCATCCAATTCATCCAATTGGAGAGTACAGTAAGGACTTTGGGCTTAAGTAACCAACATATAATGAATGCTTACTCTTTGCAGAGCACACTAGTAGGCATTCTACAAGCCTACTACATTTAACCTTCCCAACTACCCCTGCAACAGATAATGTTACTGTTTTCCAGGTGAGGAAAGTGAGACTCAGAAAGGTAAGGCCTGCCCGGCATAGACAAGGAGCGGCAGAACCAGCAGTTGGACACACACCCATGGGCTCTAACCAAGGCTCAGGCTCTGAAGGTTTGGAGAATGCTATTAGAGAAACAGCTTTGGAGATAAAAGCCTTGTATTTAAGTACTGGCTCCACTGCTCTGGCTGGGTGAGTACCTTACCTACCTTCCTAACTGCTCTGAGCCTCACCTGCCTTGTCTAGAAAGAGGAGATATAAAAAAAACTTGCACACAGGGAGTTAATTGTGATTATGGAAAGAAATAACATGTAGGAAAGAATCTTCTAAATTCTTCATGGCTGTAAAGGTATGATTTACCCTTTCTAAAGTCTTTTTCCTAATTCTCTTCTCTCTTGGAGGTGGTGTTGTTGTTGTTATGTGCCGCTGAGTTGGATCAGACTCATAGTGACCCCTCCTTGGGTTTCCCAGGCAGGATCACTACAGAAGTAGATTGCCCAACCTTCCTTCTGAGGAGTGGCTGGTGGGTTAGAACCACTAGCCTTCTGGCTAGTAGTCAAGTGCCTTAGGCACTACACTACCAGAGCTCCCATCTTGGAGGCAGTGAATACGATTTCAATTTCCATTTCCATGAGGAATTCAAAGACAGATCCAATGAGGCTTGACTTTCTCAGTAGTAATGATAAGTAGTAACGGTAACAGTAATAATACTACCAACGAATGCAATAATACTTAGGCTTATAATAGTTTATATTAATCAACCACTTACAACATGCTAGGCACTTTAGTTGGATTATCTCATTTAATCCTCACATTCACCGTTTGAACAGACATTATTATCATTTTTCAGATGAGAAAATCACGTTTCAGAGAACTTAAGTAACTTACCCAAGGTCACACTGCTATTCGGGGTCCTGAATTTACCCCTGCCTCTAGAACTTCATGGGACACACTGTAACTAGTGCCTCACTTTCCTCGTCTCCCCGACCAGGTTAAAGAGAGGGGCCAATACAATCAAAGGAGCAAAAGGGCTTTGGAAACTGTATAGTCTTTTGTGCAAAACACAAGTTGCTTGTGGTTTCTACCAGTCTTTGTTGTCTGCCTTGTGTTTAAGTCCTGGCTCTACTGTTCCAACTGGGTAAGTTTGAGAACCTTACCTAGAGTAGCCACTAGTCAGCACCTGACAACGTGGCTAGCTCGAGTTGAGATGTACTGTAAATGTAAAATACTTTGAAAAAATAAGATCTTGCAGATGATATGAAAAAAATGAATGAAAATATATCATTATAGTTTTATATTGATTACATGCTGAAATGGTAATATTTTTGATATATTGGTTTAAACAAAATATATTATTTAAATTAATTTCACCTGTATCTTTTTACTTTTTAAAATATGGCTACTAGAAAATTTAAATGGGGGCATTGGAGGTTCAGTGGTAGAATTTCATGCAGGAGACCCACCCAATGCACTTCTTACACAGTCACTACCCACCTGTCAGTGGAGGTTTGCGTGATGCTGAACAGGTCTTAGTGGAGCTTCACACTAAAAACGGACAAGGAAGAAAGGTCTGGTGACCTACTTTTAAAAATCGGCCAAAGAAAACCTTACGGATCCCAGTGGTCTGATCCTCAAACAATCATGGAGGTGGAACAGGACTGGGCAGTGTTTCATTCTCCTGGGCATGGGGTTGCCATGAGTTTGGAGCCAATTTAACAGCAGTTAACAAGAACAACAACATAAAATTTAAAATTACTTATATGGTTGGCATTTTATTTCCATTGGACAACACTGGGTTAGAATAAGAGCTTTGAGGTACATCATTAGCCTTGGGCTGATCTCTAAAACTGTATCACGTAGGGCAATAACAAAGAAAAGCAGACATTTGCTTTCCATAACATTTATGGGGAACAGGGGTGGTAGATGAAGGGGCCAAGCCCATATTTGTGTGGCTTCCAGAAAGCCACAGCTTTGCAGGTTTATCTTTAACAAGAGAGGGATCTGCTTCATGAGGCTATGGTATGAGCTTCTCTAAATATCCCGATGGTTGAATTCAGGCTGAAAGCAAACATTTCAAAGCCTCTGGCAGAAGCAGTTTGGAGAGAGGTTTTCAAGCTATCAGGCCAGCAGATGATGTTTACTTCTTGTGACATAATAGTCAAATCAAATTTTATTTCATAGCAGTTACTTTCATGTTCTGAGAATAGAAAAATCCCTTTGGATGACCAAAACACCCCTGTGTAACCCCAAATCCTATTAAATCAATCTGTGGCTTTGCCTGTTTTGTGGAAAATGATGTTTCATTTTTTCTGTCAAGACAGGTCCTTTAGCCTCTGAGATACTTCTTGCATCAGCAGAAGTTATGTGTATGTGTAGTTTTTTTTTTTTTTAAAGAAAAAAGCAGATAGATTATGGTTAGGTTCAAATGTGTGCCACCAAGTTCAGTCAGAGGATTTAGAGAGTTGATGCCCTCCTGCAAAATTCTTGCCAGAGGACAGACTGGCAGAAACCACAAGCAATGTGTGCCATGCACAAAAAAGGCTTTACACTTTCCAAAGCCCTTTTGCTCCCTTGGTTACAGCGGCCCCTCTCTTTATTCCTGACTGGGGAGAGGAGGAAACCAAGGCCAGACTGGGTCCAGCTCAGTACTGGGGAGACAGAATGAGTAGTCTTTGGAATCTTCAGACTTGCAGTTAAATTTTTGCTTTATTAGTTGTGTGTCCCTGGGCAAGTTACCGAACTTCTCTGAGCTTGCTTTAACAGATCATGAAATGTGGCTAATATAGACTCAAAGAATATATACTGTATGATTCCAATTATATGACATTCTGCAAAACTGTAAGGATGTAGGACCGATCAGTGTTTGCCAGGGCTTGGGGTTGGAGGGACTGTTTGACTACAAAACTTCAGCATGAGGAATGTTTTTGGGTGACAGACTGTTCTGCACGTTCACTGTGGTGATTACACATCTTGATGCACCGTGAAAACTCGTAGCACTGAGTGTACAGCAAAAACAGTGAATTTTACTGAACATAAGTTGCATTTTTTTTTTAAGTTAAAAGATCTTTTATGGTAAAATAAATAAATAACTGGGATAATAATAAGGGTTGCTGTAGCATTTGAGATTATATAGTTAACAGCGAAGCCACAGCTGAAATTCGCTTTTTTATATTTCTGGCCTGATATTTCCAGGTCTGCACCTGCTGGCTAACAGTATAGGAAATGGAACCAACCAAATTTAATTTCAATTCTCAAAACTGGTAAAAAGGAAGTGGGAAGAAATTAGGGGTGCAACTGGAACAGTGATGTGACAGAAGAAGACAGGCAGGAGATGAGAATTGGGGACTTCATCTGTGTATGCCTCTATACTGTGAATTTACCAGTAAGAGAACTTGCAAACCGTCTCTTTGTCCTCACTGCTTGCACACTTTATCTCCCACTGTAGCCTGCCTTCCTTGTCCTACTGACTCTAAACTTTCTCACCAAGTTTCACACAGATCTAGTTGTTTCTTGGTTATTTGTTTCAGGCACACTGCCAGCTGGCTTGATCTGCCTCTTGCTACAGAAAACAAATCTCTCCTCCATTTCTCACGTGTTACCAGCCTAACAAATAAACTACTGTCTAAGTTTTACACTGATTCATGCAAATGTCCAGGCCTTCTCCACATGGAATGCTGTCTGCATGCTGGGGTTTTAAAAGATAAAATATAACTGACTGGCAGCAGTGTGGTCCTCTGAGTGGGCAAAGGGTATTTTTAGCTGCTAAGTTTTCATTAATCACACAGGCCACTGGCTGGCCACTGCTCTTGGTTTCTTGTGTCTTTCTGAGGAGAGCAGGATTGGCTCATGAATACAAAGCATGTGGCTTTGAAATATAATTAAATCTGTCTGAAGGGTCCCAGCTCTGATTTTCAGGCATTTCAGAGTTAGGTTTTCATTTTTAGGATGTCCTGAATATTAGGTGCTTTTGTGGTAGATTTGAGGAGAGAAGTGGCTTCCCCTCCCTCCTCACAACTTGAGTTCTTCTCTGTGTTTCCTGAGAACTTGGCTCTTACTTGTTTTGTAGCCCCTCACTTCTCTTCCTTTAAGGAGGTAATTGTTTATGCACAAAATGTAGAGTTTCAAGGTTAAAGCATGCTTGTGAAAGCAAGCTTAGGATTTAGACATGTTCCATTGAGCTTGGGAGACAAAACTTGGAACTCAAAAGGAACTGGGTTGTGAAAGCTTCTATTTAGAAGCCTTGGCATGTAGTGAATTTCCTATCAGCAGAGGCATTCAAGAGGAGGCTGGATAGCCACTTGCTGAGGACACCTGAGAGAAGTTATATGCATCCAGAGGGGCTGATGCTTTCAAAGTTCTCCATGTTCAAGAGCCCGTGATTCTACATGACTCCTTAACTTGGAAAGTAAGATGTTGATACAAGGAAGGTATATAATCAACCCTTCATGGAAATTATCCTCAACAAACTATTGGGTTGAATAATTTCTGTCTATCCCTTTAGCTTTACTTTCTATCCTTCTCAATTCTTCTGTGTCCCGGGAAGTTTGTCATTCCGTCAACAAGCTCACACACCTTCTGTCCTCTGGCTGACTTTAGCCACTCGGGAATACAGGAGAGTATCAGAAAGAGAAAGAAAAATGAGATCAGGGTTTTATTCCCCCACTAGCTATTGAGTTGATTCCAACTCATGACGACTCCATGTGTGTCAGAGTAGAATTGAATGTTTCATAAAGTTTTCAATGGCTGATTTTTTGAAAGTAGATTGCCAGGTCTTTCTTCTGAGGTACCTCTGGGTAGACTCAAACCTCCTGCCTTTTAGTTAGAAGTTGTGCACATTCACTGTTTGCCCCACCAAGGGTTTGCATGAATCAGTGCTACTGCTATGGATTTTTGTTGTTATGTGCCATCGAGTTGGACCCGACTTATAGTGACTCCTCCTTGGGTTTCCGAGGCGGTATCACTATGGAAATAGATTGGATTTAGCACAAGCTAAATGTGTCCCATTGGCCAAAGGTCAGGATCAGAGGCCTATCAGGTAGGTCCTCTCCACATAATATTCTCTCCCTCTGCATTCCACTTCATCCTTATGTCATTTCAGGCTTAAGGGTAGTCATGGTTCCCCTGTTACCAACACTGAGCCCTGAGGTACTACTTTTCTACCTCCTACAGTTCCTTATGCCCTATTCACAACTTTGTAAACTGTTCCTTTATTTTGAAAATTTATTTTATTATTATTTTTTTTAACCTTTATTAAACTCTCTTCAAATTATTCCATTTGAGTAGGCCATCCCTTTCTTGGCAAACACCCTAACTGACACAAATTTTAAACACCTACTCTGTGTAATGAAGAAGATGACATAGTTCTTCTCTTCAAGTCCTCAAGAGTAGTTATGGAGAAGATGAAGACCTTGGGGAAAAACAGATCATTTTGTTGTGGTGGCTGTTGACTACGTGGGCTCTTGTAACCCTGGGAGACAAGAATTATGCTTAGATACATGAGTTAACAAGACCAAATTCAGCTAAAAATAAAATAAAACCACTCTTATATTAATTCACTCAAACAAATGTCTTATTTTTTGGCTCCCTGACAAACCAGATTGACTGAATGTTTCTAGTTTCTTCAGGACTAGTTGATTTAGCATGGTGTTCAGACATGGCTTCTGCCAGCATATGTTTAATGACAAGGTTAACTTTGGAGAAATGACTCACAAAAGGGACTGGTGGTTTCTGGCAGCCACAGGGTGACCTGGGAGGGTTAGGATCATGATACACATTTTGGAGCTGGATCCCAGGATAAGGTAAAGATAGCGTACTATGGGACCCACACAGCTGCCTGATCATGAAGCGGAACAAGGCTGGAAACTAGGAATTCCCTGAAGAAGAGGGAAGCACCTGCAGAATCATGAATCAGAACAGAAAGTCAATGTGCCTTCATGGGAGGAGTGCAACAGGGAAGAAAAAAATACATCCATGTATTCATGAAAAGACATTTAAAGATGCACAAGAGGCTTCAAACCTAGACCCCACTTTACACAATTGGGCAAAGTGCTCTGCACATTGTAGGAGCTCATAAAATTGTACATGAATAGTTTTGTGTTACTACTAAGCTCTCTCAGTTTTCCATTAGACTAAAATCTCTGTCAAGTCAGGGCTTGTATCACATTTGTTTATTTATTTACTTATTTACCTCCAGGTCTTAATACAGTATCTGACACATAACCAACCAGTTGCTGTTGACTGCAACTCATGGAGACCCCACGTGGGTCAGAGTAAAACTGCACACCATAGAGCTTTCATTGGTTAATTTTGCAGAAGTAGATGACCAAACTTTTCTTCTGAGGCATCTCTGGGTGAACTCAAACCATGCAACCTTTTGGTTAACAGCAAGTGTGTTAACTGCTTGCACCACTCGGGGCTCCATCTAACACAAATAAGGTGTTTAATAAACAATTGTTGGATGAAGGTGGAGATAATATGTCATCCTTCACCTGTGAAGTCACTCACTAGTCAAATTGCATACCTTTAACTCCCTTCCCCCTTGCCCCCATCTCTTGTCAGAGAATATCTTCTTTCTCTTCATAAAGTAAGAGTTCTAACTATTGTGGTAGGTGTGAAAATCCTATGAGTGATCACTAGGTGTAAGTGAAATGCGTAAAGAAAACTGGAAAATATCGCTAATTTACCCAAGAGCCTCACAGTGTACTCCTGTTGTCATTTTACCACACAACATGACTTTTGTAGTGGTGAGAAACATAGATTAGTCTAGAATGGTGCCAGGGACTCTCAATAAGCTTTGTTAGAATGAATGATGGGTCACTTTTTGGTTTTATAGACCTGGACTCCCAATGATACATATAACTCTTTAGTACATAGTTGTTTTAATATATGGGCACTCAACCATTTTTACCCCCAAGACATTGTTTAGATAAGGAAGGATATCTAACTTCACTCACATACCATGTATGTGACTAATCTTTTCCCATTAAAAACATAATTTTGGCTTTAAGTTGGCTCAACAGGCAACTCTATCTAATCCCACCCCTTATGGTAAATTTTCTACTAGGCTCCCTGGCCTCTTTGGGTCCATTCTGGGACTATCTTAGCCCATCAGAAATATTGTATGATGTAGATCTTCATGAGGAAAGAGTTACTGCCAACTTTTTCTTCTTAAGATTCCCCTTGGTCCCTAAGACACAGAACGACCACTTGTCCACCAAACTCATTTTGCCCCTCCTAGGCACATGGAAGGAGTTCTTGTGGCATAGTGCCTAAGGCATTTGACTGCTAACCAGAAGGCTGGCTGTTCAAACCCACCAGCCACTCCTTGGAAGGAAGATGGGGCACTCTACTTCCATAGTGATACTGCCTCAGAAACCTAAGGAGGGGTCGCTATGAGTCAAATCAACTCAATGGCAGTGAGCTTAGTTTTTCTTTTTGGGCACATGGATGGACTGCATCTCCCATCCTCACTTGCAGTTTGTGTGGCCATATGACTGAATTCTGGACAATGTAAAGTGGGGACAAGTGATGTTTACTGTGGACATCTCTCTCTTCCTCTACTTGCCTACTATTACCAAAAGATCTGGTAAGGGCTATAGAAGATAGTGGACTCAGAAGACAGAAAGAGTCTGAGTCCCAGATGCTATTCTCCTGCTAATGAATATTTATGTGATTGAGAAATAAAACCATTGAGTTGAGCCACTGAAATGTTAATTACCCGTAATGGCAAGTAGTTAGTTACAGTTTCTATGTAAACTTGTCCCCTATCATATAAGCATCCTCTGAGCTTTGCAGACCAGGACACATTGGGAATAATAATCTTTCTTAACCTGTAACAAAGAGGCCTCACTTGCTTTACATCTGCCTAACTCCAAAAGGCTACTACTCAGCATTGTCCTTAAGGAAAGAAAGTGTAAGGATGTTTCTACCACCATAAACAGTAGTTTCTGGAAATGGTTACATGGGGACAAAAAAAGTGTAATTTAAATTTCCAGCTCATTGGTACCTCACTGCGAATGAACCAACATATAAACTTTTCAGTGATGGAAGTACCTGCTGTGATGATGTAGTAGAAAACATTTTTGCCCCAAGAAAGAAAACCTGGTTCCAGCTTGTTAGGACTTGAACTGTGACCCCTAAAAAGATATGTTCAAGTCCTAACTCCTAGCACCTGTGCGTGTGACCTGATTTGGCAATAGGGTCATTGTAGGTGTAATTAGTTAAGATGGCAGATAAAGATATCAGCAATGTGATCTGGGTGTGTAAAAGAAGTGATTAATTTTCACCTGGAAATTAGGTAAGATGAAATCATGAGGGTGGGCCCTAATCTCTTTATAACTGGTATCTTTATAAGAAGAGATGATACAGAGAGAAGCACAGGGAAGAACACCATGTGATGATGAAGACAGAGATTGGAGCTATGCTGCCATAATGCCAAGGGACACCTGGCTACCAGAAGCTGGAGGAGATAAGGAAGGATCTTCTTTCAGAGACTTTGGAGAGAGCATGGCCCTGCCAACACCTCAATTTTGGACTTCTAGACTCCAGAACTGTTTGTTGTTTTAAGCCACCTACTTAGTCGTAATTTATAATGGCAATCTTAGGAAACTGAAACATAGTCCTTATGGTTCTGCTCTCTCTGTGTGTGTGAAGCTTGGGCCCCTTGTTTTCCCTCTCAGCCTCATGTGCCATTGAAAGGATCAAGGAAGATAAAATAGGTTAAAATATATTAATGTTCTCTATAAACTGTAATGGGATATGCGATTCATATTCTTGATTAGGGCTTGTTGGAAGTGGTTGATATAAATTTGATGAGACATAGTCTCTGCCCTCCACAATCTGCCAGTCTACTGGAGGAATAGATAGCTGAATAACAAACTACAACCCCTAATAGGAGAAATAATGGCAGGTAAAAGGTGATCTGAGTGTGTAAAAGAAGTGATTATTTTTGACCTTGAAAATGAGAGAGACTTCAGTAATGCTGCCAGTGTTCGTATGAAAAAAGATTAAAATTTTAAAGTGAAGTACAACATCATGCTTGACTTGGCCGCTGTATGCATCTTTGGTCTGTTTGGTTCTTAAACTTGCTAAACTCTCTCCTCTAAGTCTTTGTACCCTTATTTTTCACTTCTCTTACCATGACATAAAATGCATGTATCTTTCATTCTATTGCTCATGAATTGCCTCCTCTAGTAAGCTTTCCTGTACTCCTCCAGCCCAGGTTACATATACTTTGTACCAGTTAACATGCTATCAGCTATAAGCAAGAGATACTAACGAAAACTGTATTTTTACAGAGGAAATTTGGAGACATAAAGTATTTCCAGGATTCATTGTGTGACACAACAGTGATAAGACTCTGATTCAATTTTCTGTAATTTTCTTGGCTTTTGCTTTGTGGTGACAAAACAGAAGCTGTGGCTCCAAGTCATGTCCTCTTACAAAACAACCAAAAGCAGGGAGAGTAGAAAACTCTCTGTAATTACCTTTCTCTTTTTATCATTAAGGAAAATCCTTTAAAGTCTTTCTCTTACATGTCTCTGGACAGAAGGAAGTCGCATGCACATGCCCTACTTAAGGGAAGCTGGAAAGTGACTGCTTGGCATTTCCAGAGCCAGAGGTTCTGCAAGCATTGAAGACATCGGAAGTGCATGGCTGTTGGGTAGCCTAACAATAACAATATCCTTCTGAACTGCCACAGTGCTACTGCCCCTCACGGCCTATTATTCATGGGTTATATGTATTTGCATAATTGACTGTGTCCAGTAACCTATAAGCTTTGTCAGGGAAGAACAATTGTACTGGGGAAATGAAGAAGAAACATATTGTTATTACCAATACTTTTGATAACTAAAACAACAAACTGAAATCACATTAGTCTGTAAGTAGTTCTTTTTACATCTTCACTGACCAGTGACTTCCTCATAAAACCATAACAGATAAGGCCTCAACCTCAAAGACTATCAATTATTAAAATAAAGCATAATTCCCAAGTTCCACCTGGGTGGTAAGATGAGGTAAACATTAAAAAATCACCAAACTCACTGCCGTTGACTTGATTCGAATCACAGCGACCCCACCTGGGGTTTCCGAGGTGGTATCTCTATGGAAGTAGATTGCCCAGTCTTCCTTCTGAGGAGTGGCTGGTGGGTTTGAACCACCAGCCTTCTGCTTAGCAGTCAAATGCCTTAGGTACTATGCCAGTAGGGACAGTGAAAGCCAAGGATCTGAAAGATAATAGAAGCAGAGAGACCTGGTTTGAGACCAAACAGGAATAAACGTCATTTGGTATTCTTTTGGCAGTTAAGAAACAGAAGACCCACAATACAGAACATTTATTGTCTCAATAAAAATAAGCCTCAAGGTAAGGCAGTTCTAGTGTTAATTCTGCTTTGTCATCCATAGCTTAGTTTCTGCCGGGTTGCAAAATGGCCACCATAGTTCCAAGATCTATATCAACAACGTGTAAAGAAAGACATGTTTTCTCCTACGATTCTTTTGAAGAAAGGAAATATCTTTTCCAGAAGCTCCACAGCAGGCTTCTCTTCATGTCTCTTTGGGGAGAATTGGGTTGTATGCCTATCCCTAAACCAGTCACTGGCAAGGATAATGGGATGATCATGACTGAATTATGCCAAGAAAGATCTATCTTTATTACATGTGGACACCTCAACAAAATTGAGGCTTCTTTCTAAAGTGAAAAAAAAAAAAAAAAAGAGGAGGAGTTGGAACGGCTGTTCAGCAACCAATGACATCTGCTACAAACAACTACTTTGCAATCAAGCAAATTTCAGCTTTGAAGAGAATAAGTCCTACAAGGCTGAATCTCAAACTCTACCTGGCATTGCTAAAACTCTGCAAACAATACAACAATCAAGGCCAGAATGTCTGTCAACTGGTTTCTTCTGCTGCAGTTTCATACAGAGATCACTATCCTTGCCTTAGACTTCTCAGGACATGGATAAAACCCACTGCCACTGAGTAGATTCCAACTTGTAACCACCCCTAGTGCGTTTCCAAGGCTATAAATCTTTACAGAAGTAGATTGCCCCATCTTCCTCCTATGGAGCAGCTAGCTGGTGGGTTTGAACTGCCGACCTTCTGCTTATCCACTACACCACCAGAGCTCCTCCAGGAAATGGATAGGGAATAATATATTACATTCACACCTTCTCGGCTACTTCCTTGTGGAGGGGCCAACTCAGTCATTTCTAAACACCAGGAATCACATACTCTGAACTATTGCAGGAAAGATAGCCACTGTCACTTACTCCTCACTCTCCTTGTTTCCACCTGGGCTCTGGCCTCCTACTTTGTTGGTATCTGAGCAGAATCTCCATTTCTATCTCATCATTTATCAGAAGACTAGCTTCTTCTGATAAATTCCAGATTTGAAACTTGATTTGCTTGTTTCCAGACTGTGAGGCAGTGCCTGCCTTAAAAGTTCTTAATTCAAGAGACTCTTGTTTTCCCACCATCTGAAACTGCACAGCAGTTTCAGAAAGGATCTTGTCCAGCTGGTCTGGAGGGACTAATTAATGTTGTTTACCTTTGATTACCCAAGGTATGACTCATCTCAGGCCACAGAAAATACTTAAGCCAGAACTTCGGAAACCCAAGGAAGGGTCGCTATGAGTCAGATCCAACTTGATGGCAGTGTGCTTGGTGCTCGCTTACCAATGGACACTGAATTATTCTACTGCATCTCTGGGCTGAGTCATTTTTATTAGATGTTTTGAGGTCCTAAGTCAGAGCTCAGCAAACTACAGCCTGAGTGCCAAGTCTAGCCTACCAACTGTGCTGTAAATAAAACCTTATTGGAACACAGTCATTCATTTATATATTGTCTGTGGCTGCTTCAGAGCTACAATGGCAGACTTGAGTAATTGTGACAGAGACCAGAAGAACCACAGAGCTAAAATATTTACTATCTGGCCCTTTACAGAAAAATTCTCCTGATCCGTGACATAGAAAGTGCAAGTGAAAACTATAAGCAAGATGGGTGCTCAAACTCATATAAATAAATACTAAACCACAGCTGCAGAGGAGTTAGAATGGGTTCAGATGGTTTGGAACCCACCAGAGTGTGTCAAGCTGGGCTTTTCAAGGACTCTGCCCAGCCCTGGATATATGTCGGCACCTCACAGGGAGCTGAACCAGTGCCACATCTCCCCGGGTAGGAGTGTTTTACTTCATAAGTGTTTGTGTTCCCAAATATGAAACCTAGTGATGGTTTTCTAACTGTCCTAGGTAGGGTGTTTGTGCAATCTGACACACACATCCATTAGAGCTGCTCCATGGAGCCCAAGCTGACTGTAAAACACAGCCAAAGAATTTGGTTTTCAAATAGGAGCCCACAAAACTCTACAACAGAAACCTGTTTATACCATTCGGATTTTCTTAGTAACACAAGGTAGGACTTCGGACGAGTCTTAATCACTAAGGGTAAGAATTGATTTCTACTGAAAGTTTAAGACAGACAGACTCAACTAATTAGCATTTGTTTCCCACCTTCTCTGAGCCAAAAAATAAAATAATAAAATCATGGAAGATCATATTTATTGAGCACGATTGTAGATACCGCTCTAGCCACTTTATGTGCGTTATCCCACTTAATCTTCACAATGATACTGGAAACGTATTACTGTATGATTTCCATTTCATCGGTGAGGGAGGTGAGATGTAGCACACTGTTTCTCAAATTTGAAGAGCTTGTTAAAATATAGATTCTTTGTCCCTTCTCCCACTCGAGTAGACAAAGCCAATTACTATAGTGAAATGTGCAAAGACCTGGAGTCTGAAAACCAAAAGGGAAGAACATGCTCAGCATTTCTCAAACTGAAAGAACTAAGAAAAAATTTAAGCCTCGAGTTGCAATACTGAGAGATTCTATGGGCAAAAAATCTTCTCCCAGAGATTCTGAGTTAGTAGGTCTCAGGTAAGGCCTGAGATTCTGTAGCCCTAACAAGTTCCCAGGTGGGGCTGATGCTGCTGGCCCAGGACCACACTTTGCGTACACTGGCATTAAATGAATACCCAAGTGTCATAACCATCTGTGGCAGGGCCAGTTCTCAAGCCTAGGTTTTAGTGCATGTGGTAGGGTGGTTGTTGTTGTTTTGGGTCTTTTTTTTTTCTCTTTTTCTTTTAATTACATGACTTTACATTTTATAGCACTTTTAGGTTTACAGGAAAATTAAGCACAGAGTACACAAAGTTCCCACAAGGAAAGTTCCTACAGTTTCTCCTGTTATTAATATCTTGCATTGGTATGGTAAAATTGTTACAACTTATGAACCTATATTGATATATCGTTATTAACCAAGGTTTATAGTTCACATTAGGCTTCACTCTTTGTGTAGGACATTCTACAGATTTTGACCAATGCATAATATCCACCATTGCACATCATACAGAATTTTTTCACGGCCCTAGTAATTCCATAAGGAGCTCTGGTAGTGTAGTGCCTAAGGCACTTGACTGCTAATCAGAAGGCTGGTGGTTCAAACCCACCAGCCACTCCTCAGAAGGAAGGTTGGGCAATCTACTTCCGTAGTGATACCTCCACAGAAACCCAAGGAGGGGTCATTATGAGTTGGGTCCAACTCAACGGCACAGAACAACAACAACAGTAATCCCATGTGATCCAATTACTCATCCTTGTTCTGCCTCATTCCAGAAACCCTGGAAACCACTGATTTTTACTGTCTCTATAGCTAGGGATTAGAATTGACTTGACAGCCCATGAAAAGAACAAAACAATTTTGTCTTTTCTAAAATGTCATGTAGTTGGAATCATACAGCCTTTTCAGATTGGCTTCTCTCACTTAGCAATATGCATTTAAGGTTACTCTATGTCTCTCTGTGGCTTGAATGATCATTTCTTTTTATGACTGAACAATAATCCATTGTAAAGATGTACTACAGTTTGTTTATCCATTAACCTATTAAAGGACATCTTGGTTGCTTCCGATTTTTGGCAGTTATGGATAAATGTGCTAGAAACATTTATGTGTAGGTTTTTGGGTAGACATAATTTTCCAATCACTTGGGTAAATGCCTAGGAGTGCCACTTCTGGACCATATGGTAAGAGTATTTTTAATTTTGTAAGTAGATGACGGGCAGTCTTCCAAAATGGTTGTACTATCCAGTACTCCCATTAGCAATGAATGAGAATTTCTGTTGTTCCACACTCTCACCAACATTTGGTGCTGTCAGTATTTCAGATTTTAGCCATTCTAATAGGTATGAAAAGAGCCTTGGTGGCACAGTGGTCTAGTGCTTGGCTGCTAACCAAAAAGTCAGTGGCTTGAACCCACTAGCTGCTCTGCAGGAAAAAGATGTGGCAATCTTCTGTAAAGATTTACAGCCTTGGAA
Source organism: Orycteropus afer afer (assembly GCF_000298275.1). Classification (NCBI taxonomy): domain Eukaryota; kingdom Metazoa; phylum Chordata; class Mammalia; order Tubulidentata; family Orycteropodidae; genus Orycteropus; species Orycteropus afer. The sequence goes on from NW_006921788.1 coordinate 6,054,411, forward strand.
ATCCCATGCGGCAGTTTTACTCTGTCCTACAGCGTTGTTATGAGTCGGAATGGACTCAACAGCACACACACAGTAGATACATAGTAGTTTCTCATCGTCATTTTAATTTACAATTTTCTAATGACATGATATGGAGTGACTTTTCATATGGTTATTTGCTGAGTGTGTGACTTTTTACCCATTCTTGGAATCATTTTTGATAAACAGCTTTGCATGAACTCCAAAAAAGAAGTAAGTGAAAGGTATTCAAACAGACCATAAATATGTCAAAAACTCAATGGATATTATTTCCCAAATGTCCCAAGTCTTTCTCAATTGGAGTTTTGCATTTTTGGCCAGATTGGGAAATGATGTTTGGAAACTATACAGTCACACAACCATATAAGTAATTGAATTGGCTTACTACTTTGGCTTAAAAGAATAGATTTACTAATCTCAAAACTATCAATTGTAAAAAGTTCAGTCCAAATAAACTTCATTCCAGGCCATTTTTATGTACTCTTAGGACTTAAGAAAGAAGTTATTGCCACATGATCTTGCTCCAATAGATTCAGCTCTATACTCATATCCTCTCACACAGAATGGAAATTGCACAAAAGTTATTTTTTCCCTTTCCTAATATCCCAATATTGGGTTGAACCTGAGTATACAGTATTCAATATTTTATAGTAAGCAGAGTATATGGGTGGTATGGCACAGTGTCAAGAATGTGGGATTTGCATTCAAATTTTTGGTTCAAATATAGGCATTTCCACTTACTGTGTGATTTTGCACGAGTACTTATGTAACTTCTGTTTCCTTATCAATTGTTGTTATTGTTATGTGCCATCGAGTCGGACCCGACTCATAGCAACCCCTCCTTGGGTTTCCGAGGAAGTATCACTACGGAAGTAGATTGCCCATCTTCCTTCCGAGGAGTGGCTGGTGGGTTTGAACCGCCAGCCTTCTGGGTAGCAGTCAGGTGCCTTAGCCACTATGCTACCAGAGCTCCCTTCCTTATCAATAGGTGGAGTTAAAAACACTCCTGTAACGCTAAGTTGTAAGTGTAAAGCAGCCAGCTATGATGGGCATACAGAGAGGACCAAAAACTGCTAACTATAATAATTACCTTAAGCTCTGTAGAAATCATTATTTCAATCTCAATAGAAATATGGCGATTGAACGAATCTTTTAATTGAGTGTTTAAGTTGAAGAAACACATAGCCTTGGATGCCTTAGTCAATATATTTCAGCTCCAGGTCAGCATATGGTAAAAAAGGTTCCACATTTATTAGCTTTTATCCATTTTCTCAGTTATTTTCCTTCTAGAATAAGCTCTTTTCAGTATTTGCCTCTCCAGTCTTCGAGTTTGTCCTCTGGTATGAGGACTTTCCAGACCACAGCCATACTGTCTCATATCCCTGGACATACCACCACTTGAGTCAATTGCACAGGTTAATGTACATTCTTTCCTTTTTTTTTTCCTGTGTACAATCTTGTCACTCCAGCCAGAATATATTTTCTTTGAGAGAAATTAATCATGGCTGTTTTACTTTATACTTACCATGGCACTCAGTAAGTAATGGTGATAGAATTTGTTTCTTCCTTGAGTACAAGCATGAATAAATACAATAAATTTAAGCTTATCCGCTGAAAGAAACAGAGTCTAAATCATGACGCAAACATATTAAGTCCTTGCAGGATAATCACTAGTCCTAGAATTGCAAAAATAACACTGTATTCAAACCACTGCACATGCAAAGACCTTCAGCTTTATGGCTCTAAACAGGTTAAGCAGAGAAATAATGAGTCTATTCTACCACCCTTGTCACAGCAACAACACAATGTGGCATATGTTTAAGACTAGGGGTATAAATATTTCTTAACGCAGCTCTTAAAAAGGGCTATAATCCTAAACTCATCTCTCCTTTAGCAAAGTTATTACATTTTGTCATTAAGCTAGATTAAAATTATGAATTTAGCAGCTGAATTTGGGATATCAAAAAGATGAGCATTAGGGACATGCTCTAGAAAGCACAGTGAATTTCAAAACTATCTGCAGACATGGTTTTGTATTTTAATCCTAACTCGGGACGCTCTGTCTAGAGAATTTCCAACTAACTTGAAATACTGATATTGAGACAGGAGACTGGAACACCTGGTGGCAATGATTATGTTTTCATGGGAGAAATCTGATACTACCCCAGGACTAATGTGATAACACTGCCCTAACTTATTCAAATCACGGTCTGCTGATCTATTTTTACTGCTGCCAAGAGTCTCAGAAGAGAGAAGTTTCACTTCGTTTACAACTGACAAATAGGAAAGTGCTTCTCAAATTTTGATTTGCACACAGATCACCAGGACATTTTGTTAAAGTGCAAATTCTGATTTAGTAAGTCTAAGGATGGGCCTGAGAGTCTACATTTCTAACATCCCAGGTGATGCTGAAGCTGCTGGTCCAAGGACCACACACTAAGCAGCAAGAAGATAGAGGAAGATGGAGTAGTTATCAAAATGCTTATAGACCAGCCAGCATGGCTGCAACAGTGAGACTCATGCAATGTTCTAAAGAGACAAAATCAAGAACCTTCCAGAAATGAAGGCCGGGGAAGGAATACAGTAGACTTTATAAAAAGCTGCCTACCCATTGTCTCTTGTCAGAGATATCAGATGCAGTAGCCCAAAGAAGGGCACTCTTTCATTTCTAAACAAAGCAATGTCTCCACTGAAGTTTCTAGAGAAAAGGATGCAAACCAAACACTATTCCAGACAGTGTGCATGGGCTCTGGAGTCAGGCTATACAAATCTGACTCCCAGCTCTGCAACTCACTCACTGGCTATGTGACTTTCAGAAGGTGGTCTTCTCTAGCTAAGCCTTAGCTTCCACAGCTGCAAAGTAGAGATGATCCTCATAGGGCTGCTGTGTGGACTAAATGAGATAACACGTGTAAAGCATGTGTCTCATACTTGACACATACTAGTAAAAAATTGTAGTAAATTTTTAAAAAGTTAGGAAGTCTATCAGTCAAGAAAGATTGAATACTTGTTCAGTAAACCCTATATTGAGATCTCTTAGGAAAAACAGAGGGAGAAGGCCAAGAGGAGGAGTAGGATAAGAAGACACAATCATAGTTCTCAAATAAATTCCAAAATATACCTGGAGAGGCAAACACATACACATGTGGGATATGATTTAATATTTCCACAGCAACCCACCAAGATGCAGCATAAATAATGTTATACAGAATACATAAGCTATTTGGAGAAAGCAAACATTTAAAATTATATCATTGGAGACTAAAAAAAACAAACAAACAAACAAAAAAAAAAACTGAAGGGGTCCTGCAATGCAGTGAAAACTATACAAGTTTTTTTTTAAAAAATTATTTGGCATGATTTTGACAAGAGCTGCTGTTATATGGAAATTATTATTATTATTATTTTTAGAAACACCTAGCAAAGCTATTTTGGGGTCTGATATTTTGCACAGACTTAACACACAACAAAAGATGCACCTGAGCCACAACCCTGGTCAAAGATTAGGTCACTAAAGATAAATTACCATAATTCTCATATTATTTCTGATCATTGCTGGAATTTTGGTCAGAAGCCGCCATCTGCATAAAACCCAAGGACATTTTCATAAGGCTCACAATAGTGTGAAGGGTCTTTATATTGATGTTTTCCTCATAACGAGAATTTTGCAAAAAGAAAGAAGGAAGACAATCCTATGAAAAGTATGATACTTTCTTAAAATTCCTTCATTACTTAATTTTGTATATTTAAAGACCATTTTCCTGGTCTTACAGATCTGCATACCTGCCTGCAACAATGAGATAGACTCACGGCTTTTTAAAAGTATAGAAATAGGAGCATTTGGGGAATGGGTGCTATGGATGAGATTGTTCTCTCCCTGCAATTGACCTGTAGATACATACAATCATTCTTCCCTGGAGAAAAGAACATGGAAAGTCTCCCTCTTATAGCTGATTCTCAATTTGAGTCTATCTAATAGAGATGACTATTCATAGCTATTGCAGATCAGACTTTTAAGCCAATGTTTTAGTTCTATTAAGAAAAATGTTAAAATTTGTCTTAAAAATAAAGCTGTTATTTCCATTACCTCTTCCCTTTCTGCTTAAGGTCCTGCCAGTTTCACCTTCTCTCCTTTCTTTTCCTTCTCTCTTGGGCAATTGCCTATAGCTTCATCTGGATACTCAACCAAAAAACCAAACCACACTCACTGCCACTGAGTTGATTCTGACTCATAGCACCCCCTTTGGGTTTCCGAGCCAGTAAATCTTTACGGAAGTAGATTGCCCAGTATTCCTTCCATGGAGTGGATGGTGGGTTTGAACCACCAACCTTCTGGTTAGCAATCAAATGCTTTAGGCATTTGGCTACTCAACAGGCACTGCAAAACTCAGTTAAACTCAGACAGCAAGACTGACAAATCTACTAGGAGTTGAACTGGCATAGATGACTGAAACAAGGTCTTTTCTCTCAAAGAGCCTACCATCTAAAAGACAGATTAAAAAAATAGGTCATTTCCAAACAATGTGATAACTACCACCTTGGAGTTATACCCATGGTGCTGGGGAAGCACAGAGGAGGGTGCCTGCCGGCTTCATCTCAGAAGTTCAGAAAAACAAAGCTTATTGAAGGAGATAGTATCTGAACTTAGTCTGCAACAAAGAATGTTTACAGTTACAAACACCTTTATAGCCCTTACTCACTTAAGTTTTCTCCTTTATAAAATGGCGATGATAATAATTATTCACCTTAGGTTGTTCTGAAGATATAAGTTACTATAAGAACATAAATGATTTGAACAATGCTTGTCATATAGAGTTTAAATAACTTGCCAAAGTCATACAGGGAGAGTTGGGGTTGGAATCAGGTGGTGTGGCTTCTGAGTCCATGCTGTGAATGACAATGCTACACTTCCAGGAGAAGATGGGGAGAGATAGAGAAGAACATGGCAAGCAGAGGGAAAAGTGTAGTAAAGGCATTGGTGGGTGAAATGACAACAGTTAGTACAGGAAATACAGAGAGTCCTGGTTTACTAGAGTGCAATATTCAAGGCAGGGGTCCCAGTGGATTAGGTTGGGTCATTAGAAGGTACTAGGGCACAGAGGAACTCTTCCCCATGCTAAGGAGCTTGCCTTGCCTCAACTGGACTGTGGGTTTCAAACAGGGGGTTCAGGAAATATGTGGGGAAGGAGGAAGAGATCTCCAGTTTTGAGAGATCAGTGTTGCAATGATGAGTAACGATGAATCTCTCAGTAGAAAGGCTGAAAATGGCATGACCTGGTACTGCAACAGACTAAGTATGAGATAAATACACTGTACTAGTGGAGTGGAAATGAGATGGAGAATAGGATAAAGATTTGGGAAATATGGAGACTAAGTGGTAAGACTTACTAAGAAAACAGTAATTATTAGAGAAGGTCATCCATCATGTTTTTTAAAGTAGAAGTTCAGTAAAATAAGGAAAACTCTCAATGAGATGGACTGGCATAATAGCTTCAACAACGCACTCATACATACCAACGGTCATAGATGGCACAGGACCAGACAACATTTTGTTCTGTATACGTAAGGTCGCTGTGAGTCTGAACCAACTTGATGGCAACTAACAGTTGTAGCTATTGTAGCAACTTCCAGATGGCCCCAAATGATCCCTGCTTCATGATATTCATGTTCTTATGTAGTCTTCTCCTACACTGTAGGTGGTGACCAAAAGCATACAGCAGAAGTGATGATAGATCACTTTTGAGATTAAGTTATAAAACACTGTGGCTTCCACCTTGAACTTTTTCTTTTGGATCACTCTGGGGGGAAGTCAGCTGCCATATAGTGAGCTGCCCTATGGAGAGGCCCATTTGCAAGCAACTGAAGCCTCCAGCCAGCTGCCAAAACCATAAGTGAGCTTGAAAGTGGATGTTTTAGCCCCAGTTGAGCCTTGAGATGACTGCATCCCCAGCTGAAAGCTTGGCTGAAGCCTGAGAAATCCTGAGTCAGAACTCCCAACTAAGTGACTCCGGGATTCCTAATGCTCAGAAATTGTGTGAGATAATAAACATTTGTTGTTTTCATATGCTAAGTGTTGGGGTAAATTTTGACACAGAAATAGATAACCGATATAGTGGTTTAGGGGGTGGTAGAAAATGGAAGACATCTGTGTTGGCATCCAAGCTTAGGTGACTGAGTGGCCCTATTGGAACTCACAGTCTTCCTCCTCAGTTATGTTCCTCCTCCTCACTTCCCCATCCTATTAATGGTACCACTCTTCTCCCATTGATCCAGGCTCCAAACTGCATACCAACTCCCCCCGCCCCCCCCCAAAAAAAACCCTGCATACCCACCAATGTCCATTATATAACCAATGTCAAGATCTGATGATATTATCTTCAAATGGTTTCCACTTCTGTCTACCATTTTCCATCACTACAACTATATTTCACTTCCTCGCCATCACATTTTTTTGCTGTAAAACTGAAAAAGTTTCCTTAATTAATCCCCCTGGCTCTAATTTCTCCTTGCTAAAGTACTATCTATCACTACTTTACGAAACAAAGTCAAAGCTCAAGATTGAATTCAATTTTTCCCATTCCCTGCCCCCCCACTCTCTCAGCTCAGCCCCACCTACTGCTTTCCTTCATTCACTCAACAACTTGTTCAAACTGCATCAACTGACCAAACTTTTTGGTTGTATTGTTTCTGCCTCTTGTAATATTCTCCCCTCCTTTTGGTCAAAGTTTTAGCTCTGTCACAGCTCTTGAGATTTTTTTTTTTTTTTATCTAAGTAACTTGAGTACCACTTTAATTTCCTCTGAGCCTTCATGTGACTTTTTTACCTCCTTTGTGTCACTGTCCAATATGGCAGCCATTACATACACATGGTTACTGAGCCCTTGAAATGTGGCTAGTGCAAACAAAGAACTGATTTTTAAGTTTAATAGTAAATTTAAATAGCACACATGGCTATTGGCTCTGTATTGGACAGAACAGTTCTTAGGCAATAAAATTGGGAAAATACTTCCCAACCTGTTCATCTTATAGGACAGTAGTGAGGAATATATAAAATAATGGCTATAAAAGACAGTATTATATCTGATGAAATCAGATGATCTAGTTTAGATCCCAGTTTCACCTTCTGCTATCTCTGTGACTTTGGCAAGTTTACTGAACCTTCCTGAGCCCGTTTCCTCATTTGAGAAATGAGTTTAATGATAGTGACCACTTAACCCGTTTCCATTAAGTTGAGCCTGACTCCTGGTGACCCTATGTGTGTCAGGGTGGAACTGGGTTCTGTAGGGCTTTCATCTTGGAAGTAGATTAGCAAGCCTTTCTTCCAGGGTGCCTCTGTGTGGATTCAACCTGACAGTTTTGCAGATAGTAGCTGAGTACTTAACTGATGGTGCTACTCAGAGACAATAATGGATATAAACTGCTTAGTTGGCAGAAAACAAATGATAATATTTTTGTTTTGTTTTTTTGAGAGTGCTCTAGAAAACATAGAGCTTTGTACAGGAGCAAGATAGGATTATTCACAGCAAGTGAAGTGAACAGTCATGGCACATGACTGCTCCCCTAAACTGTGCCTTCTCTGAAGAGGACATGACTTTGTTATCCTCTTCCTCCTCCGCGGCCCCCTTCTGTGTTCATAGCCTAGGCATCTCACAAATACCTGATCCTTCAGATGTTCCCTGAAAGAAATCTCAGATTCTGGAACCAGCTCGGCTCCTCTGGGGAGACAAACATGCAATTGCTGTCCTATGGTGGGGTCGAGATGAGGTCTGCTCCTCAGGTCTCCTTCCACCTGCCTCTTGACACTGGCTTAGCTTTCCTGGAAACTTTGCAATGGATACAGGCTGGGTTTTGTCTGGACAAGCACTGGCTGGTCCAACTGCAGCAGCAGCAAACATCCTCAATTGTTTTAGTGTTGGCAGCTAATCCCCTTTTCTGTTTATCCCCTCAGGAACCTAGGCTCCAGTAGGGTTGCTTGGGGCTTTGAGAGAGAAAAAGCAGATGTTCCCGGACTGTCATTGCCACGAGCACCAGCCATGTCTGTGGTGCTATTGTTGATATGACCCTGAGATGGCATGAGCTTCAAGCTGTCAAGGACAGCCCACTGGCTCTAGTTACTGAAGATGCCACCAACATTTTACAACTCCCTGCCAGCTGCCTTCCTGGGAAACTTCAAGTTACTTGAAAGAAGCCTCAGCCCAATGCCAGAGCAAGAAAGCTTGTTATGGATTGAACTGTGTCCCCTCCAAAATGTGGACTGAAATCCTAACTCCAGTACCTGTGGATGTGATCCTGTTTGGAAATAGGCTTTTCCTTTTGTTATGTTAATGAGATATTACCAGTATAGACTGGGACCTAAACCAAATCACTCCTGAGTTATAAAAAATAGCAGAACGGACCAAGAAACGCACACAGGGTGAAGACAGATGCCATGTGAGGACCCCTCTACAAACAATGGAATGCCAAGGAACCAAGGGACATCCAGGGCCACTACTGATCAGGAAGAAATTGATGGTTAAAATATTGATTTGAACTTTTAGCTTCTAGAACTGTGAGAAAATATATCTGTGTTCTTTAAAGCTACCCACTTGTGGTATTTTTGTTATGGTAACACTTGGGTTACTTAAGACAGAGCTATTCACAGTACCTGAAATAAATCCAGTTCTCATTGCTCCTGTGGCCCTAACTTTAACCTAAGATCATTTTGCAACAATATTCTGCAGGTAGAAGACTAAGGCAGAGAGGAACTGGCTCACAGACCTTGATCATTCCTTCAATCAATAACTGCTGAGTACAAAGCAAGATGGCAAGTGCAGAGTACTGGAGAGGGAGCTTAGAAGCCAATCACCTGGGATTATATTGTATATTGACCAGTTTATACTGACTGTCTCTGCCAATAGAATGAAAGCTCCATGAGGGCAGAGATTCTGTCTATTTTGTTTATCACTATATCCCCAAAGATTGGCATAAAGATACTCCTTAATAAATATGTGTTGAATAATGAATGAAAGTCTTCTCTTGCCTTACTGATGAATCTTTAAACAAAACATGTATTCAGAAAGCCCTTGATTACAAATTTACTTCCACAAAAAAAAGTTATACTGATCTAGCAAATGCATTTGACTCACTGACTCAATGGATGCTTGATAGCCATTTATTCCTTCCTTTGTTTACATGCTCACTTTTTCATTCAATATTTACTGAACATCTATGAATTTTCAAGGCATTATGTGGTATACATTGTTAAGACACAGTCTTAAACACATTTGTCTTTTGTCGTTCAGTATGTTTAAGCAAAACAGAGGCTTCTCCTGTGTGTGAAGGATGAAGGTTTGCTGGTGCCTGGAGAATTTGTTGAAAGATGGGATTAAAACTAGAGATAAAAGTTGAACTAGGCAGTTTACAGCACTGTCCTGAAAACCACCCAAGGGGAAAATGTAAGGTTAGAAGGGAAGATATAATCTCACTATGATATTTTTATGGTAGGAATATTTCCTAGACTAAGTCACAGATCCAAAATACACAACACAAATCCACTCTACTGAAAGGCCAAACTACATTCTTCTTGCACATGAACAATGTGATGTCACGCTGACAATACAGGTAGTTTTGGGCTTGGGGGAACCAAAATAGAGAGTGTATTGGCCTAAAGCAGGGGTCAGCAAACTATGGTTCGTGGACCAAGTCTGGGTCACAATGTGTTTTTGTAAATAAAGTTTTATTAGAAGGCAGTCATGCTTATTTGTTTACAATTTGTTTATGGCTGGTTTCATGTTGCAATGGCAGAGTTGAGAAGTTATGATAGACACTGTGAGATCCGCCAAGCTAAAAATATTTACCATCTGGACCTTTACAGAAAAAGTTTGCTGATCTGTGGTCTAAAGAAAAGATGCTCTGATGCCAAATGAAATCCTTTAAAAGAAAATACTCCTCCCATGGAATTTTGTACATTGATGTTTATACACCTGCTTTCCCTATCAATGAAAAACAGTCAAAAGTTCAGCTCGTTCCATCATCAACCTCAATATGTTATTGTTCTCTGTAATATTCTCTGCAATATAACCACTAAGTTAATGGTCTGAGATAATTTTCTATAAACTAAACTGTTGAACGATCAAAGTATTTTCACTTTAGGCTTTTTATGGCATTGCCTTTTTACTCTATCATGCCAGAGCTGTATAAAACAATCATATCAACTCATGTTTATCCTGAGGCTTGACTTGGCAAACGGCAGTCTTATAACTGAAGATTTCTTCAACTGTGCTTATTATGCGGTTACAGGTCTAAAAATGCCTATAACATGATTAAACTAGCCCATTCCATGTCTTCTTAATTTGCATGTGAATTGACTGTGATTCTGAGTTACATAATTCTTAGTTTCTTAATAAAGAAATCAGCAGGTGGTATGCCTTTTTGTTTTCAAAGTTACCAGCTCATGTAAAAGTTTAGAGCTAGGTGTCTCTTTTGGAGTTCATCAGATCCAAGCATTCAGACTTCCTAGACCTTCCTCAAAACTCAATACTGGCTTTTAAAACTATACAACAACTATTTTCAAAGAGGGGCTAAAGCTTTTGGCTAATCTCTCTCCTCTTACTGCAAGGCAGAAACTGAAAAACAAGGTTCTTTCTTACTGTTTTGGAGATGAAGATTTTGTGGAAAGAAAATAATGAAAACTGTAGTTTCCAGTTAATGCTCACAACCCAACAGAGTGATTTTTACCCTTTTACAGATGAGTCAACTAGGGCTCAGAGAGTTTCAGTAACATAGCCAAGCATGTACAGCTATTAAGATGCAAAGGCCGGCTTCAAACCCATACTATGTCTATTCTGCTGTTCTTCTTCCCAACAAAAGCATAGAAAGGAAGACTCCAGAATTCTCTGTGATCAGTACCTAGAAAACAGTTACTATCCCATGGTCAGAAATGTAAAGGATACTATTCTTAGTGGAGGAAGCTCTGATAGTATAGTGCCTAAGGCATTTGACTATTAACCAGAAAGCTGGTGGTTCAAATCCACCAGCCACTCCTCAGGAGGAAGACTGGGTGATCTACTTCCATAGAGATGCTGCCTTGGAAACCCAAGGAGGGGTCACCATGAGTCAGAAACGAGGGCAGTGAGTTTTTTTTAAAATTATTCTTAGTGGAGGAGTTCTTGGGTCATACAAAATAGTTAATATGTTTGACTATTGTTATGGATTGAATTATGGTCCCCCAGAATATGTGTTGTAAATTCTAACCCCTATGCCTATGGTTATAATCCCATTTGGGAATGGACTCTTTTTTTTATAAGGCCAGATAAGTGTAGGGTGTGTCTTGAGTCAATTTCTTTTGAGATATAAGAATTTAAACAAGTGGGAGAAACAGAGATGGGGGAAGATGCCAAGCCACATGAAAGTGGCCCAGGAGCAGAAGCTCAAAGAGACAAGGAGCTCCCCTCCAGAGATGACAGACAAAAATCCTTCACCTTGAGCCAGTACCCTGAATTCAGACTTCTCAACTCCTAAATGGTGAGAAAAGAGCTTTCTGTTTGTTAGAGCCATCAGTGTTAGTTAAGGTTATGTGTCAACTTGGCTGGACCTAGTTTTGAGTGACTGGGCAGCTGAATGTAGTTACTCCCCATGGTGAGCCTGGTAATCAACTACATGGTGGAAGCTACTATGCAGGGAATGTGATTTGCTTCTAGTGTATAAGCAGCAGCTTTGAGGATGGTCTTGAGTTTTTGGCACATCTGGATCCTGCATTTGGCCAAGACTTCATCTCAGTGGCCTGCCATATTGTCTACCAATCTTGAGACTATTTCTGGACTTGAACTAGTGGCCTGCTGTCTTGCTTGATAATTCTGGGACTGTGCCATTTTACTTGTTAACCTTGGGTTTGTCAGACTCAGCACTCAGCAGCTCTTTAAGAGAAGCCTCCAGCTTCAGTGGGGTGGGAGCAAGAGGCAGCGCTGCAGCCCAAGGTCAAGGGACCTTCATCCAGCCCCTAGAGCTGGCACTTTGAACTCAGACTTCTAACCTCCTAAATGGTAAGAGAATAAATCGCTGTTTGTTAAAGCCATCCATTAGTGGTATTTCTGTTAGAACAGCACAAGACAATCAAAACACCATCCACTTGTGGTATTTGTTACAGCAGTACTAGATAACTAAGATAACTACTAACCAAAGGGTTGGCAGTGCAAGTCAACCCAGAGACACTCTGAAGAAATGACTGGCAATCTACTTCAAAAAATCAGCCATTGAAAATTCTATGATGCACAGCTGTACTCTGATACACATGGATGGCCATTGAGTTGGAATCTATTTGATGTCTTCAGGTGGTGGTGGATTATAAATGGAAGCTGGTTTAAAGAACCTTAACCAATGTGTAGTAAACAATTATTTTTTATCATCTCAAATGAAAGTGAGGATAAATGGCATTTGGAAGGTGTTGGGGGGATATGAATGAGTGAATTTGTATTTTATTTGGAAAGCAACTGTAAAGGAAGAAGCCAATCCTTCATGATAGGGTGAGGTGTGTCTAAAGTCAGCTTTAAGACACAAAGTGCTTTAACAAATATAAAAGTATATTAAAAGTGATGGATCTTAGGGTCAGTGATAATTGCTTTACAACAAAAATTTCTCCTGTCCTTTCCCCTTTTCGTCTCTCATTTCACACATGTATTGAATGCTGACTGAAGGCCAGCTTTATGTAAGATCTTGGGACTCTAAGGTCAAATATGATTTCTTTCTTGCTCTCCAGAATATTAAGGATGTCCATGTTGAAAGCATCCTCCCCATTTCCCCACTGGTGGGGATGGAGAATGTAGGGGATAGGATTGAAATACAAACCAAGATACTTCTAGGAGCCAAACAGCTTGGGATGTGCCACTACTATTTAAAGATGTGTCCTAGGAATTACCCAGTAGATGTCTCTCTTTCTGCTTCATTATGCTCTTTTTGTTTCCCCAGTCTCTCAACCTCCAACTCTGAGTTCAGCTTTTTTTGATCCATGAGGATATATGTTAGAGGAAAGATGGGGAGTAGTTGATTTAAGCTTCCCAAGCAACCCAAAGGAATGATGAAATCATAAAAATAAAAGACTGCCATACTGAATTAAGGAGCTCTGGTGGCATAGTGCCTAAGACATTTGACTGCTAACCAGAAGGCTGGCAGTTCAAACCCACAAGCCACTCCTCAGAAGGAAGATCAGGCAATCTACTTCCACAGCCTAGGAAACCCAAGCAGGGGTGTCTATGAGTCAGATCCGACTTGAGGGCAGTGAGTGATAGTGAATTAAACCCACACTCTGCCTTCTAAGGATTCTGCATCATTTAGGGATTCCAAGGAATTGGAGTAGTGGAGATGATGTCATAAAGATCCTGGTTTCTATTAATCAGTGGGCAGCCCCCACCAGACATGGCACCTCTCATATCAAGTCTTGTTGCCTTCTTTGTAAATACAGTGAAACTTTTTGAAACAAAATCTTGTGTCATCCCTACAAAACTTCATTATAAACAATAATTATAACTACCATTTACTGAACACCCACTGGGTACCTAGCATTGTGTTAGGTTCTTTGCACTCGAATTCAGTATTTATTGAGAGTCTACTATGTGCTAGGCATTGTTCTAGGTGCTAAGGATATATAACAGTGAACAAGATACCTATGCAAGTCCCTGCTGTTTTAAAGCTTCCATTCTGGTAATAGCCAGATA
>NW_006921788.1:6068341-6081183 GCF_000298275.1 Orycteropus afer afer
CCCAATCTATCAACCACATTTCACAGAGGAAGAAAATGAAACTCAGAAAGGCTTAGGTAACTTCTTCAATGGTAAGCCTGGGGATTCTAAGGTCACTCTTAAAGTCCACAAAGCACTACTGTCTCTAGGGAATAATGATGGCATGGTCTGTTCATGACATTGTCTCTCAGGAATTCACAAAAATGTGGGCTGCCATGTTCTCCACAATGTGGGAGGGAAACAGAAAAGACAGGAGATTTGGGAAATGTAACCTTAGAGTTTATTATTTCAGGTGTGGTTTGCCTGAGTGAAATACATTTGAAAGTGGAAAATGAGCTGATTTTTAGGTGAACATCCAAAGAACTTGTCCATTTGGAGCACAGGGGATGGCTAGAGTCCCCGCGGGCAGAGCCAGGCAACACCAAGTGGCCGGTGTTCGAACCTGGCTCTCTGTGGTTCTGGCACCTTCCTCTGGCCTCACTGGAGGTAAATGCTTTAGGATCCTGAACTCCACATTTAATATCTATCTCATTAAGCAGGAATACTCCTTGAGAAGACTGGCTTTTTAGAAGTTTCATGACCTGCACTAAATCTTGTTAGACTTGAAGTCTCAAATGTTTGGTACTCTGTCCTCTTTCAGGGATGTGTTTCTATTTTCTACAAGCTTGTGATCAAAGATCTATGATAAACTTATGCATTCTCCTTAGAGCAGGGTCTTGTTTTTTAAATTTATCTTTGTATCATCCATGTCTAATTGAGCAGTGAGCACAGAATGGGTTTTCTCCAAATGCTGAATAAATGAATGAATGAATGAATCCAGGTTCCATCAAGAAGGGTAGCCACATGCCCCTTCAATCTTCCTATGCGTCATAGTCTGGACTCCATATCTCACAACTGGTCATAATTCCCAAAGTAATGATTTAGTTCCATTTGAGGGTATCTGCTTCCCACTAAAACACAGGGAAGTATCCCATTCATTGTTTATGTATTAAAAAATATATGTAGGTAAGGGGACTATCCTTCCTAGAACACATTTCATATCTAACTCAACTCCCATTTCTTGATTTGGTGAATCACCTTACTTTTGGAGTCTGAAATCTTCTGTGATAGACTCTAGTTCTGGCTCTCTTCCTCAAAGTCAATCTGCTTTGATGCAAGGGAGGTAGTTCCTGTTTTGACATAACAGGTCACTCTCCAGCACAGTAACCCTCAAAGGTAGTCCTCAAAGTTTGGTCTCCATATAACCTATTTCAGAATCACCTGAGTGTATGTGTGTGGGGTGTGGGTGGGAGGTGGGAGACAGAGGCGAGAAGAAAAAGAAGATTCTTAGGCCTCATATCACTATTCTGAATTCCTGGAGGAGAGGCCAAGAATCTCTATTTTTAACAAGCACTTAAGGTCCAACTTTGAGAAAGAATATTTTAGACCACAGGTTCTCAACTGGGGTGGGGGTATTTTGCCCCCTCACCCAAGGGGTAAT
The DNA here is from genome assembly GCF_000298275.1 of Orycteropus afer afer. Lineage (NCBI taxonomy): Eukaryota > Metazoa > Chordata > Mammalia > Tubulidentata > Orycteropodidae > Orycteropus > Orycteropus afer. The sequence goes on from NW_006921788.1 coordinate 6,069,801, forward strand.
TGGCAATGCCTGGCAATATTTTTGGTTGTCCCAACTCAGGAGAAGGTGCTACAGGCACCTAGTGAGTAAAGGCCAAGGAAGCTGCTCAATGTCTTACAATGCACAGGACAGCCCTGCACAGCAAAGGATTATCCAGCTCAAGATGTCACTAGTGCTGAAGTTAACCCTACCTTAGACTAGACCTCTTTTAGATGCTGAAGAGCAAAGATATCTCCTTGAAGACTAAGGAGCACCTGACCCAAGCCATGGGTCCAACTCGACGGCACATAATAACAACAACAACATATCCATGTGAGAACTGGACAATGAATAAGGAAGACGGAAGAAGAGTTGATGATTTTGAGATGTGGTGTTGACGAAGAATGCTGAAAGTACCATGGGCTGTTAAAAGAACTAACAAATCTGTCCTGGAGAAAGTGCAGCCGGAATGTTCCTTGGAAGTGAGAATGGCCAGACTTCGTCTCACCTACTTTGGTCATGTTGTCAGAAGGGACCATTCCCTGGAGAAGGATGTCATGCTTGGTAAGGTGGACTGTCAACGAAGGAGGGGAAGGCCCTCAATGAGATGGACTGACACAGTGGCTGCGGTGAAGGGGTCAAGTATAGCAAGGATTGTGGAGCTGGTGCAGGACCGGGCAGTGTTTAGTTCTGCTGTACACAGTGTCACTATGAGTTGGAGATGACTCGATGGCACCAAACACCACCACCACCTTAGATTAACATCCCTTTTGAATCTACTTCCTTTTTCTGATAGTCCCAAAGAAAATACATAACCCTTTTTAGAGCTTCTTTCTCTTGTGTTAAAAATCAGCTTTATGTGATTCATATCCCTGACAAAATACAACTTTCCTCAGGCCAGGATCCCTGCTCTATTTTTTTTTTTCTGAGTCTGTCTTTATTCCCCCTCCAACATATAGTTCTCACTCCATAATGTTTATGCCATTTCAAACAAAAATATTCTTTGGGACCCACCACAAAATGATTTTGTGACTAGTAACCATAGTCAGTGCCTACAGGGAAAAAGAAAACCCTGGGGCCTAAGATTTTGGTCTAAAAGTTTAATACAAATCTTCCAGGCTTCATCTAAGAAAACAGCTTCCATATTATTGTTTTCGACATCCACCAGTTGCTTCTGTTGCCTGGGGTCTCTGTGGGAGACTCAGTTATGTGAACATAAGGACCACCCAAGGAGCTCAGCCTCTGTGTGTGAGGAACCTTATTGGCTGTCTCTGCTGCAGTTTCTGGCTACTGGTTGGCAACTTTGAGCTACAAATGCAGTCCCTAAGCCAACCCTGAATTCCAGGCAATCAAAATGCAGCAAATAACTTTACACAAATCTGGAGGGGAATAAGCAAGGACACAGTGCCTTCAGTGGCTCTAAAAATAGCCAGGTAATTATTTTTGAAGATCTTTTAAGAAGATGCACTTAATGGCACAGAGTCAAGCAGCAGAGGGCTCATTTGTTTGTTGATAGGAGCTGTCTCTATGTAGTCAGCTGACTTGGGAGTGTTGGAAACCCAATCAATATTTGGGTATTATGAAGTTACTATGCTACTGGGATGGCCATAATTAAAAACAAGAAACTTCTGTCACTGACCTGACCACATTTTTTACTAAATTGATCATGTTAGCCTTCCTGTCTTTGATTTTTGTTCCATTTTTAACACTTGGCATGGATACTGTGGTGAAATATATTCACTATTCTTTCACTTTATGTGTTGGAGTCATCTATCATCACCATCAATTATTTGAATGCTCTGTTAAAGATATTCCACCTCCAGCAAGATTGCTGAATGTAGAAATGAAATATATCACAGTTTGGTTGTGAAGTTCAACCAAGTTAGCAATTTTCCTCCTGTGGTTGATCACCCACGGAATACTTTACTCTTTTTCTTCTCTGTTTTAATTTTCAGTTTTGGCAATACATGCTAAAATGCCTTGGAGTTATGAAAAGTATGAAAATGTGTTTGTTTCAAATAGTTGGCTGGGTTCTTCAACAGCCAGAGGCCCAGCACAGGTGTGAATATTTGTTTATAATCCAAACACAGCAAAGTAAACAATCCCATTGTGTAACTTTTTTCTTCCCCCATATCACTCTTTGAATATTTTCTTTGTGATGGTCAGTGACTTTAATTTTTTTTTTTAAACCAAAAACTTCAAACCTGAATGGAAAAGAAGGACCTGGAGACTCATAACTGTTTGCACAAGTGGCTGAAGTGAGTGATGGCTATACTAAGCTGGGAGTAGGGTCCTGATGTTTTGTCAGCTCCCTTGAGGAGTCTGATGTGATGCTCACAACTCACCTATCAAGTACTGAGAGAAAAACAACTCTGTCATACAAAGCCTTAAAGGCTACACAAGTGACCTCTAACTCCAGAACCCCTTCTGGAGATTTCCACTGGGCATCAAAATCCTTTCAAATATTTCCAGCTAAATATCTCAATTACAGCTCAACATTTTAACCCCCCCCCCTTTTTTTTCTTTCCCATCTCAAGGATCAATTTGGAAATCTCATTGGTAGCAAGACGGCTAGGCAAACTTCACTGTCCAGAGCTCAGTCTTGGCTGCCCACTTGAATCCAAGTGTCCTCCTGAGTGTGGGACATCTTTGAGGCCACTCAAATTCCTGTCCTCATTTCAAACATCTGAAACTCTTGAGGAATCCTGCAAAAAATAAGTTCTCCATGCAGTGAGGTTCAATATCTTCCAAGTGCTTGTTCTGGCTTCCTTTTATTTAAGAGAGGCAACAACAAATAAGAAATCAAGGCTGTGACTCCAAGGTTAAGGGGTTGGCAACTTTGGTATTACAAACCCAAATAACTAAACTTCAAAACAATTTGCAGGTCTCTTGATCTACATTTCCTACCAGAGTGCTAAAAGCCACTGAAGATTATTTAGAAAAGAAAATTGGGGGGAGGGACCCCCAATGTAAAAGGTATGTGGTAGAAAAGAATTCACACCTAAAGCAACAAATTTCCTACAAACAGAAATGTGCATGTTTGGTCACCAAATAAGTCAGCTGATTGAGTCCATTCAAAGAAGTAATTAATGAATTAAATGGAGGAAATCAAAACCACCTAATATCTGTCACTTGAGTTTCAACAGGGTTCTAGGAGTCCTTGGGTCAGCTATACTAAGCCAACGAATCTACAGCAGTTTAAAGCCAGAACATTTCCACTGCTTCTTCCAGAGATGGTTCCTTTTTTCTTTGGTTTCCCAGATTGTCAGACTAAAGGACTCAAGCATTTGCTGAGCACATGGAAGGAAGCTCACAGATCTATAGAAAGTTCCACTGAAGAGCTAAAAATAACCAATGAAAAGGATCTCATGGACTGTGTATCTTAAATAGTATTAGCATCATTTCCCTCATTTTATGCAAGAGGAAACTGAGATGCAGAGTCATGAAGGGTTTTGTTTCCAGGTTTTAGAGTTAGTAAATTACAAACTCCCAACTAGGACTTGAATTTCCTTAAATTCTTTAAAGCTCTGGGCTTAAAAGGCACTGTTCATTTCTAAAACTACATATATACACTATTATATCCTATGGGTAGGAATCTCTGGGTGGTGCGTTCAGCTGCTAACCGGAAGGCAGGAGGTTTGAGTCTCCTCAGAGGTGCCTTGGAAAAAAGGACTGGTAATTTACTTTGGAAAAATCAGCCACTGAAAATCTTATGGAGCATAGCTTTGTTCTGACACACATGGGGTTGCTATAAGTTGGAATCACTCAATAGCAATTGGTACTAGTATATTCTATGGATGCAACTTATTTCATAACCTATGAATGTTTAGAAACAGGGTAGTGGTTCATAATAATAACATTTCTGGGGAAAAGAAACTGTGAAAGATTATTCTTGTTCCCATGACTGCTCAGCACATACTCTGAGCAGCAAAAATGGTGTTACTAGGCTCCTTCTGAACCAAGAAGTATACTCAGTACTTCAGCATCAAGCTGCCATAACTTAACTGTGTCTGAAAACACTATATGTTAGGGTTATTTTAGGTTTTGTGTGTTATTTGGTATGATTTAGCAGGTTATTCTTTAGGTCTGAGAATGCTCAAAAAATTTTCCCACATAAATTAATAATAACTGCATCTTGCTTTTACCCCATTTTGGCTTATACAAGGTTTCAAAGGGATGCTCTACTTTTGGATAATGGGGAGAACCTGTACAAGGAATTTTCTATTTTTCCAAATGTCTCCTCTGGAACATTTCTGAATGTAGTAAGCTGGGGTCTGACCAGCTTCCTTGGCAAGTCAGGTTAGCTCTTCTACTTTTCCCATTGGAAGTCTAATCTTCCTTTTAGGCACTTTTATCACTTTTTCTTTTAAGAGACTTGTATACGATTAATCCAAGTTGGCTCTGTTTTCACAGTTACCAAAACCTGGACAGATCAGCCTAGCTCTTATCACCTGGCCCAGAAACTTGTTAGGGCTGGCAAGTGAAACCACTTGTCTTTTATCAGACCAATAGTCCCCTCCCTTGCTAATCAAAATGCTTTGGTACTTTAGCTGGCAATGTGGAAAAGTAGGAGGTTGAGAAAAAGGATCACTCTCTGGAAGAAGCAACAAAAATTGTCTCAGTGAATCAAAACTTTTGTAGACCTGCTGGTTTTTACACTCTTAATAAGACCATCATCTGATTTATCTTAAGAAATGTTGTTAAAGTCATGACTGCAAAAGATGGTCTACTATCTTGCTACTCCATGGACAAGCAGCATTAGCATCATTCAGGAGATCATTAGAAACACAGTACTTTGTGGCTCAGAGCTACTGAGTTAGAACCTGAATTATAATGAGATCCCCAGATGATTCATGTGCACATTAAAGCTTGAGAATAGCACTAGGGCTGGAGCATGCCTAATAAGTCCCTCCTCAGTGTCACCTTCCTCATTGCTGGAATACATGGTCACTGGCCAAGAGGTAAGCCCTTTCCAACCACTTGTTTTTCTCCACCTCCACCTTCTTCTCTCCCTTCCCTTCTCTTTCTGTCTTGTTTCTTCACTACTGACCCACTTCTACTTAACTCCCTAGAATCCTGTTTGTTTGATATGAGACACAACTACCTATAGTAGTCTCTTTGCTGGAAACTTCCCTTAATAGAAGTCTGGCTTTCCTCACTTTCCCTCTTTCAAGCAGAGACCACTCATGCTTTCTTATATTCTACAAGTCTCAGCCAAAAGGAAGAGTCATATTTTCCCTCACTTATTACTGATGCTTCCAGATCACATTCATTCAAGGGGTTTTCTTTTGAGGAATTCTTATACACAACAGAGAAAAGCTTGCAAATTTTTCTGGATTAAAATTAAGAACTGAAGTACAATAAAAGATAGCAAAGGCAAAACGAAAACAAAACAGTTCTGCCATGCCTATTTCACTCAGGACTGTTGGACATAATTCGAAGTCTGGCCATGTTTGCTTCTAATGAAGATTCTGGCTATACTTCTCCCAAGAAAGATTTGTTTGTTCTTCTGGCAAAGTATTCTTCACCAACACCATAATTCAAACACATCAATTCTTTCTTGGACTTCCTTATTCATTGTCCACTTCTCACATGGATATTAGGCAATTGAAAAGACCATGGCTTGCGTCAGGGGCACCTTAGTCCTCAAAGTGACATCTGCTCTTTAACTCTTTAAATAGTTCTTTTGCAGCAGATTTGCCTAGAGCAGCATGTCTGATTTCTTGACTGCTGCTTCCATGGACACTGACTGTGGATCCAGGTGAAATGAAATCCCTGACAACTTCAATCTTTTCTCAATCTATCATGATTTTGCTTATCAGTCCAGTCGTGAGCATTTTTGTTTATGTTGAGGTGTAATCCATACTGAAGGCTACTTATGTTATCCATATATATGCTACCTCCTGAAATGGCTGTACATCAATCAATTCTTTTTGGTACAGTGATTGTGTACTCCTTCCACCTTCTTTTGATGCTTCCCGCATCATTCAATATTTTGCCCATGGAATCCTTCAATACTGCAACTCGAGGCTTGAATATTTTCTTCAGTTCTTTTAGCTTCAGAAATACCATGCATGTTCTTCCCTTTTGGTTTTCTAACTCCAGGTCATTGCACATTCATTATAATACTTTGTTTTCTCGAGCCACCATTTGAAATATTCTGTTTGGCTTTTTTTATTTAATTTCTTCTATTTGCTTTAGTTACTCTACATTCAAGAACAAGTAAGTCTCTTCTGACATCTATTGTTTTTTCATCCTTTCCTGTTAATGAACTTTTGCTTTCTTCATGTATGATGTTCCTGATATCATCTCACAATTTGTCTGGTCTTCAGTCACTAGTGTTCAGTGTGTCAAATCTACTCTTCAGATGGTCTCTAAATTCAGGTGAGATCTAATCAAGGTCATATTTTGGCTCTCATGAACTTGTTTTAATATTCTTCAGCTTCAACTTGAACTTGCATATAAGTAACTGATGGTCTGTTCCATAGTCAACTCCTAGTCTTGTTCTGACTGATGATATTGAACTTCTCCATTATCTCTTTCAACAGATGTAGTCAATTTGAATCCTATGTACTGCATTTGGTGAGGTCCACATGTATAGTCACCATTTATGTTATGGAAAAAAAGATATTTGCAATGAATAAGTTATTGGTCTTGCAAAATCTTTCATGTGGTTTTCAGCTTCATTTCTTTCACCAAGGCCATATTTTCCAACTACCAATGCTTCCTTGTTGTTCCCGACTTTCATGTTACAATCATCACTAATTATCAATACATTTTGATGTCATCTTTGATCAATTTCAGACTGCAGAAATTGGTAGAACTCTTCAATTTGTTCATCTTTGGCTTAGTGGCTGGTGTTCAAATTTGAATAACAGTAGTATTAACCAGTCTTCCTTGTACTAAAAAACCAAACTCACTGCTGTCAAGTCCATTCCGACTCATAGAAACCTCTCTTTGGGTTTCTGAGGCAGTATCTCTATGGAAGTAGATTGCCCAATCTTTCTTATGAGGAGTGGCTGGTGGGTTTGAACCACCAGCCTTCTAGTTAGCAGTCAAGTGCCTTAGGCACTATGCCACCAGAGCGCCTGTATGGATATCATCCTATCACTGACATCACTGTAATCCAGGATAGATCTTGATATATTCATTTTGATGATGAATGTGACATTACTCCTCTTCAATTTGTCACTCCCAGCATATTAGACCATATGACTCTCTGACTGAAAATGGCCAACATTAGTCCATTTCAGCTCAGTAATGTCTAGGATATCTATCTTTATGCATTTCATTTCATTTTAGACAACTTCCTATTTTCCTAGATTCATATTTTGTGCATTCCATGTTCTGTTTACTAAAATATGTTTGCAGCGGTTTCTTCTCATTTTGAGTCATGCCACATCAGCAAATGAAGGTCCTGAAAGCTGTACTCCATTCATGTCATTAACACTGACTCTACTTTGAGGAGACAGCTCTTCCTCAGTCTTATTTTGAGAACCTTCCAATCTAAGGAGCTCATTTTCTGGCACTGTATCAGACAATGTTTCACTGCTATTCATGAGGTTTTCACTGGCCAATTTTTTCAGAAGTGGATGGCCCCATCCTTCTTCCCAGTCTGTCTTAATCTGGAAGGACCACTGAAACCTGGCCATGATGAGTCATCCTGGTGGTATTTAAAATACTGGTGGCACAGCTTCCAGTCTCACAGCAACACAAAAGCCAGGACAGTACAACGAAGTGACAGAAAAATGGTGGAATGAAGTCATGTGTGTGTGACAGATGAATGGTGGAATGAAGTTGTGTGTGTGTGTGTGTGTGTGTGTGCATGCGCGCATGCATGTGGCTAACCCAAACCAAATCAAGCTCACTGTCACTGAGTTGATTCCAACTCACAGTGACTCCCATTGGGTTTCTGAGGCTGTAAATCTTTATGGAAGTAGATCACCCCATCTTCCTTCCATAGAGCAGCTAGTAGGTTATGAACCACTGACCTTCTGATTAGCAGCCAAATGCCTTATCCACTACACCACCAAAACTCCTTATATAGTACGTTGTTGTTGTTGTTGTTATGTGCCATCAAGTCGGATCTGACTCATAGTGACCCTCCTTGGGTTTCTGATGCAGTATCACTATGGAAGTAGACTGCCCAACTTTCTGAGGAGTGGCTGGCGGGTTTGAACCACCAGCCTTCTGGTTAGCTGTCAAGCATCTTAGGAACTATGCTACCTGAGCTCCCCTTATATAGTATATATATGTATATATATATATAGAATATACACATAGATATAGAATACCTACACACATATACATACATAATATATATTTATGTGTCTATATGACATATATGTATGTGTAATATATAAACACATATTACACATATGTAGGAGCTCTGGTGGCATAGTGCCTAAGGCACTTGGCTGCTAACCAGAAGGCTGGTGGTTCAAACCCACCACCCACTCCTTGGAAGGAAGATTGTGCAATCTACTTCCATAGTGATACTGTCTCAGAAACCCAAGGAGGGGCTGCTATGAGTTGGATCCAACTCAAGAGAATTGAGTATACACACACACACACACACACACACATATATGCAAAAGCAAAACAAAAACAAAAGTTGTTTTAATGTATACGACTAATGAAGGCAAATATATGTATCAATATACTAAGAAAAACAATCAATGTAAAGAAATAGGTAAAAGAAACAATGAATCAATTCACAGACCAGGAAAATGAATACTCCATAAAAACATGAAAAAATGTTCAAGCTCACTCATAATGAGGGAAATCCATGCCCAAACTATAGTAAATACTATTTTCATATCCAATTAAGAAGTTGGACAATATTAAGCAAAGATGTTACAATGAAGTAATAGAAGTTTTCACAGACTCCTGAAGGGAGTATATATGTTTATGACCAGATTGGAGAGTAATTTGGAAATATCTAGTCAAGTTAAGGAAGCACTTACCAGGAAAGAGGTAGTGAATAACAAAAGCAATATTGATAAAGAACAAAGTAGGAAGCTTCATACTTGACAATCTTAAAACTGGATACACAGCGACAGCAATCAAGACAGCTTGGTACTGGCTCAAAGACAGACACATTTGTTGTTGTTGTTGTTATGTGCCGTCGAGTCGGCCCCGACTCATAGCGACCCCTCCTTGGGTTTCCGAGGCAGTATCACTACGGAAGTAGGATTGCCCAACCTTCCTTCCGAGGAGTGGCTGGTGGGTTTGAACCTCCATCCGTCTGGTTAGCAGGCAAGTGTCTTAGCCACTATGCTACCAGAGCTCCTAAGGAATAAAATTGAGACCCCAGAAATGAATCCATTCATCTATGGGCAGCTGATCTTCGACAAATGGTCAAAGTCCATTCAATGGGGAAGAAAAAGCCTCTTTAAGAAATGGTGCTGCAAAACTGTATTTCCAGTTGAAGAAATACAAAATAGGATCCCCACCTCACACCATACAGAATACCAAACTCAAAATGGAACAAAGACCTAAATATTAAAGGTAATATTTAATATTTAATGGAAAAGAACACAGGGACAAAACTAGTCACCCTAATTTCCTACATGAATAGACTTCCAAACACAACTAAAAATGCATGAACAACAGAAGATAAACTAGAAAATTAGGACCTCATAAAAATTAAATACTTGTGCCTAACAAAAGACTTTACCAAAAGAATAAAAAGAGAATGTATAGACTGGGAAAAGAATCTTTGGCAATGACATACATGACAAGGGTCTAATATTTAAATAGGAAACTTCAACAACTCAAACAGAAAATGACAAACAATGCAATCAAAAAATGGGCAAAGGACACGGATAGACACTTCACCAAAGAGGACATTCAGGCAGCTAACAAATACATGAAAAGATGCTTGCAATCATAAGGTGTTAGAGAGATGCAAATAAAGCCTACAATGAGATACCTTCTCACCCCTGCAAAAATGGTAATAATCAAAAACCAGAAAACAACAAATGCAGAAGAGGTTGTAGGGAGACTGGAGCTCTTTTACACTGTTGATAGGATTATAAAATGGTACAACCACTATGGAAAATAGAATGGTGCTTCCTCAAAAAGCTAGAAATAGAATTATCTTACAATTCAGCAATACCACTCCTAGGTATATATCCTAGAGCTACAAGAGCAGTAACATGAGTAGACATATGCACACACTCATGTTCACTAGCATTATTCACAACAGCAAAAAAATGGAAACATAAGTGCCCATCAATGGATGAATGAATAAATAAATTATAGTACATATATACAACAGAATACTGTGCAACTATAAAGAACAATGATGAATCTGTCAAACACCTTATGACATACATAGAATGGAGGACACTATGCTGAATGAAATAAGCCAATCACAAAAGGACAAATATTGTATAGTCTTACTTTCATTAAAAAAAGTCAATAATAGGTATATATACAGAAAGCAACATTCTTTGACATACATGAATCTGGAGGACATTATGATGAGTTAAATAGGCCAGTCATAAAAGGACAAATAATGTAAAGTCTCACTTTCATTAACAAGTCAAGAAGGGGTATATACACAGAAAGCAACATTCTTTGGTGGTTATCAGGGATGGGAGGTTGAGAGAAGAGGAAATCACTTGGTAGATAGTAGACACCTGTTATATTATTTCTGGTGATGAAAAAAGCAATAAACAATATGGGAAAAGCAAACACAACTGGATGAAGGTAAATGAAGATACTAATTGGTATGCAAGAATAAAATATAATTACGGTAAATGTTATAACATACACAATTATGCTACAATGGTAGTAACAATGAAATAACATGTGGTTACAGAGGCAGACATGTAGGGTCTATGTGTATAGGAAGATTTTATGTGAGTACATGCATATCTGTAGGCAGAAGTATATACATATTTGGGTGTGCCCCATTTATACACATATCTATAACAAAACACATAGGGGGCACAGTTACTGAGATCTGCTAGACATATTCAAACACCTCATAGGTTTGGTTTACTGGGTTAGATGGCTTGGAACTATAGTCTTGTAGGATAACTCAGGCAATTGGCATAACATAGTTCATTAAGACAACATTTTACACATTCTACTTTGATTAATAGCATCTGGAGTCTTAACAGCTTGGGAGTGGTCATCTAAGATAGAATTATTGTTCTCTTCCTATTTGGAACAGAAGAGAATGAAGGAAATCACAGACTCAAAGAAGAAACTAGTCCACAAGACTAGTAGCCCACATTTTGAATGTTTACAAGTGGCAACCATTTTGGATTTTAAAGTGATAGCATTCTCATTCGGATTCCAGGGACCTAAGAACAGGCTCTGTTTGCCAGGGTCAGCAAGGACATACAAGAGGCCAATAAAGTAAAGGAGACAGGTGGTGAGTCTCAGCACAGGTATAAATGCTGTCAGCTAG
>NW_006921788.1:6082539-6103599 GCF_000298275.1 Orycteropus afer afer
GTGGCTGGTGGGTTTGAACCTCCAGGCTTCTGGTTAGCAGTCAAGTGCTTTAGCCACTATGCTACCAGAGCAGGTTGCTAAACAACAACACAGCTTCATGCAGGGTTCAAGTGTGCCTAATCTAGAGACCATTCCCAAAACTGTTTCTTATATATGGGAAGAAGACCACATACCTAACCACAGCTACTCAGCTGCTCTCAGTAGATTCCACCATGGAGCTGATTATCAGTCTCTTCATGGGAAATACTACCTTCAGCTGCCCAGCCACTCAACCAGGCCTAGCCAACTTGACACACAAGCTTAACCACCACACTAGGCAAAGCAGATGCAAATAATGATACTGGAGTTATGGGCACCTAATGAGAAGATAAAGTCTTAGGTCCAGTGAAAGTCACGAAAGGGAGCAGATTCAGTGACTGAGAAAAATGGAAAAACCAGCCCAGCCAGCGGAGCCAAAAAGAAGTTAACAGAAATACAAAGGAGGTAGAGGAGGAGGCAAAAAAAAAAAAAATCACAGAACCCAGAGACACTAAACCAAAAAAAGTCACTGCCATCAAGTCAGTTCTGACTCATAATGACCCCTCCTTGGGTTTCTGAGGTGGTGTCTCTATGGAAGGAGATTGCCAACTCTTCCTTCCAAGTGGCACCAAATAACAATCACACTTTCAAGGTGAGATGGGGCCACGAGAGGAGACAAAGATGATACTGGGAAACAGAATGGACCTGCTTAGCTTAAGCTACTTCACAGTCTGGAAGGGAATAGAGAAAATGGAAGAGAAACTCTCTCTGAATAAACAGAACTGTAAATCGGACTGATGGCAGTGGGCTTGAGTCCAACTCTTAGCAACACTTTTTAGCATAGAGTGGAACTGGGATCTGGGATTTCATGACTTGTGGATCTGTGTGGAGGAAGGTAGCCCTTTTCCTTTGGAGCAGACTGCTCCAGGTGGTGGCAGGGGCCACAGCTGTCTTTTCTGCACCTGCATCACTAATGCAATTATCTCATGCTAAGCTCTGGTGGTGTAGTGCCTAAGGCATTTGACCACTAACCAGAAGGTTGGTGGTTCAAACCCACCAGTCACTCTGCTGAAGGAAGATTGGGCAATCTACTTCTATAAAGATTTACCACCTCAGAGACCCATTGGGGGTTTCTATGAGTTGGAATCAACTCAGTGGCACTGAGTCTGGGTATTTGGTTTTAAGCACAGAAAACAGCCTATGGTTTTGTCTCCTGGAGATCGCTTCTTGTGCCCATCTCCTTTCTCCTCCACAGGTGCTCCTTTGGATGAGAAGATTCTGCCACAGTTCCTAGGACATACCTGGAAGTATTCCTCCTCAAATACCTTCCTCCCTTCATTTTTCTACTAGCCTCTTGCCCAATTTTTCTTCCTTTATACCTGGTGACTTGCTCCACTGCTCCTCATTTTCTTTCATGTTTGCCAAATCTTCAGCCCTTACCCCTACCCACACTTGTTTTCTATTTCTTTTCCCCTATTTCTTGTCATCTGTTCTTGTTCTATTTTTTCATCTCTTATTCTTCTCCTTGTTTTTATTTCCTTTTTTCCCACCTGCCTCATCCAATGGGAGGAACATATTAACTCCTCCACTACTCACCCATGTTGTTGTTGTTGTTATGTGCCATCGAGTCAGCCCTGACTCATAGCGACCCCTCCTTGGGTTTCTGAGGCAGTATCACTACGGAAGTAGGATTACCCAACCTTCCTTCCAAGGAGTGGCTGATGGGTTGAACCGCCAGCCATCTGGTGAGCAGTCAAGTGCCTTAACCACTATGCTACCAGAGCTCCCCTACTCACCCATAGCTACTACAATGACCACCTCACCCAACAGACAAGTGACACCAATAGCTCCTGCACCACAAGATCAATGACAGAGCAGGTGGACAACACCTACTTGTCCCAATTGCAAATCCTATTCATGATGAACAGAGTTCTACACCCACATCCCCACTGGTGATTCTACCAACATGGAGAAAGCTGGACAGTGACCCAGTACAGTTGAGTTAACAACCAAAGAGGTACACCTGCTTCACATTTCCAAATACAGTAAAACATAAAACCAGGGTGAAACAAATCAATATATAACTAATAAAGACAATGACTACAAAATGTCTAGGAAACAACAGACAACTTCAAATAACAATAATAATAAAAACAAGACAAGACAGTGGAAACAAATAAACTCAACCTCACTGTTGTCAACTAAATTCTGACTCATAGCAACCCATCCTTGGGTTTCTGAGGCAGTGTCAGTACAGAAGTAGACTACCTAGCCTTCCTCCTGAGTAAAGAATTAGGAAATCTTCCTGAGGAAGAACAAGTGATACAAATATCTGATAAGGAATTCAAAAGTTATCTATATCTATATCTTTATATCTATATCTATCTATATATAGATATAGATATCTATAGGACCCTCCAAAAGCTCAAGGAAACCATAAACAGAAGCAATGAGAAAACAGACAGTATCTTGGAATAATTCAGGAAAACCATTCAAAAACAAAATAAATAAAAAATTAGAAACCATATAAAAACAGCAATTGCAAATCCAGAAGATGAGCCCTAAAATTATGGCGATAGATAATGCATTGGAGACACAAAAGAGTAAACTAGAACTGGCTAAATAATGCATTTCCCACCTAAAACACAAATCTCTTGATGCCAGCTCGCATAAGGAAAAACAGGAAAAAAGATTTAAGATAAATGAAGAAAACCTAAGAGTTATATGGGATGACATAAAAAGAAACCACACACACCTGATTGGAATCCCAGAACAAGAGAATGCAAAAAACAAAACAAAAACACTAAAGAAACTGTTAAAGACTTGTTAGCAGAAAATTTCCCCATATCAGGAAAGAAGACAAGATATCCATCCAAGAAGTTCAATGAACCCCATACAAGATAGAATGCCCAAGGAAAAGTCACCAAGACATATTATAATCAAACTTTCAAAAACTAAGACAAAAAAAGAATCTTGAGAGCAGCTTGGGAAAAACAAAATGTTACCTGTGACAGGCAACCAGTAAGACTAAGGTCTGATTTCTCAGCAGAAACCATACCAGCAAGAAGGCAATGGGATGGCATATACAAAACCCTGAAGGAAAAGAATTGCCAACCAAGAATTATATATCCAGCCAAACTGTCCCTCAAATATGAGGATGAAATGAAGATGTTACTAGACAAGCAGAAATTAAGGGAATTTGTGAAAACCAAACTAAACCTACAAGAAATGCTAAAGGGCATCCTTCCAATAGAAAACCCACAATAGAGAACAACAAATTAAAATCAAGACACTTGACACCACCATCTAGAAACCAAACCAGAAAAAGATTCTCAAAATACGCTCACAAAAAAGTACATAGAGAAATAGGGGAGTTAATTTGCAAATGACACCAGCAACAAAACCACCAGAGGGAATAAAAATTTTAATTACAAACTTCCAGATGGAGAGGAAGACAAGCCAATATCTTTATAGAAGAGACTGTCCCAAACTTAGGAAGATGGAAATTTACTTCAGGGTAACCACAAAGAAAATTAACAATCCTTCTAATCAAACTAAGAAAGGGAAAAAAAAAAAAAAAATCACAGAGGCTTAGTAAACACAAAGCCAACAATAATGAAGAAAAGACAAACACTTGATAACAAAATGAACCCCAGCAAAGAAAAATATTTGGAACAAAGAAATCACCACCAACAACAACACACACACACACACACACAGCAGAATAACAGTAATAAATTCATACCTATCATTAATTACACTCAATGTGAATGGACTAAATGCACCAATCAAGAGAAAGGGAGTGGCATATTGAATAAGAAAAGAAGACTTATCAATATGCTGCCTATAAGAGATCTACCTTAGACACAAAGATAAAATAAATTAAAAATCAAGGGGTTGAAAAGAAATATATCAAGCTAATGGCAACCAAAAAAGAGCAGGAGGGGCAATATTAATTTCTGATAAAATAGACTTCAAGGTGAAAACCAGCATAAGGGACAAAGAAAGACATTATATGATGTGAAAAGGGTCAATTAATGAAGAAGACATTACCATAATAAATATCTATGCACCCAACAAAAGAGCTCCAAAACACATAAAGCAGATATTAAATTAATTGAAAGGAAAAGCAGACAATTCTACAACAGTTGTAGGAGACTTTAATACACCACTTTCAAGGAAGGACTGAACAACTAGAAAAAAGAACTCAACAAAGATATAGAATAACTGAACAATACAATCAACCAACTTGACCTCATAGACATATACAGAGCACTTCACCCAACAAAAGCACAATACACATTCTTTTGCAGTGCACCTGGATCATTCTCCAGAATAGACAATATGTTAAGCCACCAAACAAGCCTCAATAAATTTAAAAACACTGAAATACTAACCATCTTCTTGGATCACAATGCTATAAAATTAGGAACCAGTAATAGGATGACCAATGAAAAAAATCACATATGTGAAATATGAATAATACATTGCTGAAAAACTATTGGATAACAGAAAAAATAAAGTGTGTGTGTGTGTGTGTGTGTGTGTGTGTGAAATTCTTAGAAACAAATGAGAATGAAAATATAACTCACCAAATCTTCGGGACACAGTGAAAGCAGCACCCAGAGGTCAGCTTTTAGTAATAAATGCACATATCAAGAAAGAAGAAAGAATCAAACTCAACACTTTAATTCAACAATACAACAATTATAAAAAGAGCAACAAAAGAAACCTACAGTATCCAGAAGTGAGGAAATAATAAAGATCAGAGTAGAAATAAATGAAGCAGAAAACAAAACAAAACAAAATAGAGAAAATCATCAAGAAGCTGGTTCTTTGGAAAGATTTACAAAATTGACAAACCACTGGTAAATTTAACAAAGGAAAAGAAAGAAAAGTTGCAAATAATGTGAATAATAAATGAAAAGGGTGACATCACAACAGAATGAACTGAGATAAAAAAGATAATGACAGAGTATCATGAAGAACTGTACTCCAACAGACACAAGAACCTAGAAGAGATGGACAAGTTTCTAGAAACACAAGACCTACGTAAGTTAACCCAGTCTGAGACAGAATACTTGAACAGATCTACAACAAAAGAAGAAATTGAGCAAGTCATAAAAAAAACTCCCTACCAAAAAAAGTCCTGGGCCAAATGGCTTCACTGGAGAATTCCATCAGATGTTCAGGGAAGAGCTGACACCTATACTATTCAAACTATTCCAGAACATAGAAAATGATGGAATGTTCCCAAATTCATTCTATAAAGCAAGCATAACAATGATACCAAAACTAGATACAGACACCACTAACAAGGAAAACCACAGACCAATATTCTTCATGAATATA
The DNA here is from genome assembly GCF_000298275.1 of Orycteropus afer afer. Classification (NCBI taxonomy): domain Eukaryota; kingdom Metazoa; phylum Chordata; class Mammalia; order Tubulidentata; family Orycteropodidae; genus Orycteropus; species Orycteropus afer. Next base: position 6,087,910 of record NW_006921788.1, read on the forward strand.
GATGCAAAAATCTTCAACAAAATCCTAGCCAACAGAATCCAACATATCAAAAATATAATACACAATGACAAGTGGGATTCATACCAGGTTTGCAAGGATGATTCAACATCAGAAAAACAATCAACATGATCCATCACATAAATAAAACAGAAGAACCATATGATCACATCAATCAATGCAGAAAATGTATTTGATAAAATCCAACACCCATTCCTGTTCAAAACTCTCAGCAAAATAGGAACAGAAGAGAAAAATCTTCAACATAATAAATGGGATATATGCAAAATCAACAGCCAACATTACTTTGAGAAAGACTCAAAGCATTCCCCAGACAAGGAACCAGACAAGGATGCCCTCTATCACCACTTCTATTTAACATTGCATTGGAAGTCCTAGCCAGGGCAATAAGGCAAGAAAGAGAAATAAGGCATCCAAATTGGCAAAGAAGAAATAAACCTATCTCTATTCACAGCTGACATGATCCTATACATAGAAAAACCAAGAGACTCAACAAAAACAAAAAAAAATTACTGAACAGATACAAAGTTTCACCAAAGTGACAGGATACAAGGTCAACCGTACAAAAATCAGTTGTATTCCTCTACATCAACAAAGAGACCTCTGAAAAGGAAATAAGGAAAACAATACCCTTTATAATAGCTACCAAAAAGATGAAATACTTGGGAATAAATCCTACCAGGGACACAAAAGATCTGTGCAAAAAAACTACAAAACACCACTACGAGAAACTGTAAGAGCTCTACATAAATGGAAGAACATGGATAGGAAGACTGAATACTGTGAAAATGTCTATACTATCCAGAGCAATCTACACATTCAACACAATCCCAATCCAGATTCCATCAACATTCTTTAAGGACATGGAAAAACCAATCACTAACTTCAGATGGACAGGAAAGAGACCTTGGATAAATAAAGCACTGCTCAAGAAGAAAAACAAAGTAGGAGGACTCACACTCCCAGATCTGAAAACCCACTATATAGCCAAAGTAGTCAAAACAGCATGGAATTGGTACAATGACAGACAAACAGACCAATGGAACAGGATTGAAAACCCAGAAATAGACCTATCCATCTATAGACAGCTGATCTTTGACAAAGGGCCAAACACATTAAATGGGGGCGAGGTAGCCTCTTTAACAAATGGTGCTGGCAAAACTGGATATCCCCTTGCAGAAAAATGAAACAAGACTCTTACCTCACCCCATACAAAAAAACAAACTCACATTGGATCAAACACTTAAATGTAAAACCCAAAATTACAGACCCTCTTCAACAAAAAAAAGAGAAATCAATTGACAGAGATACTGAAGATAATCCTAGAGCTCTGAGCTTTAAAAGGAAGTATACAGAAGTGGATTTGGCATCAACTAGTGGAAAAACCTCAATGAAAACAGGACCTAAGAATGGGCTCCATTTGCCAAGGACGGCAGACATATGAGAGGCTGACAACAGCAAAGGAGACAGGTGGTGAGTGTATAAGGGATGCCAACTAGCGAATAGAGGACCACAGTACCTTCCTTATGTAGGTAACACCCAACCAAAAAATAAAAATAAAAAAAAGAAAAAGAAAATCGTGGGCAAGTCACTCCAACATACAATCACCAATTAAATATAAACACAAAAATGTCACAATGTCTTGGAGAGACGTGAGCATCACAGTCCACACAAAGAAGCAAGATAAAGCAGGAGAAACAAGGGACCAGGATACAGACCAAAACACATTCCTAAGGAAGAAGCAGCATTGGAACTCCCTGATAAGGAATTCAAAAGAATTATATTTTGTACCTTCAATGGACTGAGAGACAGATGAAGGAAAACACTGACAAAATTAAGGAAGACATAGACAAAACCCTAGAACAATTTTGAAAGACAATACAAGAACAAAATGACAAAATAAATGAAAAATTAAAAATGATACCAAATCTACAGATAGAAATCCAAAAGATTAATACTAAATTTTCAGAAATAGATAACACATTGAACGGGTAAAAGAGTAGAATTGAATCAATGGAAGACAGAGCTAGTGAGATTGAAGGCAAATACCTCAATGCTTCTTTGCAATGGGATCAATAAGAAAAAAGATCAAAACAAAATGAAGAAAGCCTAAGGTTCATGTGTGATACCATCAAAAGGAATAACCTAAGTGTAATCAGAATTTCAGAACAGGAAGAGACTAATGAAACCACAGAAAAAAATTGTTGAAGACTTGTTGGAAGAGAATTTCCCCCTGGTATCATGAAAGATGAGAATATGTCCATTTGAGAAGGCCAATGGACCCCAAACAGGATAGACCCCAAAAGAAAATCACCAAGACATATATCATCATCAAACTCAGCAAAACCAAAGACAAAGAAAGAATCCTGAAAGCAGCTCAGGAAAAACAAAAAGTTACCTACAAGGGGCAACTGATAAGACTATGCTTGGATTTCTCAGCAGAAACTACGCAGGTGAGAAGACAACGTGGTGGTATATATAAAATTCTGAAAGAGAAAAGTTTCCAACCAAGAATTATGTACCCAGCAAAACTATCCTTCAAATTTGATGGTGAAATTAGGACATTTCCAGATAAGCAGAAATTAAGGGAATTTGTTAAAACCAGACCAACCTTACAAGAGATGCTGAAGGGAGCCCTTTGGACAGAGAAACAACAACAACTGACCATTAACACACATGATAATATATGCCAGAAACCAACCCAGTTATGGAAGTGTCCAAAGTAAATAAGCCTATAAGATTGTAAACAGGGAACCAGAGACATCAATTGACAAATGAGGACGACTACAAACCAAAAAGAGGGGAAAAATTGTGTAGTTACAGAACTTGTAAATGGTAGAGAAGTGAAGACAACTGCAAGATAGAACGGACTGTTCTAAACTTGGGAAGAAAATTATAAATCATAGGGTAACCTCAAAGAAAAATGATAAACCTTCACATCAGAATAAAAAAGAGGACCAGCACAAATATTTAGCAAATACTCAAACAATAGCAACAAAGGAAGTAATAACAAGATTCATAAACAAAACAAGCTCAGCACAGCAAATTATATGGAACAAAGAAATCAGGAATACCATGAAAAAGCACATAACAAAATGACAGCAACAAATCCATACCTGTCGATAATTACATATCTCTAAAATTTATAGAAAACTCCAACACCTCAACAACAAAAAGATTAACAATCAAATTAAAAAATGGGCAGGAGATATGAATAGACACTTCACCAAAGAGCATATTCAGGTGGCCAACAAATACATAAGAAATGCTCATGATCATTAGCCATCAGAGAGATGCAAATCAAAACAACAATGAGATACATCATCTGGCCCCAACACTAATGGTGAAGTTCAACAAGACAGAAAACAGCAAAGGTTGTGGAGAGATTAGGACTCTCATACACTGATGGTGGGACTGTCAACCACTGTGGAAAGCAGTATGGCGATTCCTTAAAAAGTTGGAATTAGAAATACCATTTGACTCAGCAATCCCATTACTAGGTATATATCCTAAAGAAGTGAGAGCCAGGACAAGAACAGATATATGTACACCTATGTTCACTGCAGCACTATTTACAATAGCCAAAAGATGGGAACAACCTAAGTGCCTACAAACAGAAGAATGGACAACCAAACTATGGTACATACACACAATAGGATACTAATTGATTTGACTCCTAGAGACCCCTCCTTGGGTTTCTGAGGCAGTTATCTCTATGGAAGTAGATTGCCCACTGTTTTTTCTGAGGAGTGGCTGGTGGGTTTGAACTGTCAGCTTTCTGGTTAGCAGTCAAATATCTCATGCACCACACCGCCAGATGGTACATTATTCTTTAGTGTTGCATAGTATTCTATTTTTTTATTAAATAGAATACTATGCAACACTAAAGAATAATGCACCATCTGCAAAACACCACATAACATGGATGAACTTGGAGAACATTATTCTGAGTGAAATAAGTCAATCACAGAAGGACAAATATAGTATTAGTTGATTATTGTAAAAAGTCAAGGAAAGGTTTATATATGGAAGGAAACTTCCTTTGTTGGCTACCAGGGGTGACAGGGGAGGGACAGGAATATTGGAAAAAAAAAAAAAGTGCATTGACCCATGTCACTTTAGTTTTGTGTATTTCACTGTACATAAATTATATTTCAATATAATGTATTTTTTAAAAAAACCCAAATTATATAGTTCATCAAAGACAAAATGGAGGCAATTATGACATAAATAGACTATGAAGCATAACCCAAAATGCACAAGCAGCGGAAAAGTAACTAGGTGACTGAGACCTTTTAAAAATTAAATTCTTAGGTGCACAGAAAGACTTCTCCAAAGGGATAAAAAGAGAACCTACAGATTGGGAAAAATTATTTGGCTGTGGCATATCTGAGAAGGGACTTATCTCTAAAATTTATAGAAAACTTTAATACCTCAAAACCAAGAAGACAAACAATCCAGTTCAAAAATTGGCAAAGGACATGAAAAGACACTTCACTAAAGAAGATATATAAACACATGAGGAAATACTCATGATCATTAGCTATTAGAGAGATGCAAATCAAAACAACAATGAGCTATCATCTCTCGCCAGCAATAATAGCAAAGTTGAACAAGACAGAAAACAACAAATGCTGGTGAGGGTGGGGAGAGATTGGAACTCTCGTACACTGCCAGTGGGACTGTGAAATGGTACAGCCACTGTGGAAAACGATATGGCATTTCCTTAAAAAATTGAGAATAGGAATACCATTTGATCTAGCAATTCCATTACTAGGAATACATCCTAAAGAGGTGAGAGCCAGGACATCAATAGACATATGCATGCCCATGTTCATCGCAGCACAATTCACTATAGCAAAGAGATGGAAACAACCTAAATGGCCATCAACAGATAAATGGATAACCATACTATGGTACATTCACATAATAGAATACCATGCAACATTAACGAATAATGACAAACACACTAATCATCTCATTATGCACATGAATTTGAAGGACTTTATGCTGAGTGAAATAAGTCAATCACAGAAAAACAAATATTGTATGGGTCCACTATTGTAAAAAGTCAAGGAAAGATTCATTCAGAGAAAGAAATTCACTTTGTTGGTTACTGGGGATAGGAGGGAAGGGGTAGGAAAATTTCAGACTAGTTGGGGGTCATATGTTGATCTGGGTGGGGGGAGGAAAGGTATGGCAAGACTGTGTAACCAGCACGGTGACAATGGGGAAAGGAAGGACTCAGACACGTGCACAAAAAGATATGGACAACAGAGGCAAATCCTACTACATGCACAATACTGCATTACCACTGGCACCAAACACTGGGCTATGGGTCAATGCACAGCTATGGGTGAAAAGATCAGGTGGAGGTAGGCAAACAACAATATACCCAAGACCAAGGATAGATCTGGCTGAAGACAGTCTTACATATGTACTTGTGCTACAAAATTATCCACATACATTACAGAAGTAGCAGAGGACAAGATTGGAGTAGGTTCTCAGAGACAACCAAACACCCTGAGGGAGAGATCACTGGGCCTGTAGGTTTGGGACCATAGTCTCAGGGTACCTCATGCTCATTTGGCACCACATACTACATCAAAATCTTGTTCTAACTCCTACTTTAGTGAGTAGCAGCTGGGGTCTTAAAAGCTTTCAAGTGGCCATCTAAGATGCAACTATTGGTCTCTTCTCACCTGGAGCTAAGAAGAGTGAAGAAAACCAAAGTCATCTGGAAAAAAATTAGTCCAAAGATATGACGGACCATGAGGACCTCAGCCTTCACAATCTTGAGACCAGAAGTACAAGATGGTGCCCAGCTACCTACCAGTGACTACTGCTTGAAAAGGGATCAATATTGGAGATCCTGGATAGAGTGGAAGGAAAAATGTGGAACAAAATTAAAAAACATAAAAATGAACAGAATTACTGGCAGGACAGAGGCTGGCAGAACACCTGAGACTATGGCCCTGGGTTATCCTTTGGGCCTGGAAATGGACTACTGCGGTAGACTGGCTCTCAGCCCAACAGGAGAAAGACCTACAAGCAGAACACCTTCCCCAAGGAGATGCACCCATCTACCCTAGGGAGGTGCACCCCTTAGATCAATCAGCCTTGAGACATCAGAGGGACAGCATTCATCAGAGGGAAAGCTGGACAGACAGGAATGCATAGATAAAAAGGGCACAGGGAGGGGGTAATCATAGGGAGGAGAGGGGAGGAAAGTTTTTTTATGAATGGGAATTGTAATCAGGACCTTGAAATTAAATGTGCATGAACTGTTGAGAGTAATATGAATCTGCTTTGTAAATTTGCACTGAAATCACAATAATAATAATAATAATAAATAACTAATAGCTCACATGAACCATCGCTTCTTCTAGTCTGAGACCAGAAGAACTAGATGGTGCCTGGCAACTGTCACCGACCATTCAGACCAGTGACACAATAGAAATTCCAGATAGAATGCAAGAAAAACAAGGAACAAAATTCATATTCCTAAAAAAGACCAGACTTACTAGATTAGTAGAGAATAAAGGCTCCCTCAAGACTTGCCCTAAGATACTCTTTGAACTTAGAACTGAAACCACTCCCTGAGGTCTCCTTCCAGGAAAATAATAGATTGGCTTATAAAATAAACAATATAACCTGTGAGGAATGCACTCCCTTAAACAATCAACTATTTGAGATCAAATGGACAACATTTACCCGGAAGCAATGTTGAGAAGGCAAGGAGGTACAGGGAAGAAAGGTAAACAAAAACAGAACAAGCAGAATGGAAATAATGGGAATGCTGACACATTGCAAAAACTGTAAGCAACGTCATGGAACAATTTGTACAAAAATTGTTAAATGGGAGCCTAGTTTGCTGGGTAAACTTCCAAGTAAAACACAATAAAGTATTCAAAAAATAAATAAAAGAAAAAAGGGAGGAGAGGAATTGGAGACAGGGTATATAGTCAACACTTACAAGAAGTTAGTCTTTAAAGGAAGCTTAGAAGTGAGGCTGGGGCTGGAGGGGAACAGACAAAAGTATCTCAGAAAGCAGGGTTCTGGTTCCAGTTATTTTTAGCATCCTGCCTGACTGCCCCATCCCGCCCCACCGCCCCAGTTGGTATCCAACATGGGCTTGGCATTTAATGTTTGCAAAATAAATAGCAACACTTATCACCAGCTCAATTGTCCCCAAGATTGTTAGGAGACTGAAAATAAAACAAAAATAGGTAAGAAAGCTCTTTGTAAAGTAAGACTCATTCTTCCCCTGTAAAGTCGGCATCATGTTCATTGGTAATGTGGTTTCTTTTTCTTTCAAAAGATTCAGCTTCATGGTCAGACATTGTAGTTGGGAGTTTAAAAATGGATGCAAACTTCTGAGAAGGCAAATTAGAAATATAGATATATAAACAGGGATGAATCTCACAATTCAATGTTCAATGATAAAAGCAAATTGCAGGAAAGTATACCGTATCTCATTTATTTAAAGTTTAAAACATGAAAATGTTTTGTTTAAGGGTGCATGTGTATATAATAAAAATACAAAGAAATACTTGGCAATGGTAAATATATTTGTTGTTGTTGTTATGTGCCGTCGAGTTGGCCCCGACTCATAGCGACCCCTCCTTGGGTTTCCGAGGCAGTATCACTACGGAAGTAGGATTGCCCAACCTTCCTTCCGAGGAGTGGCTGGTGGGTTTGAACCTCCATCCGTCTGGTTAGCAGGCAACTGTCTTAGCCACTGTGCTACCAGAGCTCCTAAATATAGGACAGTGGTTATTTTTGGCAGGTACAAAAGGGGCTGCAATAGCTGTGATATAAAGCCTTATTTCTTAAGCTGGGTGACAGATACAAAATGTTTATAGTATTTTTGTTCTACTTTTTGGATGTCTCAAATACTTATTGAACAACTTTTCCCATTAAGTCCACATAACTTAGTTGTATCACCTTCTTCTGATCCTTTTCATCATCATATATTGATGAATCCTTATCCATACCCAGGCTAGACTTCCTCTGCATCCTTTCTTTCATTATCTGCATGATTTCACCAGTCCTGTTGCTGAGCCATTCAATGACCCCACAGGTCCTGATCCTCTTATACTCCCACAACTTTGAACTTCACTTGCCCTAATAACTCACATGCTGCATTTTGTATCACATCACCCAGAATATCTCCATCAAATTCCCCACTGACACTCTCTTCTTCCACTTCTTCCATGCACTCGCCCAACTAATCTTCTCTTTAACCTCCAGGTGGGCTCTACTCCCTTGACCACCCCCCTCTATCCCTTACCTGGGTTATTTCCTTCATTAATCACCTACACACATAGGCAGTATGCAACCAGGTTGATTAAGGAAGAACTTTGGTCACACCTATCTTGCGTAACTCCAATCATCCATTTACTCTAGTACTGACCTGAGATGCTAAATGATGTTAACAGAAATCACATAACTGTCTTTTTTTCCCCCAAGTTAATATGTGCCTACCTTCTAGGTAGTGGTTTACTCTCCCTTCCCCACCCATCCCTGCTAACCATCAAAGAATATTTATTTTTCCATGAAACCCTTTCTTGACTTTTTACCATAATGGTCTCATATAATATTGTCCTTTTGTGATTGACTAACTTCACTCAGCATAAGAGCCTCTAAGGTCATCCATGTTATGAGATGTTTCACAGATTCATCATTGTTCTTTAACATTATGTAGTATTCCATTGTGTGTATGTACCATAGTTTGTTGATACATTCCTCCCTTGATGGGCATTTAGGTTGTTTACGTCTTTTTGCTATTGTGAATAGTGCTGCAGTGAACATGAGTGTGCACCTATCTGTTCCTGTCATGGCTCTTATTTCTCTAGGATAACCAGAAGGCTGGGAGTACAAACCCACCAGCCATTCCTCGGAAGGAAGGTTGGGCAATCTACTTTCATAGTGATATTGCCTCAGAAACCCAAGGAGAGGTTGCTATGCATCAGATCCGACTCAACAGCAGTGAGTTTGGTTTTTGATTGCTGTATCCTATAGCATTTCTATTTCCAGCTTTTTAAGGAAGCACCATACCATTTTCCAAATTAGTTGCACCATTTTACATTCACACTAGCAGTGTATGAGGGTTCCAGTCTTTCCACACCATCGTCAGAAGTTGTTTTCTGTTTTTTTTAACTTTGCTATTAGTGCTGGGGTAAGATGGTATCTCACTGTTGTTTTGATGTGCATCTCTCTAAAGTCTAATGATCATGAGCACATCTTCATGACATAACTGTCTTGAGTGGCATCATTTCCAACACATTTTCTTCAACGGTAACTGGGTTCTAGGTCCTAATACCAGGTTTTTCCACTTATCCCTAGCTGACATCATTCCCAGCCTCAATAAACAATGGCTCCCTTTGCCTAGAGCAGTGAGTTAACTGTGCCCTGAAAAGCTAAGGTACCACGTGCCTTGGAAGGAAAAGACCTTTCTTACAAGCTCTGCTTGCCATTCTTAGATCACTCAGAGAAACTCTGCTTTTATCTATTCTAAATAATGTCCTTCCAAGTAAGATTTCATTTGTTTATTTATTTTAAAAAAGGAGTGGCTGTGTTCTTTAAAACCTTCTTTTGACTTTTCATAGCGCTTGGTATAAAACACGAACTCCTTAAGCATGGCCTGTGAGGCCAGGTGGGAATGTGGCTCTGTTCTCCTCTCTGACCCCATGTTACTCACCCCTGCTGGCCACTTTACAGCCTCACTGCTTTTTTGTTTTTTTTTTCACATTGAGGCCCATGGTCTATGCTACCCCCTGAAACACCTTTTCCTCTACTCTTTCTATGTCCACCTCCTCGTTTTCAAGTTTCATCTTAAATGTCACTTCCCCTAGTCTTCCTTATTACTTTCAATCCCAATTATCTTCTTCAACTCCTTAGTACCACTCTTACCATCTACATCCATTTTTGTTTGCTTCCTCATGTACTGTTTTTCTCTCCCACTGGACTGTAAGCTCCTTGAAGGTATGTATGCATTATGTTTGTTTTATTTAACAGTCAGAAGCAAGGGCAAGGGATATCTTTGGAAGATTTTAGATCCTCTTCACATGTTCACAGTAGATGGTTCTCCTCTGCAAACAAGAAAGTAAAATTAAAGTAAAGAGAATATCCTTGCCTTAGGGACTTATCTCTAAAATTTATAGAAAACTCTCACACCTCAACAATAAAAAGATTAACGATCCAATTTAAAAATGGGCAGAAGACACGAATAGACATTTCATCAAAGAGGATATTCAGGCAGCCAGCAAATACACAAAGAAATGCTCATGATCATTAGTCATCAGAGAGATGCAAATCAAAACAACGAGATACCATCTGGCCCCAGCACTAATGGCAAAGTCAACCAGACAGAAAATAACAAATGTTGATGAGGATGTGGAGAGATTGGGAGTCTCATACACTGCTGGTATGACTGTCAAATGATACAACCACTGTGGAAAGCAATATGGTGACTCCTTAAAAAGCTGGAATTAGAAATACCATTTGACCCAGTAATCCCGTTACTAGGTATATATCCTAAAGAAGTGAGAGCCAGGACAAGAACAGATATGTACACACCCATGTTCATCTCAGTACTATTTACAGTAGCAAAAAGATGGAAACAACCTACATGCCCACCACAGAAGAATGGACAACTGAACTATGGTACATACACACAACGGAATACTATGAAACACTAAAGAATAATGTAGACTCTGCAAAACACCACATAACATGGATACACTTGGGGGACACTATGCTGAGTGAAATAAGTCAATCACAGAAGGACAAATATAGTATTAGTTCATTATTGTAAAAATTCAAGGAAAGGTTTATATATGGAAGGAAACTTTCTTTGTTGGTTACCAGGGGTGGGAGGGAGGGGCAGGAATACAGCCAAATGAAAAGAAAAGAAAAAAAAAAGCATTGACCCACGTCACTTTAGTTTTGTGTATTTCACTATACATAAATTATATTTCAATAAAATGTGAGAAAAAAATACTCTTGCCCTTTGGCTTCATGTATAGTTTCAGGGCCTCCCTTTTCCAGCTACACTGCCCTAGCCCTTTGCCACAGAGAAATCTTAGAGCTGCACTGCTAATTAGGGTATTCTTAGTGTGTCCTCTTCACATCCATAGGAGACACTCAGTAAATATTTTTTGAATCAATCAATAAATCTTTACAAGTATTAAAATCCTCAGCCTAGAAAATAAAGTTCAACTTCTCCAGATCAATATGGGCAAGAAAAGGAGTGGGAGGTCACTCTTCTCTCCCTCCTCATAATCAATTACCTGCTCATATTAGTCTATTCCAGGACAAAGGACTAAAACCAAACAAACAGCCTCTTTTTAACATGGGTGCTATATTGAATCTTCAGATATGATTAACTGGGACACTTGCAGAAGTAAGTGTTGAAGGAGTTAATGGATTTCGAAATACATTGGTTAATGACTTAAGTGTTTCAAGGCACAACTCAAGTGTCCTCAGTCCAGCTTGAAATAAAAGGCAAGCCTTTCATGAAAGGTTATAATGCCTGGAGTTCTAGCAATGTATAACTGCACTACAGGACATAGAACAGTAGTTTGTTACTTCAAATATAGGAGACAGATTAGATCTGATCGGTAGTTAAGAAAACCAAACTCCAAACAGAAAAACCTCAATTATACCCATGTGTGTACACAGGTTGTCATGGCCACACCTTTGCTTGGCAAGCGCATCAAGTACATGTTCTCCCAAGGCTGTCTTTTCCCCTTGCCTGTTGTGATTGTCCACAAGGCTTATATGAGAGAGAGAACATGTGGTTTGTGTGGGTGTATTTGTCTTTCTGTACAAACAAGATTAAGTCCTTCAGAAGAAATGCACAAGCAGGAATTGGCTTCAGGCACAAAATGGAGTACTGCTTTATGACTAAGAGAAGCAATAGTGAGGTTGGGTGGGTACAGGGTGGTAGGGCATGTGAGTTGGGGGTTTAAACTGAACTAGAGGTGGTATGGACGTTTATGTAGTCGGATGAATAAATACAATGATTATGATAGCTATAATTTTTAAAATAATTATGATTAACCAGAGGAGCTCTGGTAGCATAGTGCCTAAGGCACTTGACTGCTAACCAGAAGGCTGGCCGTTCAAACCCACCAGCCACTCCTCGGAAGGAAGGTTGGGCAATCTATTTCCATAGTGATACTGCCTCGGAAACCCAAGGAGGGGTCGCTATGAGTCGGGTCCAACTTGAAGGCACATAACAACAACAACATTGCTGATAAGCAATATTGGGTTTTGGACTGAGCTGCTTCTTACATGGGCAACTGCATGTTGTACACGGTCCAGGGTGGGACGTTTAATGGATGCATTCACTTATTCCTGGTCATTGATATTCCGAAGGAGCCCTGGTGGTACAGTGGTTAAATGTTTGGCTACTAACCAAAAGGTATGTGCTTTGAACCCATCAGCTGCTCTGTGGGAGAAGGATGTGGCAGTCTGCTTCTGTAAAGACTTACAGCCTGGAAAATCCTATGGGGCTGTTCTACCCTGTCCTATAGAGTTGCTATGTGTGAGAATCAACTTAATGGCAACGGGTTTTGGTTTTGGTATTGATATTCCTGAGCAGAACTGAAGAGGTCAATCAGCTGGTTCTCCATAAAAGGAGTGCTGATAGAGATAACATAACGTGTACCTTATGCCTCAACACAGGCACAATAGAAAGCATGTTTGATCCATTAAGACCACTGACATTTCTACTTCTCGAACTTTGCTACCCCAGATCCACTGAAACAGGATCTGCAGTTTACCAGGATCTCCTGGTAATTCACACACATTTAAAGCACTGCCCTGGAGTATGTAATGCCCCATTACAACAACTTGGTGAACTCTTATTGACCCTTTAAAGACTTGCTCACTCCTCTTTAAAGCCTCTTCTACCAGTGCCTGACAGAATCCTCTCTGCTCTTTCTCTAGACCTGCTATATATCTCTATCCTGACCTCTGATGGCGTAGTGCCTAAGGCATTTGACTACTAACCAAAAGGCTGGTGGTTCAAACCCACCAGCCACTCCTTGAAGGAAGGTTGGGCAATCTACGTCTGTAGTGATACCACCTTGGGAACCCAAGGAGGGCTCGCTATGAGTAGGATCCAATTCAACGACAGTGCATTTGGGTTTAGTTTGGTTGTGCTCATTACACTGTGCAGTTTACATGTCTTTGAGGGGAAGGTCTACATGTTACTCATCTTTGTATTTCAGCATCAGTCAAGTGCGTTGCACATGACAGGTTCTAAAAATTATTCAATTATTCAATTTAAGTCCCTCCTAGATAACTATTGTTAGTTGCCACAGAGTATATTCTGGCGCATGGTGAACCCATGTGTGCAGAGTGGAACTGTTCCATTGGGTCTTCAAGGCTGTGACCTTCCAGCAGCAGACTGCCAGGCCTGTCTTCTCAGGTGCCTCTGGGTGGGTTCAAACCACCAATCTTTTAGCTAGTAGTTGAGCACTTCCATTTGCCCCACCCAAGGACAGTAGTTTTCAAATTTCCTTGTGCACAAAAATCCTCCGGGGAGAATTTAAATAGGAGGGTTATGCAACCCAATCCCACAGAGTCTGATTCTGCAAATGGTTGGCCCCAGGAATTTGCATTTTTAACTGCCAGCTCCAAGTATTTCTGATGCAGATGGCCACTGTAAAACTCTAGTTTGGAAACATTTTCTATAGCTTGCAGTTTTGTGCTTCTGGTGTAATGGACTGCTACTCCATTATTGGAGTGGTCTCTATGTCCTCTGGAGTCCCTGGGTGCTGCAAAGGATTAAGTGCTTGACTACTAACTGAAAGGTTCAGCTCAAACCCACCCAGAGGTACCTCAGAAGACAGACCTGGCAATCTGCTTCACAAAGGTCCTAGCCTTGAAAACCCCATGAAACAGTTCTACTCTGCACACATCGGGTTGCCATAAGTCAGAAACAACTTGGTGGCAAATAACAATGTAACTACGTCCTCCAGGTATCAAGCATGTCTTTATCAGTCTGTGAGAGAGCCACCCAAATATGTCTGATCTGTGTATCGGTAAGGATGCCTTCACGGAGAAATAAAAATGTGGTAAATTTCACACTGTAACAGTCTGAGTTTCCAACACTCATGAGCAATTCCACTGTTGTGAAGATCTTTCTCCAAAAATTGACCCACTGGCTCTGAGGAAACACACAAATATTTGTTCACATATACAGCTCTGATTACATGTGGGCTACTATGTGTCAGGCAATATATAATAGTTGTATACATCAATTTATTTCATTTAGTCCACACAACACTGGAAAGCCAAATCAAAATCAAACACTGCCACTGAGTCGATTCTGACTCATAACAATCTTATAGGGCAGAGAAGAACTGCCCCATAGGGTTTTCAAAGCTGTAAATCTTTACGGAAGTAGCCTGCTTCATCTCATTCCAGGGAGTGGCTGGTGAGTCTGAACCAGCGGCCTTCTGGTTAGCAGCCAAATGCTGTAACTACTACACCCCAGAAATTCTTACACTGGAAGGCAAAAGCCAAAACCAAATCTACTGCCATCGAGTGAATTCCGACTCATAATGACCCTATAGGACAGAGTAGAACTGCCCCATAGGGTTTTCAAGGCTGTAAATCGGCTCCATCCTTCTCCTGCAGAGCGGCTGGTGGGTTCCAACTGCTGACTTTTTGGTTAGTGACCCAATCCTTTAACCACTGCCCCAATAGAGCTCCTCACTGGAAGGGAAGGTACACTAAATATCACCCTTTCAACAAAAAGGAAAACACTGTTCCCAAAAAGGAAAATTCTGCAACTTACTCAGAGTCACACAGCTAGGAAGTGGCCGAGCTAGTAGTCAAATCCTGGTTTGTTTGATTCCAAAGCTGTTGTTTCTTTGCTCTTTCTCAAATTGTCTCTCTTTCGTCAGCTATGCTTCCCATCCGTTTTCCACACAAAAGTCCACAAAGACTAGCACAGCTGGGGATGGTTATACTTCCTTAACGTCTGCTCACCACACTCGTGTTCTAAGTCCCACACATAACCATTTTTCTCCAGCTGTGGAGTGTATCTCTCATGCTTGGAAAGACAATGTTTAACTAGTTTGACTTTTCCCTCAGCTGATGCTTCTTCTGAGGCCACGCAGACCTTCATGGCTGAAGTAGCAGACATATGGAAACATATTTTTGAAGCTGTTACAACAGCTAAATCAAATCACTAACAGAGTGAAGATAATAAATTTTTAGTTGATTGGGATGATAATTAAGGAATTGGCTTGATAGGGCTATAGCTAATTTAGTTAACTATCCAGAGTTTTCAGAGAACTAAGCTTTTTGAGGGTGATTACTGGAAGGTTGTTACTTTGGGGAGAAGAGAGTAGAAGGAAAGAATTGATTAAATAAATTATCATATAGCCATAAAATGAGACCCTTTGTTGCTGAGTTTATCAATCAGGGAATCAAACCAGTTTCTTCCAGTTCAATCCCCTGAAGAGAGTAAGTGAATTTGCATTCCCTCACCACCCCCCAGATACACTGAATCAGCATCTACACTTAACAAGTTCCCCAGGTGATTCTTATAAAAACAATGAGTGAACAATATAATCAACATAATGTTCATTGAACTGATGTGTAAAAATGGTGATATTGGCAAGTTTTTGTTGTATGTATGTATGTATG
>NW_006921788.1:6105806-6107150 GCF_000298275.1 Orycteropus afer afer
CAATTACTAACTTCATATGGAAAGGAAAGACACCTCAGATAAGTAGAGCACTACTGAAGAAGAAGAACAAAGTGGGAGGTCTCACATTCCTGGATCTTAAAACCTACTATATAGCCATAGTCAAAACAGCATGGTATTGGTACAATGATAGACAGATAGACCAACAGAACAGAATAAAAAACCCAGAAATAGACCCATTCATCTATGGACAGCTGACCTTTGACAAAAGTCCAAAATCCATTAAATGGGAAAGAGGTAGCCTCTTTAACAAATGGTGCTGGCAAAATTAGATATCCACTTGCAGAAAAATGAAACAAGACCCATACCTCACCCCATACTCAAAAACAAACTCAAGTTGGATCAAAGACTTAAATGTAAAACCCAAAACTATAAAATTCACAAAGATAAAATAGAAGCAAATTTATGAGCCCTAATTTATGCATAAATAGACTATCAAACATAACCCAGAATGCACAGGAGGTAGAAGAGAACCTAGATGACTGGGACCTTTTAAAAATTAAATTCTTATGCACATCAAAAGACTTCATCAAAAGGGTAAAAAGAGAAGCAACAGATTAGGAGAAAATATTTGCCTATGACATATCTGACAAAGGACTTATCTCCAAAATCTATAGAAAACTTCAACATCTCAACACCAAAAAGACAAACAATCCAATTAAAAAATGGGCAAGGGACATGAACAGACACTTCAGTAGAGACAATATGCTGGTGGCCAACAAACACATGAGGAATTACTCACAGTCTTTACTCATTAGAGAGATGCAAATCAAAACAACGATGAGGTATCATCTCACCCCAGCAATAATAGCAAAGTTCAACAGGACAGAAGATAACAAATGCTGGTGAGGTTGCAGAGATATTGGAACTCTTATACACTGTTGGTGGGACTGTAAAATGCTACAACCATCATGGCAGACTGTATGGCATTTCCTTAAAAAACTGAAAATGGAAATACCATTTGAGCCAGCAATTCCATTACTAGGAATATATCCTAAAGAGGTGAGAGGCAGGACATGAACTGACATATGCACACGTATGTTCATCACAGGAAAATTCACTACAGCAAAAAGATGGAAACAACCTAAATGGCCATCAACAGATGAATGATTAACAAAATTATGGTACATTCACACAATGGAATACTATGCTACATTAAAGAACAATGAAGGGTACGTGGATCATCTCACAGCATGGATGAGCTTGGAGGACATTATGCTGAGTAAAATAAGTTAGTGGTTGTTGTTGTTGTTGTTGTTATGTGCCGTCGAGTTGGCCCCGACTCATAGCGACCCCTCCTTGGGTTTCCGAGGCAGTATCACTACG
>NW_006921788.1:6107250-6113406 GCF_000298275.1 Orycteropus afer afer
TGGTTGACAGTGGTAGCCAGGCAACATCTAGTTCTTCTGGTCTCATAGTCATATAGGCTGACAATCGCATAGTGTACCAGTCACTTGAATCTTTGGTTTTCTTCATTCTTCTTTGCTGTGGATGAGGAGAGACCCATCACTGCATCTAGATGACGACTTGCAAGCTTTTAAGATTCCAGTTGCTGCTCACCGAAGTAGAATGTGGAACAGTGTTTTGTGTAGTATGTTATGTCAGTTGAGCTTCATGTACCCTTTGACTATGGTTCCGAACCACACAGGTCCAACTACTCACTCCCTCTTGGTAGCTGGCTGTGGCCAACAGGTGACTATAACTTTGTCCTTTGTCAGCTCTTGTTGTATACACAATTAAAAGTCAACCAAAACATGTAAAAATGCAAAAACTAATTTTCAGAAGAGTATATAAAATAAGAAAAACACTTAAATAAATGTGTATATGTTTACATACAAATGAGTTTGTCAGATGTTAATACACAACATGATTAAAAGCAGTTACATTTGAGGAACGAAATGGATTTGAAAGTCAGGGAATGGGAACAGTGGATTTTATACATTTTTTATAGTAGAAACTTCATATTACTTCCTAGGGCTGCTATAACAGAGCACTAAAAAGTGAGTGCTTATAAGAACAATTTCATAGTTCTGGAGGCTAGAAATATGAAATCAGGGTATCAGCTGGGCTGAGTCCTTCTGAGAGATCTGAGGGAGGATCTGGTCCCTGCTTCTCTCCTTACTTCTGGTCATGACTGGCTATCCCTGGCTTGCAGCTCTAATCTCTGCATCCATCATCACATGGCTATCTTCCCTCTGTGTATTTGCCTCTTCTCTTTCATAAGAACAATACTCACACTGCATTAGGACCAACCTTACTCCAGTATGACCTCATGTTAACTAATAACATATTCAAAGGCCCTGTTTCCAAATGAGGTCACATTCCTAGGTTTAGAACTTCAATGTATCTTTTGGGGTCACACAGTTCAATCCATAGGGACTGCTACCTATCCTTAAATCTCTTCTTAAGTCAACATGACACAACTCAATAACAAAAACAAGAAATATTTCCCAGACTCCTTGTGGCCTGATGTAGCCACGTGACTAAGTTCTGGGCAAGCTGTAAGTAGAAGTAGGACAACTGTGAAGCTCTCTTAAAAGAAAGGGGACTAGCCCTTTGTCCAGGTTCCTTCCTGCTGCCTGGAATGCAGATTCATGATGTGGCTTCAGCAACCATCTTGGACCATGAGAAGATCTCGAGGATAAAAGCCACAAGCAGAACACTAAGTTGAAAGAATGTGAGTCCCCTCTCTCCACCAACCCTTTCCTGTTCTGTTGTCTAATATGGTAGCCACCAACCACATAAAACAAAATATTCTGTTCCTTAGCCACACTAGCCACTTTTCAAATCCTCAATACCCATATGTGGCCTGTGGCTACTGACTTAGAAACACATATAATAGAGCATTTCCATCATGACAAAAACTTCTCTTGGACAATGATGCTCTATTGCTTCCAGACTTGAGATGAGAGAAAAATCCCCCTATATTTATGTTTCTCATAGCTGAATCAAACACATACTTTTTTATTTTTATAATGAACATCTATCAATTTTATGATATAAAACAGTTTTAAATACACAATTGAACAAACATGGATAAAGATAGATGAAGATCTAGTAAGTCACAATACATCTGGCTTAATTAATTTAAAAACAGACAAATACTGTATCAAAAATAGATTTTTTAAAACCCTAAGTATGTAAGAGATCTGGAAAATTATAAACATTTAGATTTGTTTTCCTGTTTAAAGCAAATGACTGGGCACTCAAAGTTTATATAACCTTCACCTTGAATTGTGTAGACCGCACACCAGGTAGGCATATACATTTCTACACAGTTATTGACTACACAGTCAGCTACGGAGCATATTAAGAATGTTCCAAGAGATATAGTTAACATTCATGGGAGACACTTTTATAAGGATAAGATATGGTCTGGTGCTCTTTAGCTATTCATCAAACTCTCTGCTGTTTGCATTTTGAAAATATACAATGACATTACATTTTAAATACACTAGGTTATATTGTATTCTCTTTGAACCTGTAGCAAAATTATGATACCATTGTGTATTTTTAAAGATTAAATATCTCCCATATTGTTGTGCTACAGCAAGCAAACCAAAGGCTTTTAGCATTCCAGGTTATGTAGACTATTTCAACAAGATTGTTTATTCTTCATTCAACGTGTGTGGGATTCAGAAAAATCACTTCCATTCGTATAAGGTGCTACCCAGGTAATCTTCAGCAAATGCATGTCAATGCATTTTCTAATTTGGAAAATGCAGTGTATATAAACCCCATTTGCCAGACTGAGGTAACCATGGTAGGTAAACCAAGACTCTGTGGTGGATACTTATAACAAAATGAAAAACCTTTGCACAGGGCACCAAATGTAGTCCCCACATCTGGCCCTTTGCCAGCATAAACTTGGGACACATGCCCCCCACACACACACCTTTGGGGATATGTATGTGTCAGTATTTTATTCTTCAAGTCATGATGATTTGACATATATGCCATTTCTATACATTTCTATTTTCCAGTTCTACTGAAAGTCTGAGAGGTACACTGAGATGAAAATCCAAAATCAGGCATGTGTGTTCTTGGTAGGCAATCAGTGTTGTTAGGAAAATTCGTTTTTCATCACATAGGGAAAGAAAGTGGTTTCAAATGAGGACTTTATATAATCTCCACCACATTTTTACCTAGGCCTAAGAGACAAAGGGGTAAGAACAAGCACTGAAGAGAGATGCAATTTGGAGGGGTCTTCAAGTCTTGCTCCGATAGTGACTAAACATTTTAGAGTGTTGTGTATCTCCTGTCATTGCCATCAGCAGGGGCGACTTCTAGTGTAAACTTGAGGAACTTGGGCTACCGTCCCATTCAACCCAACACCAAGTATGATATTCAGAAAGCAATGAAGAGCAATGTAAGTTTTTCCTGAAACGTCTTCAAACATTGTGCAGAGTGGATTATGTTCCTACCCCACAGAAACTTTATAAAGTACTTTTTCTCCCTCTCTGGCTCATTATCTCTGAGAGGACAGCCAACTTATGCTGCATTCTCCTAACCCTTACCCCTTCCAAACTCCCTCCAGGCTGGATCCTTTCTCTCAGCTTCTGACTCCTGCTCCTCAAATTTCTAGATCTGATGGCATAGTGCCTAAGGCATTTGACTGCTAACCAGAAGGCTGGTGGTTCAGACCCACCAGCCACTCCTTGGAAGGAAGGTTGGGCAATCTAGTTCCATAGTGATACCACCTTGGAAACCCAAGGAGGGGTCGCTATGAGTCAGATCTGATTTGACAGCAGTGAGAGTGTTAGTTTTTTTTTGTTTTTTTTTAAACAAACCTGTAACCAATTGCCACCAAGTCAATGCTGACCAATGGTGACCCCATATATGTCAGAGTAGAACTGTTCTCCATAGGGTTTTCAATGACTGGTTTTTTGGAAGTAGGTCACAAAACCTTTCTTCTGAGGCACCCCTGGGTGACTTCAAACTTCCCACCTTTGAGTTAGCAGCCAAGCTCATTAACTGTTTGCAACATCCAGGCATTCTAGTACACCCCCCTCCTTTCTTTTTTCCCCCAATGTAAATCTGTCTAGATGTTATGGCTGTCTTTCAATCTCATTTTGCTATTATCAGCAATATCAAAACATTAAGTCCTTAGAAGTGAACAGGCAAAGTCAGAAGCCCTCTGGCCTGCAGTAAGAAGGGGAAAAGGCTAAAATTCTTACATGCTCAATTTTTATTGTTGCAGGTCTCTGCTACAAAACCTCTTAGCAACCCTCTAACTCATCTCTCATCTGACCTCCAAGCCCCTTTAATATGAGTTGATCTGGAGACAGGAAAATGGTGTCTTACCACATGTTAGTTCCCACATATTAGTTCCCTCTAGCATCTTAGTGCCTGAGAAACTAGGTACAGCAGTTTGAAGCAGGGATTCTGTCACTCTGAGCAGCTCATTTAGTCGAGAATGCCAAACTCAGGGGAGTAGGAGTTGAAAAGAGGGAGAGGGAACGTAACTAGCTGGAAAGAATAAAAAATAGGGGAACCTGCCCTGAGGAGTGCCAACCAGCCGGTGAGACGAGGCATTGGAGGGCTCCTTGGGGCAGTGGAGAGAATGCACCAGAGGACCTGCAGCAACTCCACATATCTACCTTTAGCACCCCCTTTTATGAATAAATTTGGGACCACAGGGAGGGAGCAGAGACTCCTTGGCTCTGGGTGCTGCTGTATTGGGAGAAGAGAGGGAAGCTTGCCGTATGTGGGTGGACTCTGGGACAATCTTGCAGTGCAGGTAAGGGCAGCTATTCCAGGACAGCTTTTTGGCATGGGGGAGCCTGGAGTATGGGGTTTTTATGGCTATCTGAATATGGTGGAAAGGGGCAGCCTGCTAACCATTGGATTCTTTGCCAAACTTGAGCTGTGGGCCTGTGAGTAACAGTATAACATCATCATTAGCAGCCTCCTCAAAGCCCTGGGAACGGCTATTGGTGTCATGGAGATTTTTTTTTCTCTTCTCTTCCTCCTTTCCCTGCCTCTCCCCTGCCTCATCCAATACAAAAACCACATGAAGCCACCACAACACCTGCCAACTCAAATTCTAACCACCTTCATAATGAACAGACACGTGCATCCACATTCCACACAGTGATTCCATCAACACAAAGAAAACTGCAGAGCAATCCAGCAAACCTGAATTAATCAACAAAAAATAAAATATACCAGCTCCACCTTTGCAAAAAATATTAAATCATAAAATCAAGACAAAACAAATCAATACATAACTAACAGTTAAAGACAACTTCAACATGTCTAGGAAACAACAGGCAACCGCAAATCAATCAATCAAACAAACAAACAAAAAAACAGGATAAGACAATAGAAATAAAATCCCAAACAAAAATCTCATTAAACATGGAGTTATCCGAGAAGGAATTTAGAAGGTATGGTTATAGAACTCTACAAGAGCTCAAGGAAACCCCAAACAGAATCAAGGAGAACACAGAGTAACCTGGAAAAACTCAGGAAAACCATTCAAGAACAAAATAACAAGATTAATACACAATCAGAATTCATACAAACCAGCAGTTAGACATCCAGGAGATGAATACCAAAATTACAGAATTACACAACACAGTGGAAGCACAAAAGAATAGGCTAGAACTGGATGAAGAATGCATTTTCCAACTAGAAGATAAATTCCTGGACACCAGCCTGTATGAAGAAAAATCAGAAAAAAGACTTAAGAGAATGAAGAGAAGCTAAGAATTATATGGGATGACATGAAAAGAAAAAACCTTATTGGAATACCAGAACAAGAAGAGGGGGAGAAAAACACTGAGAAAATTGTGGAAGACTTACTAATAGAAAATTTCCACCATATCATGAAGGAAGAAAATATATATGTCCAAGGACTCAAAGAACCCCAAACAGGATAGATGCCAACAGAAAAACACTGAGGCATATCATAAAAAAACACTCCAAAACCAAAGACAAAGAAAGAATCTTGTGAGCTGCTCAGGACTAAAGAAATATTACTTATAATAATCAGTTAGGATGAGCTCTGGTTACTCAGCAGAAACCATGCAGGCAAAAAGGCAATGGGACAGCATACATAAAACACTGAAGGAAAAGAACTTCCGACCAAGAATCCTATATCCAGCCAAATTGTCCATCAAATACGAGGGTGAAATCAAGACATTCTCAGACAAACAGACATTATGGGATTTTGTGAAAACCAGACCAACCCTACAAGAAATGCTTAAGGAAGTCCTTTCAATAGAGAACCCCTAACAGAGAACAACAAAATCAGGACACATGACATCAACACTAAAACCAAATCAGAAATAGACGCTCAAAATAAGACCATAAAACATTGGACACTAAAAACCATGGAAGTCAATCTGCACACAACAACAGCAACTAACCAATGTTGTTGTTGTTGTTAAGTGCCGTCGAGTCGTTTACGACTCATAGCGACCCCACGCACAGCAGAACGAAACACTGCCCGATCCCGCGCCAGCCCCACAATCCCTGCTATACTTGAGCCCATCATTGCAGCCACTGTATCAATCCATCTC
>NW_006921788.1:6118451-6134651 GCF_000298275.1 Orycteropus afer afer
AAGTAGGATTGTAGAGGGACAAATATTGTGTAAGCCCATTACTGTAAAAATACAAAGAAGGGTTTGCTTAAGGAAGGAAACTTACTTTATAGTTCCCTGGGTAGGGAGGAAAGGGGAGGGAATAATTTTGGTCTAGTTGGGGGCCACATACTGAGGTGGGAAAGGAGAGGGAGGTATGGAAAGAGCCTGTGACCAATATGATAACATTGGGGAAAGGGAGGACACTGAATTGTGCACATAAGATATAGACAGAGGCTTATACCAATATATCTATAATAGTGCATTACCATTAACAACAAACACCAGGCTACAGCTAAACACATAAACATCTGAGAAGATCAGATGGGGGTCAGTGAACAGGAGTATACGCTAGACCAAGGACAGACTCAGCTGAGGCTAATATTGCACAGACACTAGTGTTATAAAATACCTGCAGTCGTTACAGAAACAACAGAAAACAGACCTAGAGTAACCCCTTAGATAGCCAGACACTGTGGGAAAGAGATCCAACAGATCTACCGAACTCAGGACCATAGTACTGGGGGACACCAGACTCAATTGGCACACAAAATGCATTAAAAATCTTGTTCCACAACCTACATTGGTGAGTAGTGACTGGGGTCTTAAAAGCTCTCAAGCTATCATCTAAGATGCAGCTAATAGTCTCCTATAGTTGGAAGCGAAGAAGAGTGCAAAAAATCAAGGGCATTTGGACACAATCAGCCCTAGGACATGATGGCCCTCGAGACCAGAAGAACTAGATGGTGCCCAGCTACCAATGCCAACCTCTTGGGAAAGGATCAAAACTGGAGATCCTGGATAGAGTGAGAGGAAAAACATGCAACAAAATCCAAAAAACAATTATGACCAGAATTATTGGTTGGATGGAGTCTGGTGGGACTCCCAATACTCCCTGGGATACACTTCAGTCCTGGAATTAAACTCACTCCCAAGGGCTGGCTCTCGGCCCAATAGTAAACAAGATATACACGCACCCACACACTCTATGGAGAGGCATCCATTGGAACAATTGACCATGGGGCACTAGAGGGGCATCACTCACACAGAGGAAGTGCAGGGCACATGGGAGTGCATAACTATGACAGGCACAGGGTAGGGTACTGGGAAGGGAAGAGAGGAGAGTGGCTTAGGGTTGGGGACGGTAACTTGGGAGTGAAACCAAATGTACAAGAAATGTTGAATGTAAAACAAACTCTGGTCTGTAAATTTACACCAATTAAAAAAAAAAAAAAAAGATGAGCCAATCTGCAAATTTGGCTAGATTTTTCCAATTACTCCTCTCCACCCCACCCCATCATTTGCTCTTTCCTCCCTTCCTACTGTCTCTGCTATGTAACCTTGAACTAATCACCTCCCATTATAGGGACTTTGTTCCTTTACATATAGATGTATTCTAGAAAAATCTCTGAAGTCCCTCCTTTTCTGAGGTCATAAGATTTGTTATGCCTGCTCAAGAAGAAACACACCTGACTTGGCTAAAAGTGAACATCTGAGCACAGGTTACACAGGTTAGGCAGTACACGGGTTACAAATGAGATCCATTCCTGTGTCTTTAAGTGGAATTTGTAGGTGAGTCATAACAGGTGCATACGGTTCTTATTTAGCCTTACTTTAGTGCAAGAAAAGCCTTGATGCCTTTTCCATGATTTAAGAGCTGCACGTGCAGGAAGTGAAGGTGATTGTGATGAAGTATTTATTGTGAGTAGGGTTTAGCTCAGTCCTTTCAAAGTGAGGGCAAATTTACATAACATGAAAGGGCAAATACAACATAACCAGGAGACAGCCTGTATTTTTAACAGCACAACACATGAGTCCTCACTCTTTAGAAAACGAAAATATTAGCAATAAGACTCAAGTTGTTTCTTCCTCCAGTTTTAATCCATACCACTTCAATTTATTTATTTTTAACCCAGTTGTCTTAGGAATCTGATTTGTACTGTTGCTAATATTTTTCTCTGTTTTTATGCAAAAACCAACACCAAACTTGTTGCTGTCAAGTTGATTCCGACTGATGGCAACCCCATGTGTTACAGACTAGAACTGGCCCACAGGGTTTCTTGGCTGCAATTTTTATAGAAGCAGATCTCCAGGCCTTTCTTCACAGAACTGCTGAGTTGGTTTGTTAAAGATTCTTTAGGTTAGTAGCCATTCGCAAAATGTTCTCATCTCCCACGCTGTCCAAACAAACTGTGTGATACTGCTTTGTGAGGCTTTTTTTTTTTAAATATACTTTTTCTGCACATTTTTATTTTCCAGTTTCTCTGAATGTCTGAGAGGCTCATCAGAATGATTGTTGAAAGGAAGGCAAGTGTGTTCATGGTGGATAAATGCTGCTACAAAGAATATTGATGAAATAAATATAAAAATAAAATTACAAATGGTATAATGTTTTTGTTTTCCATTTGCTGTTTTTTCCCCTTAATATATTAAAGATCTATCAACTATGATATAAAACATGCAGTTCATTCCTTTTAAACAGCTGAATTGTATTGTAATTGTAATTATAGTAGTGTAAATTGTACTAGTGTACTAAATAGTATATAATTACCAAGTAATAGTAGCAGTAATAATGGCAGCTGTGATTTAGGTACTGCTGGCTGTCTGCAAAGAACTGTTCTTAATTAATTCTCATGGAACTTCCTAAGAGAAGCAACCAATGGTGGTCCTATTTACAAATGAGAAATCTCAAAACCAATATAAAAATACCGTGGCTTATTTATATTGCTGGATATTTAGGTGGCTGGTTTCCAATTGCTTTCTATAACCAACATGTTACCAAACCTCCCTGCCCAGATGTAGGATGCATGGATATGAGAAGCCAAACAGCTGAGGTACAAGGTACATGCATTTTTAGGTTTAAGAGATACCTCCAAGTTGCCCTCAAAAGAGACCGTGAACATTGAGAAAAGGGAGTGGAATATGGACTGGGAAGTGGGCTGACAGGATGGCCAGGAGGGGTAGGTGAAGGGACTGCAAACTCCAACATTATCTCCTTGTCAATTATGTATATTATGTATAAGAACCAGTCTTGGGTAAAAGCAGGAATTTCCCACTATTTCTCCCAATTCCCCTAAACCCAAAGGCATCATTCACTCCTGCTTTGCCTCCCCACTCCCTGAGGCATTCCACCCAACAGCACTGCATCTGGGCGCCAGCTGTGCCAGCTTTGTTAGGCTTAGGAAAGACTTCAAGCCTGTCAGTATTTACTTTATTCTGTGAACATTAAGGAAGGCAGGCAGACCTCCATCTCTATGTACCATTTACACAGATGTCAGGTCATGGACATGGGTTCATTTTTCATTTTTTAATCCGCAGGTATGAATTAAACCATAACCTGCATCACCGACACCATGGCATCAATATTTTCTCAGACTGGAACATGGTCTCCCTGCTCTTATCCACCATTTAAAAATAAACTTAACGTTTGTCTTATGTCAAAGGAATGCAATGTGTTTTTCTTGACATATGACTCAACTCAAACATTGGACAAAACTTTGATATTTCAGAAGAGTTTGCAGTTGGTGGGAATATGCTTGCTACCTTCTCTGTTCAACAGGCTAATCCCTTGAGACAAATTTCCAGAACCTAAGATGTCCCAAGTTCTGGAGAAAATTGACTTCCTTAAATCAAAAGATGTGTCATATAGACCTAAGGATAGCGTCAGATAATAACACATCTTTAAAAAGTATTCAAACTAATAGGTAAAAAATGTATGCAAGTAGGGAACATCCATGATGATAGTTATACAGTTTTCTCAAAGATTCTGTAATGCTTGACTAATCATTCAAACATAGCCCAATGTCACTATCCACATGGAGACAAAGGAAAGAGGACTATGAACACAGAGTAGAAGCTTGCAAGTAGGGAAAACATTCAAATACAAGCAAAATAGTAACAAAAATACACACCATTTACTTTACCCACAAGACCACAGTTAATACTCACAACAGTCCTCTAAGGTTGATATTATTATTATCCCCATTATAAAACAAAAAAATCAAACTCACTGCCAGTGGGCTGATTTCAACTCACAGCATCTCTACAGGTCAGAGTAAAACTTGACAGAGCATTTCCAAGACTGTAAATCTTTACAGAAGCAGACTGCCTCATCTTTCTCTCATGGAGCTGCTGGTGGGTTTGAACCACTGACCTTTTGGTTAACAGGCAAATGCTTTACCCACTGTACCACCAGAGTGTCTATTCCCATTATACATATGAGAAAATGGAGATTTAGAAGGCACAGTATTTCACCAAAGTAATTCAGCTGCTAACTGATAGATGTTGTTGCCATTGGGTTGATTACATATCCCTAACTCATGGAACTAAGATCCAAATTCACCTGTATCTGATTCCAATGCCTGGTCTCACTCTGCTAAGACACGACAAAGGCTAATTATCAAAAAGAGGAAGTATTAAATCCCATCTCTCAATACATAACTACAAGTCTGTGAATTTTACCTCTAAACAATGTCTCAATTTTGTAGTGTGCCTTAGTTCAGACCTTTATATTCTTGCCTGGTGCACTGCAGTAATCTTCAAACTGCTCACCCCACATTCTAACTTATTATCCATGGCTACTGGATAGGGATCTTTCAAGGGAAAAAATATCATTACGTGCTCACTTGTTCAAAAATCCTTAGTGATTGTTATAAGCATCTACTATAATGGCAAAGATTGTGCCTGACAGACAACATAACAGAGCATCATTTGGGGCTGAGCAAAGGCTTATATAAGGAAGAAAGCAAAATTATTTTGACATTTAAAGATTTTTTTTTTTTTAATTGTGATTTGGGTGAACATTTACAGAGCAAATTCACTTTCCATATAGCAGTTCACATACACTTTGACATTTAAAGCTACTTTTAACCATTTTTAGAAAGGGCATCTAATTCTAAGATCTGTATTGTAACCATAATGTAAGCCAGAATTCCATGGGCCCAGTCTTGGAGCAGTGTCAAATTTAAGGAACCAAAACTATATGTAATTCTAATCTTAACTTGCACATTTTGAGTGATACTAAAGAGGCTCTAATCCATAACCCAAAGCACCACTTCCTTTCAGTCTCTAACTCTTTTGTATCTTGAAACTGCCCCTCAGTCTCTTTCTCCCTAATCCCACCCTCATTTTCTTCTGAGATTCTCTCTGGTACTTCCCAATTGGGTATGCTCTATTCTTCTTTTCCCTCACTTTTTCTTTTTGCACATCATTTTCTCCTTCCCATCTAAAAGTGGGTCTCAGCTCTCACTGAAACAAATCCCCCAAAACAAATTCTGGGTCCTTCTTCCCAGTGAATTGCTTTAGCTTTCTCTATCTTGGCACTACTGACATTGTGGTCGGAGGCTGTCCTCTGTATTGCAGGATATTATCAAGATCCCTGGCCTCTATCCACTAGGCGCTAGTAGCACTCTCTAGCTGTGACAACAAATATGCCTCTAGACATTGACAAATATTCTCTGGGCAGCAAGATCACCACTGAGTTAACCCACTCTTTATATAAGGCCCTGGGGATAGGAAAGGGGTGGCAAAATGCTTTGCTGGGGCAGGGTCCAATGCCAGAATATTCCATAGTGGGAGGGCAGAGGAAATAAATGAAAAATACATTTACATTTAATAATGTGTTTCTCTGTTACAGCACCATGACGTAGCAATGTAGTCAGGAAAGAAGAAATAACTCAAATAGGAGCTACATTATGTGCCTATACTCCAACCCGGGATGGGAAGCTAACATGGAGGGGACACCTGGACCTATGAGTGATCAGAGTCTTGGGGTTCAAGTGTAAGGTCCATCACTATCAGATTCAGCACATTGGATTGGGGTTTGGTATGAGTACTTGAAGACTCCTCAAGTGTTTCTGATGCGCACTTCTGCTTAAGGACTTCCATATTAAAGGCTGAATAAATGGAGACAGCCATGGTGGACAGCATGCTTGAATGGAAGACCAGGAACTTGAGATGTCTATTAGGTTAGCTCACCAATTGGCTGTGTGACATCGAGAGAGTCACTTCCCTCTCTGGACCTCATTTTTCTCCTCTTCCAAACAAGGAGTTGGGCCACAACAATGTTTCTTTAAGTTTGGTCTAGGACCACCTTGGGTGTTTGTCAAAATGCAGATATTTAGACCCTGATTAGCATTTCTGAATTGCAGCATTTGAGGATGGGGACTCAGAGATCTATATTTTTTAAATGTACCCTAAGTTATTCCTAGAGTAAAAATAGGAAAACGCATACAGGTCACTTACTGATTTATAGATTACTGACTAGGTACTGGACTCTATAATAAGCTTTTTTTTTTTTTTTCATAATACCTACCTATGATCTAAGTGTAATTATTATTATTACACCCATTTGACAGATGACAAAATTGAGGCTTACACTGGTAAATTGAATATTCAAGTTTTTACACCTAGTAAGTTGAGGAAGCCAGGTTCCAACCCAGGCAGTTGGGATGTAGAGCCCAGCCCCTGAACTCTGCCTTCCTTTTGAATACTGATTTTTGAGAGCCTCTAAATTCCACTGATTTCTAAGATTCCTACTATCTCACAAATTTTAAGACTAATTTAAAATTTTCCAAGCTTTATGTGCCCGCATAAGTAGTACAGAGCTGTTGTCGTTGTTGTAATGTGTCGTTGAGTCGGACCCAACTCATAGTGACCCCTCCTTGGGTTTCTGAGGCAGTATCACTATGGAAATATGTTCCCCAACCTTAGAGAAAGGCAATTTGGGGGGATGAGGGGAGAGTAGGATTCACAGAAATAAACATAAGAAGATTTTGGCTTCTAAACTTGAGGAGCCTTTTTTATGAAGCACCTTTTCCCAGGCCGTCATTGCTAATTCATTGCCATATTTCATTATAGAAACTAACTGAAAGGTTATAAGTAAGTACTTTTCAGTCAGAGGTTGCCATTAATTTCGATTTCGATAATGATTAATGTTCCTGACTTAATGCTGATTGATCAAGAAATTCTAAGAAGCTTTATTCTATCCTCTTCTTTCCTAGATAGTCTATTTCAAGCAACCTTGTTGGAGAGTCCAGGAGAGGCATTTGTTTTGATTTTCCTCATTAATGTTTTATCCACTCAGGATAAATCATGGAGAATGCATACCAGGCTAAACATTTGCAAGCAGAATCCACAAAATAAAGTCAAATTCAGGAGTAATCTGGTTATATCAATTCATCATGTCTACCATTACTGACAATATTCAGACAATGTAATTCCTATTACACCTGCCTTTAGAAAAAAAAAATCTAGTCAGTAACCCTAAATTAAATTAACATTTTTAGTGTACATAATTTGTATTTCGGAATGAGCTATAATTATCATTTAGGGAAGACCATATGGAAAGCATTACCAGCCTTCACTAAGCCTTGGGTTTTAAACAGTGATCCATGACTCAAAATGCTTTATCCAAACAGGTTGTAAATTCTGAGACAAGCAAGATGCATTTCAGTCATTTCTATATTAATTCAAAATGAAGAATTCATTGTCTTTTCAAATTATAATAAATTGCAGAGCAATTTCCCGCTAAACAAATCAAGGAAATTGAAAAATTAACTTTTCTGGGAGCTCTTTTCTGTGTCCTTTTTTTTTTTTTTTTTTTTAAGACTCTCTCTCTCACTTTTTTTTTTTTAAGATTTACTTTTATTATTCTTGATGCATATACTAATAGACATCTGCATTGCCAACACAATTTCCTTCCTCTTCTTTAAAATGGAAGGTGAACTCTGAAGAATGCTAAGTGGTCAGTGTAATTTCATTCCGGGGGGAGTCTGGAGCCTGCAATGAGAGCTCACATTTAAGAACCTCAATTAATATTTAGAAGATTAGCTCCCAAAGCTACTGCCCTTCTCTTTCAATGACATACTTTACTTCTCAGGGAACCACAGAATGGTCAAGTCATGGTGAGGCCACGGATTTAGCTAAGCTATACCTTGGGAGCACTTGAATGTCTTCAAAATTCTTGTGATTGTTCAAGTTAATTTGAGACTCAGAATGATGTATATAATAACCCCATAGAATACAGTGAAAATGGTAATGAATAAAGAACCAAAATGAAAACTAAAATGGAGAGAAGCCAAAGCCAGGAAACACCAAATGAAACAAGTAATTTTTAAAATGCATTTCTTTGCCTTTTGAAAATCTATTCCCCTCCCCCTCTATGTAGAGACATAGGAACATTCTTGGGTGGAAAGAGTGACATATCTTTGTATGGACACTTCTTACTCAACTGATCCAGAAAATGCTTTCATTTATTTTAAATATTGACTCAGTTTCTGTTTTGGTTATCTGGACCAGAACTTGTTGCACAAGATCTATTTTTTGTGCCTATTGACACTGTGGAATTTTCTGGCATCATTTTAAAATGTAGGAGTTTTGAAAATGAGTCAGGAGCTTTCTATCCTACAGGTTACAGCTTCTCCAAAGAGAGTGGTTGGTGGAACACCAAGTCTAAATAACCCTTAATTTGAAAAAGAGTTTGTCCAGTGGGCCTCATCTCAAAGGAGTTTATTGAATTTTTAAGGGGCTTTTCTGAAGATACTACACTGAGATATTTTATTTGGCTACAAGTTGGGCCAACTCAAACAATAAAACCAAACCAAACTCACTGCCATGAAGTCGCATCTGACTCATAGAAACCTCTCCTTGGGTTTCTGAGGTAGTATCACTGAAACCTTCCTTCCAAGGAGTGGTTGGTAGGTTTGAACCACCAGCCTTCTGGTTAGCAGTCAAATGCCTTAGGCACTACTCCATCAGAGCCCTAACTCAAACAACGGGCACAAGATATCAAACTACCACCTGAATGGCTGTTGTCTCCCATGGAGCCTTATTTTTGTATGAAGGCCGTCTTAATTCATTTCATTTTTATACTTTCAAGTTGAATGGAAAAGAGAGAAAACCAGGAAGTGTTTTTAATACAGGAAATAAGTAGCAGTAACTAGTGTAATAATTTTCCTCATTGTTTCATCATTCTAATCAATTCTCTCAATTTGTATCAATAAAAACACAGACACAATCATCTTAAATTTAGTGTTGAAAGTCACCTATATAAAAGTCACCAAGGACAACTAAATCCAAAGCAAAGTCACAAACTTATTTAGTGATCACTGGCAGAAAATTTTTGGTTCCAAAACTCTAGCTCAGATGGGAACCAAAGAGAATTGGTTTTAGCCAAGCATAAATATGGCTTGGTACTAAGAGACTTTTCCCAGGAGAATTCCATGTAATTTGTGTAAAGATCATGAGAAAGTTCATTATAGATCTTCATCAACGGCAGGGAAGGGAAAAATTAAAAAAAAAAAAAAAATTGCCTCTTCCATGTACTAAGCCTGCTTTAACCAAAAACCAAACTCACTGCCGTCGAGTTGTATTTGACACATAGTGACCCCTCCTTGGGTTTCCAAGGCAGTATCTCTACAGAAGTAGGTTGCCCAAATTTCCTTCTGAGGGGTGGCTGGTGGATTTGAACCTCCAGCCTTCTGGTTAGCAGTCAAATGCCTTAGGCACTATACCACCAGAGCTCCCAAGACTGCTTTAGATACAGTAAAAATTTAGAACCACCAAAAAAATGTTTCATATCTCATTCTTGGTGATACTCAGAATACCCATTGGTGCAGAGCTGATTCTGTCTCATAGAGACCTACAGGACAGAGTAGAACTGCTCCATAGAGTTTCCAAGACTGTAAAACTTTGCAGAAGCATACTGCCACATCTTTCTCCCATGGAACAGCTGATGGTTTCAAATTTCTGACCTTTAGGTTAGCAGCTAAGTGCTTTAACCAATGTACCATAAGGGATCTTCAATTCTCATAAAGGTGATCTGCAAAGTTGTGAAAAAGTCTAAAGAGTCCATTTCATTTTTTCTATGCCTGTATATACAAAGTGCTTGGATCAATGTTTGGTAGATAGCAAGAATGATAAATATTTCTGATATTATTATAATTAATATTTTGAGAAATAAGTGAAATGATCTATGTAAAGCTTTCAGCAGAATGTTACAGAATACATGCTCAACAAATTGGGGAACTCTGGTAGCATAGTGGCTAAGACACTTGCCTGCTAACCAGACGGCTGGCGGTTCAAACCCACCAGCCACTCCTCGGAAGGAAGGTTGGGCAATCCTACTTCCGTAGTGATACTGCCTCAGAAACCCAAGGAGGGGTCGCTATGAGTCGGGGCTGACTCGACGGCACATAACAACAACAACAACCAATTGTATTAGATATAAATACACAAATGTATAGTGTCATTGTCTTTGCTTGGTAAATACATATTCATCCTCTAAAATCACAACTTGAGTTTACCTTGAAAGAGAAGTCTTCCCTGCCACTGCACATAATTTAATTATTTCATCTCTTATGGCACTTTGGCACTTACATGTATTTAATATACTGTATTAAACTAAGTTGTTCACATCCCCTCTTATAGGCCACAAGTTCCTTGAATGCAGAGCTCATGCTCTGTTCAGCATCAGACTTACTATACCCACAGTGCAGTCTTTAGCTAGGTTGTAGGGGCTCAGTTGTCATTTGTTGAATTGAACAAAAACACTCTGCTAGAGACAAAGGAAACTCTCCCATCTCTCTGCTCAACTGAAGGTGGGAATGTAGAGAATGCTTTTCTTTGAAAGAAAGAAATCTCAGGGGCTTACTTGAAAATAGGCCGAGTGCTTACAGTAATGAGTGCCAAAAGCCATGTATGAGCACTCAGCCCCGAAGCAGCCCCAGTGCTAGAAAATATCCCAGCACTGGTCTTTGACTCAGCAGCTGCAAAACAGATGAGAACGAGTGTGGCTCAATCACACTGCCATTTGACTGGGGGAGAGGAGCCAGGCTCCAAAAGGAAGAAAATGTTTTTTCCCATGTGTTCATTTGAAAATTAAATTTTCTTTAAAGATCACCACCTCTATACCGCCATAACTTGATGTGAGTTTTGGTACTCACAGGAGAAAGAGAGAGTTGAACAAACTCTGAAAATGATTTCTGGGTACCCCTCATGGCAGTTGTGAGACAGAGATGTGGGCCATCTTGTCTAAAGATGTCCTTTCATCTTCCCCAAGGTCTTATATTTTCTTCAACCCACAAAGTGACGTGATTGGGACAAATGTAGTCAGAGTGGCGGGAAGGATCTGAGCAGAAAGCTTTGGTCCAGAAAAATGTCCGTTTATGGCGCTGAGTCTGCAAAAAGTGCAACACTTTGGCCCAAAGCCACTGCCACACAAGCAAAATTCCTAGCAGCTGTCTATGGGTGCCCCTCCTTCTCTTCCCCAGGCTGAGAGAATGGTCTCCATCTCCATTGCCTGGCTGGGAGAAAATTCTCTGAGTTAGGAGGCTATTGTTACCCACTTCATCATGGGTGCCATTTCTGGTCCAGAAAACAAAGCACAGCTTTTCTTTTTTTCTCTGATTAATGAACAAATCAATGGATCCTTTCACCATGAACCAGGGTGTGTATCAGACACTGTGAGTGGTGTGGTGACATACAGAATTGAAAAAGTGGTTGTCTTCAAGGAACTCCCAATCTTGCTGGTGACAGGGATTGTCACCATGCCATTATAACAGATTTGATAAGTACCCAAAGAAAATATCATCAACAGGAATACAAAAAAGGTAATTCTGTTTAACTTTCTTGGTGATCTGCTTAAATGAGGGTCCTCTGTCCATGGGAGGAAAGAGGAAGAGACTAGCACCAAGTATAGACTCTAGAAAAGGAACTTGGTATGTAAAGGTAATTTCTCTATAAACTGTTGGGTCATCAATTATATGATAGGTCTTTGGGAAATACCTTTCTTGCTCTGGTGGCATAGTGCTTAAGGCATTTGACTGCTAATCAGAAGGTTGGCAGTTCAAACCTACCAGCCAATCCTTGGAAGGAAGGCTGGGCAATCTACATAGTGATACCGCCTTGGAAACCCAAGAAGGGATTGCTATGAGTTGGATCTGACTTGACAGCACTTTCTTTACAGAAGGAGGTGGGTGGTTAACAGGATTTTAATGGCATTTGTCTAGCACCATCATAGTCTTAATTGCATACAGGTATTAAAACCTTGCACACATGGTTCCAATTTAACTTGTTGTTTTTTCTTTTTTCTGTATGATAACCATGTGCCTGAAAGCCTCCCTTTCTTAGAATAGCTCAGCAGAAAGCACATTAAGCTTGATACGACATTTCCATGCACTCCAAACAGCCACTTGTTGTAACCCTTAGAAGGTGCTCCAGGCCCTATAAAAGACTGAGTCACCTTTGAGAAGCTAGTTCTCAGGGCAGAGAAAATTCAAGACAATTGACAGGAAGAAGGAATGGTTTGGACTCTAAAGATAAACCTGCTAGCATCACATGGGAAGAAAGTGGGATAGAAGCTGGAAGAGTTTAAGAACCTACTCTAACTTCTGGGGTGGTATCAAACTATACTGAGTATGTCAAAATTGCAGATTCCTTTGCCCACCCCAGACATTCTGATTCAGTACACCTTTGGGTCATTCAAGGTCTTTAGATGAGAGCATCTTTTAGAACAATTACATCCATGGCCAATAAAGATCACCTCTTACAGAAACACACTGATGTATGATGATGTTATGATATCTTTTTCTTGTTTCTCTATCTTAAGAAAAAGCCCTTTCTCTCCACAGGGTATGTAGAGTAGTGAGTAGAAGGGATAAGGAAGGAGAAAAGAAGGAGAAAGTGGGGAAGGCACAAGAGGGAGAGGGGTGGAGAGGGAAAAAGAGAGGAGAAAGGATATATAGGGAGAAGACAGTAAAAGGGGACAAAAATTTCATATTGTCACAACTGTGCTGCATGGGGAACATTATAAGCAGGAACATCTCAAGAGTAGTTACTCCTTAAGAGTATTATTTATGGAGAATATAAATTTAAAATGATGATATAATTCTAACAATTAAAAATTAATACAATTTGTAGGTAACATTCTAATGCTGGCAAAGGGATTGGCAAACTTTCTGTGAAGGCCCAGATAGTAAAATTTTTTTGACTTTGTGATCCTACAGTCTTCTTCACAGCTGCTCAGCCCCACCTTCTGTGAAAACAATCAGAGATGATATGTAAATGAATGGATGTGGTTAGATTTGGCCCAAGGGCAGTAGTCTGCTAACCCAAGCTAACAAATGAAATAGTAACTGCTATTTCCCTAGTTCAACACATCTTTTGATTCAAAAGAAGGAAGTGCCTTGGGGCACATGTCCCATCACCAATGGTTAACAGGCCACAATTTTGTGTTAAGTCAGGAAATTTCATGTTCGAAATTTGGGGGCATGAATGTTTCTAGCTTCTTCTCACTCGTTCATAAATTTGGATCTCATATGCCTTTAAAGAAGGCAGACAACTTTGTGCTTCAAGAGAACAAAAGGATCAGGGGATTTTGTGCCATCTCCAAGAAGCACCATTTGACAGTCCTTTTCTAGAAATATTCAAAGTATTTGGGAAATTGGATATAATGGGCCAGGAGAACATAACATCTAGTTTTTATCTCTTCAAGAGTAGTTCATAGTATGACTTTTCACTGTCTTACTAGAAATTTTCACCTTCAAAGGACTTGGTTTGTATATTTAGGGCTGTGTATATCATTGAGTTTGCCATAGAAAATCAATAAATTTTATTTGTAAAGAAACTTATGGTAAAGAATGAATCTAGTATTGCTGGAAAAAAAATTTTTTCTAGGAGTCTTGGGTGGCCTAAATAGTTAAGTGCTCAAGTACTAGCTGAAAGGCTGGCAATTTGAATATACCATGGGTGCCTCAGAAGATAAGCTTCCTGGCAATCTGCTTCTGAAAGGTCATAAGCTCGAAAACCCTACAGAGCACAGTTTTACTCTGCACACAGGGCCGCTAAGAACAACAACAGGATGTATCTTGACCAGGAGCAACCTGGAGTCACTGGGTGCAAATGGTTAGGGCCCTTGGCTATGAACCAAAGGTTGGAAATTTAAGTCATCCAGAGGTGCCTTAGAAGAAAACTTTTGTGTTCTACTTTTGAAAAATGAGTCATTGACAAGTATTGACTTGGATGAAAGGAAAGGAAATATACCACAAATGAGTGACCAACACAATAACATCAAGGAAAAAGAAGACACAGAGAGGTGCACAAAAGGCACAGACAACAAAGAAACCCCTTTTATGAACACAATACTGTGTTATCAGTGAACACAAACATCAATCTATGGGTAAATAGATAGGTAGACTGGCTGAATGATTTTGTATGTCTTGGCAAAAGGAAATACACCCATGCCTGTATATAAGGTTGGCAGATGATATTTCTACATACATTTTTTGGATGTGCTTTAGAATGTCCATATAACTAGAACTAACAGGGGGCAAAGCTATGATAACTTATTAGGCACAGTCAACCACCCTGATGGAGCATTTACATCAGGTAGATACAGTCCTTAGAACAATCAAGCATAGGAGAACAGAAGGGCAGTATTTGCACAGGGAGACAGCTCAAGAAGCAGGAATGTATAGGGAAGATGTGGTTATAGGGAGGAAGTGGGAGGAGAGGTGTTACACTGTGGAGAAGTGCAGTCAATGTCATGAAACAAAATGTGTATGAACTGCTGTGCGGAAAATGAAATTTCTCTGTAAACTTTCATCCAAATCACAATAAAATTTTTTTACAAATCAGTCATTGAAAACCCTATGGAAACAACAAAATAAATAAAATTTTAAAAAGAAAACCATATAGAGCACAATTCTACTTTGACACACATGGGGTCACCATGGGTCTAAGTCAACTGGGCTGGTTATGTCCTTGAGCTCAGTAAAACCCTGGGTCAAGTACCTAAGTTACAAAACCTAGTTTGTAACTGGATTTAACAAAAAAAAAAAAAAAAAAGAAGGAAACGACTGGAAGAGTTAAGAGAGTTTCCTTCTAAGGAAATCCAGAAAAATAAAATCCTGACATATTCCACACCATTCAAGCACCAAGTCTCTTGTCTTTGCCTTTTCCTTAGGACAGATGTTAACATAAAATGATTTAAATGCCAGATATGTTAAATTAAAATCACCATGTTGCAAAAATAATCCCTAAAGAAGAAAAATGTTTCCAAGGTCTAGCCAGTGGTCTATTTCTTCAAAACAATATTAGATAAGGCAGAATTTCTGAACAACAAAAGCATTCAACAAGGTCCTCAGAGGTCATTTCAATAGGATTTTGAGGCTCTGACAAGTTTAAAGGGTCCCAGTGTATCTCAAGAGAGATTTCAAAGAATTTTACTTCATTCACAGCTATGACTCACCGTGAGAACAGAGTGAAACAATGGCAACCCACTAACCTGACAGTTACCATAGCAAGGAAGGAAATTTGACAAATGGAACCCTTTTTAAGATAATCTCAACAATGTAATCTGCAAATGAGTGTGAAACTCCACCTTTGAGGCTATGTGCCAAGGTTAGGGGTTGGTCAGAGGACATGCTGGCCCCAGAACTCCAGGGTCACATAGTTTTATTTTTCCATGTGCTTTCTGCCTCTAAAGGCAAGCTGAGAAATTTCTTGTCCAAATTACATTTTAAAAAACTTTACTTAAACTTCAGAAATAGTAAAAAAGAAAAAAAAAAAATCGCTACCAGAGCTCTGGTGTCTTAGGCACTACATTTACCAGAGCGCTAGTGGTGTAGTGCCTAAGGCACTTGACTGCTAACCAGAAAGCTAGGGGTTCAAACCCACCAGCCTCTAAGGTTGGGCAATCTACTTCTGTAGTGATACTACCTCGGAAACCCAAGGAGGGGTCGCTATGAGTCAGAATCGATTCAATGACAGTGAGGCTGGTTTTGAGATATATATAAAGAGTTTAAAAAATGTTAGAAGATAATACAAATTCTTCCACTAATCCAAACAAACCCTTTCACCTATATAAAAAAAAAACCCAAACTCACTGTCATTGAGTTAATTTCAGCTCATAGGCTTACTGAGACTGTAAATCTTTATATAAGTAGACCGCCCATTTTCCTTCCATGGAGCAGCTGGTAGGTTTAAACTGCCAACTTTCTGGTTAGCAGTCAAATGCCTTAGGTACTACGCCACCGGAGCTACTTTTTCATCTATTGAAATTTCTTTCCTCTATTTTTATAACTCTATTCATTTTTCCAGGAGCTCTGGTAGCATAGTGCCTAAGGCACTTGACTGCTAACCAGAAGGCTGGCGGTTCAAACCCACCAGCCACTCCTCGGAAGG
>NW_006921788.1:6140462-6141542 GCF_000298275.1 Orycteropus afer afer
TGACTAAGTTTACCTTGGCTAAATTAGTCGGCTTCCTCGCTGCTGCTCGGAGACCGGTCATTAGAATCTGGCGGTACTTTTGGAGCTTCTCCTTCCCCCTCTGGTAGTTCAAAGTCCCACCCAGGGCGAGATAACGGAAACCCGGCGTCAATTAAATTTTGAAGCATTATAGGTTGCTCATTATCCCCCGGAACACTTTTCCTG
This sequence comes from Orycteropus afer afer, assembly GCF_000298275.1. Lineage (NCBI taxonomy): Eukaryota > Metazoa > Chordata > Mammalia > Tubulidentata > Orycteropodidae > Orycteropus > Orycteropus afer. The sequence goes on from NW_006921788.1 coordinate 6,140,667, forward strand.
GCTTTGGTTAAAATCCTTTCTTTCTCCTCTGTGGTGAACAAAACCTGCAATAGCTGCTGACAATTATCCCAAGTGGGGTTATTAGTAAACAATATGGAGTCTAACAAATTAATCAGGCTTTGGGGGTTCTCAGAAAAGGGGGCGTTTTGCACTTTCCAGTTATACAGGTCTGATGTTGAAAATGGCCAGTACTGCCAGGTTCTGCTTCTGTCCTCACGGGGCGGGCTAACCGCCCTGAGAGGCAGTGCTTGGACAGTAGACAATGAAGCTTCAGCTTCCTGGGAGCCCCTCTGGCGTGGGCAGAGACTGGAGGCTGGGCCTGTAATGATGGGCGGCACACTTGGAGCATTCGCTCCATTCCCACCCAACACTTGCGGAACCTGGAGAGGGTGGGGAGGTGGCGGAGGTGGAACCTGGAGAGGGTGGGGAGGTGGCGAAGGTGGTGGAGGGGCATAGGGAGGTGGAGATATGCTGCTTTCTAGGTCCATCAGATCGAGGTCAACCTGAGAATCAGGTAAAACTGGTGGAACAGCTGCTTGGGACCCAGGTCATCTGGGTTTCTCCTTCCTGCTAGTTCCAAGTGAGGATGTTAATACCTTAACAGAAGGGTTCGGAAGAAAAGGTTTTAGCTATGGGGGTGGATTAGTCACCATATCTTGCTACACTAAAATGTAAGGAAGTTGGTCCGGGTGCCCACGTTGGGGGCCAGCCGCTTGAACTCGGTCGAATACAGCTGCAATCACCTTTTCATCCAGTGAGCCCTCCAGAGGCCACCCCACCTCAAGAGAAGGCCATTCTGAAGAGCAAAAAGTCATTAGTTTATTCTTCTTAATTATCACAGACAAACTAGATCCTCTGGTCTTAAACTCTGAAAAA
>NW_006921788.1:6141642-6144743 GCF_000298275.1 Orycteropus afer afer
AAGGAAGGTTGGGCAATGTACTTCCATAGTGATACTGCTTCGGAAACCCAAGGAGGGGTTGCTATGAGTCGGGTCCGACTCAACTGGCACATCAGAACAACAACAATCAGTACAGGCAGTCCCCAGCTTACAAATGTCTGATTTACATACAACCTGTAGTTATGAACCAACCCCATAAAGCCTGTTATATTAAAAATTCAAGGCATATACAATGGTTCATAATAACAAATCAGTGCTACTTTGTGATACACATAAAAATATTATTATTGCTGTATTATTATGTTGAGATGTTTTAGTGTATCTGGAAGTGTTTCTTCAATGGTTTTTATGCATTGAAAAATATACTATATACTGTATACTAAGACAAACATTTAACTAACTGATATTAGATTGTTGTGCTCAGGTTATGAAGGAGTTCCTCGGTGAGAGAAATATGCTAACACACGACAATGCAAAAGCAATAGGAGGGTTTATTAGTTAACTTAAGTTAGGGTCTTTGCCCTTACCAGATCAGTGGCTTGAGCAAAAGACCCCGTGCCCCGGTATTCTCACAAATTTATGGAACAATATGGGGAGGGGTAGTACCAGGGTAAGAGGGTACAGATGATTGGTTGTTGCTAAGGGATTTAGGTCAGTGATCTAAGATGTTGGGGGACGTAAAGAAACCCCCCGGCTCCAAAGTTCACTTAGGAAAATATTATCTAGGGAGGATGCGAGGTTCAGGTATGTGGGAGACTTTCAGGAGCCCAACAAATCTCTGATACGTGCTGAATCCGGATGGCTTTTGTGGTGCGTGCTGAGTTCGGAGGAAGTTCCTTGATACCTGCTGAGACTGGAGGGCAGATAAAGGCCCTAAGGAGTGTTTAGAATTCCAAAAGTCCTGTTAGTATTGCTGACACTAAAAGGTTTCTGGTTAAAGATTTTCCTGGAGGCTACTAGAACTCTGGCTTCAGATTGACTCACAAGATATGAACCATACCTAACTCTCCTGACTTTCTCCCAAATTCAACTTAAAGACAGACTTAGGAACAGAACTCATTCACAATCCAGGGACTGACTTGCATAGGTAAAGGCTGCTATCTTTGGTTACCTTCTCAATCTATTACCTAGTCTTGCTTTCACATTGCTACTTCTAACATTTGCCTTCTTATCACAATCCTAAAAACCATCTTAAGATTGTTAAAAAGCCACCACTTTTGCAGAAGCTCTTGGAGGGAGCAACTGCTTCCCATAATGTATCTCTCACCCCCTGGCACATGCTTCTTCTTCTTTTTTTATCCCTGTTTGTCCTGCATTTCCTCTGTGTGACTGTTGCTCCTCTGGTGCCCTGTGGTAGATGGCTCCAAGGGATGCATCTCCATAGAGTATGTTGGTACATCACTCTGGGTTGAGTGGTCTGCATGTACATATTGTATACTATTGCGCTGAGAGCCAGCCCCTGGGAGTGAGTTTGATTCCAGGCCCAGAATGAACTCCAGGACTATAGTATTGGGGGTCTCACCAAACTCCACCTGACCAATAATTCTGGTCATTATTGAGTTTTTGGATTTTGTTCCATGTTTTTCCTCCCACTCTATCTAGGATCTCCAGATTTGATCCTTTCCTGAGGGCTGGCAATGGCTGCATGCTTCTGAGTGCATACAATGAATTTTACCCTATAGACAATAAAGTCCATTTGGTCCTTCTCACTAAATTGCTAGAGGTGATTGCAAGTCAGGCTGTCTCCATCCAAAAACCAAAAAAACAAACCCATTGCCATCATTCAATTCTGACTCATAAAGACCCCCACAGGGTTTTCAAGGCTGTAAATCTTTATGGAAGGAGATTGCCTCATCTTCCTCCCAGGGAGCAACTGGTGGGTTTGAACTGCTGACCTTCTAGTTAGCAGCCAAATGCCTTACCCACTACACCACCAGAGCTCTTTGCCTCTATCCAAAGTTTACACTAATACCTAAAGCATACTGCATTGCAGTGTTGGCCCAGCGCAGGTTCCTCAATCTCAGCTCTATGGACATTTTTGATCAGTTAATTCTTTGTTGTAGGAGGCTGGGCTGTATGGCTGTATGTTGTAGGTTGTTTGAGAGCATCCCTGGCCTTTACCCACTAGATGCCAGTTGCACTACTCCCTCCCCGCAAGCTGTGACAACCAAAAATGTCTCTATACATGTCCAGTGCCACTTATGGGCAAAATTACCCCTGGCTAAGAAGCACTATTCTAATATATACATTTCTTTAACAAGCAAAATGTTCAGGTTTTTTCTATTAATAAATAGCCAAATTTAATTAAACTACTGGGCTTTGAATGCAACCAGAGGGAATAGCTTTGGTGTAGACTCTGCATAAGACACACACCAGATTTAGGAACTAGAATAAGCATACCAAATCAATGAAATGATCATTTGAAGTAATCAGACTCAAAACAGCAATGGCCTAGCTCCAGGGTTCTGTTTTCTAACATAGGCATTTGGAATGTTTAAAGGTTAGCTTTTGAAGATAAACCTTTCAATTCATAGCCTCTGTTTTGGATTGGATATAGGTTAGTTTAGGAGGGCTAGTAGTCTGATATCTGAGGACACTTCCTTTTTGCTTAACATTTAAATAGATAAAGTTTTTAGTATGTTTGAACACTCCATCCCAAGATCACGGTTCTCAGGGTTGAGGTTACTGAGCACCCTAATATTGGAGGAAAATTATCTTTTGCTTGGTAGGGAAGGAAGTATCTCCAATATGTTGAGTACTTATCCATTATCTTATTTAATCCTCAAAATGCTCTCACGGGATAAACATTGTAACTTGAATTTTACTAATGAGGGAGCTAAGGTTTAACAGTAAGGTGAAACAGCACAAGCAGTGAGCTGGGATTTGAAAACAATTGTGGCAGATTGAAGATGACTATGATTCTTTGCCACTCTTCCCTTTGAGAGGCAGGGCTCATTTCCTTTGACTTTGAATCTTGGTTGGCTCTGTGATTGGTTTTAACCAACATAATCAGGCAGGTCTTAAAGGGATCACAATCTCTAATTTTCCTTGCCTTGGAATATTCCTTCATTCTCTTGGCAGTCAGATGCATGTAAGAAGTACGATGAATCTGAGTCTTCCAT
>NW_006921788.1:6144843-6147410 GCF_000298275.1 Orycteropus afer afer
TTTTCCCTGTAGGGGGTATGGTTCCTTTTTCCGGAGGGTTTAACACTCCATTTGGATCTACTGACCCAGTATTTAAAGGTTCTATTTCCTGTACAATGGTTATTACCCCAGAGGGATATCCCCTATACCAAATTTGGAGACCCCAAGTAAGCCCAGATTTCCACTTAGTTAACTCCTTCTTTCCCTGTTCAGTAAATGAGACTTTTATCCAATCACACTCCTTACATTTTCCTGACACATAAGTATATCTGGGCTTGGTAAAGGAGAATGTTACATAGTTCTGGATATTTACTTGCTACTTCTATTTCCCATCATTAGAAGTTACACAATTCTAACTTTTGCAGTAATACTAAATGAGCTCCCCGCATTGCTGGACGTTTCTCTTGTACCCAGGGTATGCAAAAAAACCTATCTTACGGGTAAAACCTTTATCCCAAGAACAGCTAGTAAGGGTCGCGAGGGAGAAAAATAAATCAGGTTACCAGACCTTAAGGGGGGTGATATGGGCGGTGGAGTTCAAAGTCTCATGGGTTAGTTTGTTGCGGATTCGTTATGTAACTTTATAGGGTTGGTGAGCTGCAATACTTATTGCAAGGCGGTAGAGGTTTAGGGTGAGGGCGAGAAGGGCTCTAATCTCCATGGTGCTGTGTTAACTTGACCTTCAGTGGGTTTTCAGGATCGGAGTACGCTTTCCACTCTGCTCGTGCAGACTGCTGTTCCGTCTGGTCGGCTCTTCTGATATGGGAATGGTGTATCCAGGCGCTGATTCCGTTTACCTTAACAGCAGTGGGGGTTACAAGAACAACAACATAAGGTTCCCTCCATCTAGGTGCTAGTGTTTTTTCTGGTGTTTCTTTATCCATACTCAATCTCCTGGTTCGAACTTATGGATGATCCCTTGTTTGCTAAGAGGACCTTCATATATGGCCCGGAGTTTGGGTTATAATTTTTTTTGGATTACTTGGAGAGTTTTTATTTCCAAGATTAAATCTTTTGATAAGTTATCGGGACACCTTCCAAAATAGGGGGTGGTATCCCATACATTATTTCAAATGGGGTCAGGTTTAGTGTATATGGGGTGTTTCTAGCCCGGTATAGCGCAAAGGGGAGGAGGGTTACCCAGTTTCCGCTAGTTTCTATTGCTAATTTAGATAGGGTGTCCTTTAGAGTTCAATTCATCCTTTCTACCTGCTCTGAGCTCTGAGGGTTATACTCACAATGTAGTTTCCAATTTACCCCCAGAGTTGAGGTTAAGCTCTGGATAACTTTACTTGCAAAAGCTGGTTTATTGTTTGACCCTAATGTTCTAGGTATTCCATATCTGGGTACTATCTCTTCTAAAATCTTTTTGGTTACTATCATGGCTGTTTCCCTCCTAGTGGGGTACGCTTCCACCTATCCTGAGAAAGTATTCACTAACACTAAGAGATATCTGTATCCATATTTACCTGGTTTAACTTCAGTGAAATTTATTTCCCAATGACGGTAAGGTTCCCTCCCCCTCCTCCTTGTACCTGTGTATGTGTTCTTCCTCTTCTCTACTTTCATGACCTGACAGGCTCGGCACCGGTTCACTACACTCTGAGCTGTTTGCTTCAGATGGGGTATGCGGATCTGCTCTTTGTCCAATAACTCCAACATCTTCCGTTCTCCTAAATGAGTTACTTGGTGAAGGTGTGTGAGAAGGTGCTGTTCCAATTCATTTGGAAGGATCAGTTTTCTTTCTGAGTCCATATACCATCCGTTCCGGTCCTTTTCTATCTGTGGTGATTTCTCAGCTCACCGTATGTTCTCCCCAGAATAATTGGGAATAGGAGGCAGGGGTTCCAGCTGCGGGCAGGGTAAGTTAGTTGTTAAGGCTCGTATTGTTTGGAGGGCAGCTCTCTTAGCTGCCTGGTCTGCTGCTCGGTTACTTCTGGTTTCAAGGGAGTGTCTTTTCTAATGTTCCGGGGTATGGACCACTGTTACAATCTGTGGTTGGGTTACAGCTGATAACAAGCAGAGGATTTCCGCTTGGTTCTTTATTTCTCTTCCTTCCGCGTTTCTGAACTCACGCTCCTGGTAGATGGCACTATGTATATGAAGAGTTGTATATGAATAGCGACTGTTGGTATAGACTGTTAGCTTCTTCCCCTCCTCTCTTTCTAGAGCTTCTGCTATGGTGATAAGTTCAGCTTTCTGAGCGGAAGTTCCTGGCGGTAAAGTGCTGGTTCAAATAATCTCCTCCTGGTTGTTTACCACCGCGGCACCCGCATACCTTAGTTCATCCTGTACTAAACTGCTCCCATCCGTGAACCAGACGTAATCACTGTTTTCCAACGGGGAGTCTCGCAAGTTCTTTCTGACCGTATTTACCTCTGTGAGTATCTCGGAGCAGTCGTGCAGAGGTTTATCTAGGTCAGGGTTAGGCAGCAGGGTAGCAGGGTTCAAAACTGCTGGGCTTGAGAATTGCACCCTTGGAGTGTTAAGTAATAGACTCTGATAATGAGTTAATCTGGCGTTAGTTATCCATTTCCCCGGAGGCTGTTTGAGTTACTCCTTCAATGGCATGGGGAGTGGTTACTTTC
>NW_006921788.1:6154327-6156923 GCF_000298275.1 Orycteropus afer afer
GGGTTTGAACCTCCAGCCTTCTGGTTAGCAGTAAAGTGCCTTAGCCACTATGCTATAGGTGTCAGAAACGTGAATGAAATCATCTTGGACTTTGCAGCCAGACACAGTCTCTAGTTGAATGCAACTGAATGAATGACCTTGGCTGATAACCATGTGAGGAAGTAGCATTATTCTGTCAAGCCCTGCTCAAATTCCTGGCCCACAGAATGATTAGAAAATAAAATTGTTGCTGTTTTAAGCCAATGAGTTCTGGGGTACTTTCTTCACAGAGCTTTGTAGTAGTTCATTCTGGTTTGAGGCCCTGCTAAGAATTTGCATTTCTACCCCAGACACACTGAATTCTTACAGATCTCTAGGTGAATATTATAAGAATTATATATGCATAAGAATCACCTGAGGATCTTGTTAAAATGTAGATTCTGATTCAGTATATCTGGGATGGAAAAGCAAATTATCGGCAGGGGGTCAAAGCAGAGTCAATCATTTAGAAGCCCTGTTTGCTACATAGCAATAGATAACTAAAATATCAGGGCTACTTGCCTTCAACACCTGTGCTCTTAACTGGCTAGGTGGATTACAGGAAGGCTAGAGGGGAGAGGCGTGGGTGTGTTGTTCAGGCTGCATAACATAATTGAAAAAACGTTTAAATTATATGCGAACTTAAAAAAAAAGATTTCATATTAATTTCAACTTTGTAACTTTTTAAAAACTTATGATTATGTGATAACACTGCATTTCTGCAGGACTAAAACAGGGTGGCACAGAGGAGCGTCTATACGTCATGTAGGGAGGCGTGCTCTTCTAAGGGACCTGCTTCCTTCATTCACGTTTCCTACTTTGCCCTGTGCCAGGAACTACAGGGAAACTTGTGAGAGCTGGAACTCGACAGGATTGCCTTGTTTTTCAGAGTCTCACAGTCTTCTGCCTTTGACAGTATGTAGTCTTATCACTTTCTGTGGAAATTATTTTCGTTTTCCTTCTCTGACAGGTTTCCGCCTTAGACGGGCTCTGGCTTTCTCATGTTTTACTGTACTTGATTCTGGACTCCTCTCCCCTACCACAGCCATCACCATTTACTTTCCAGCAGGGTCACCCCCAGTCTGGTGTTAAGCAGTAAGCGCAGTACAGGATGGGTCAGGGTCAAGGTCACCCTTGAAACCATCTCTCTCTGTGCCCTGAAAGACTGACAGTCCTCGCTGGATGTGGGTTTGACTGTCTTGCTAAATCTCTTTTTCAGAGTATTAAAACTGCAGACTCAGAATCCATGGCCTTGATTTTAGTTCAGTGGAGAAAGTATTGTCTAGGAGTTAAAAGGGTGAGGAAGCCAGATTGCCTAGGTTTGAATTTTCTCTCTTCCACTTCCCAGATCCTCTACCTCACATCCAGGTCTGTAAAGTGGACATGATATTAGTATCTACCTCAGATAGTTTTGATGAGTAGTAAATAAGATAATCCATGTAAAACATTTAGAACAATTCCTAAACCAAAAAACAAACCCACTGCTATTGAGTCAATTCCAACTCATAGCCACCCTATAGGACAGAGTAGAACTGCCCCATAGGGTTTCTGTGGCTGTTTTTATTTTTTAATTTTTTTAGTGATTTGGGTGAAAGTTTACAGAGCAAATTCATTTTCCATAAAGCAGTTCATACACATTTTGTCTCATGACATTGACTGCAATTTCCCACGATGTAACAGGTTCCTTCCCACTTCCTCCCCATAGTTACCTCTTTCCTGTGTCCTTCCCTCCCACGTACTCCAGCCCAGAGCCATCTCTCTGTGCATACACTGCCCTTCTATTCTCCCATGACTGATCTCTCCAAGGAGTGTATCTACCTAATGTAAATGTTCAGCCCATATGCCTGTCTTTTATTTGGCTGTAAGCCACAGGAGGGAGTTCAATTCCAGACCTGAAATGCCGCTAGGGGCTATCATCTTAGGTGTTTCACCAGGATCTATCAAACCAGCAAAGCTAGTCTTTTTTTTTTTTTTATGATTTTGAATTTTGTTCCATACTGTTCTCCCACTCTATGCAGGATCTCCTACACAGATCCCCCTGAGAAGTTGGCACTGGTAGCTGGGGACCATATAGTTTTTCTGCTCTCATGGTCATATAGACTAAGGAATGCAGAGCGTACCAGTCACTTGGACCAATTGTTTCCATGCATCTTTGGTTTTCTTCATTCTTCTTCATGCTCTGAATGAAGAGACTCATTGTTGATTCTAGATGACTGCTTGCAAGCTTTTAAGATCTCAGTCACCTGCACTGAAGTAGAATGAGGAACATTGTTTTTCTGTAGTATGTTATGCCAACTGAGCTTGATGTCCCCTGGGACCATGGTTCTGAGCCCATAGGTCCAACTACTTGTTCCCTCTGGGTAGCTGGCTGTGGCCAGAAGGCACCACAACCTTGTCTCTTGTCAGCTCTACTATACATCTGCACATTCTTACAGAACATACAAATATGCTTGAAGAAACATTTGCAGGACTGTAATTCTTCTTCTTTTCTTCTTCTTTTTTTTTTTAATTTTATTTTGATTTGGGTGAAGATTTACAGAGCAAATTCACTTTCCATACAGCAGTTCACATTACTTTG
>NW_006921788.1:6157023-6157580 GCF_000298275.1 Orycteropus afer afer
GAGTGACTTCGCTTTTGTGGCAAAATCTAAAATCCACAGCTGACAATAGCTCACTGTTCCTAAGAATTCTCTCATTTGCCTTGGGCTTGTGGGTTGAGGAATCTGTAGGATCGTTTGTTTCATGGTTTCAGTGAGCTACCTCTGCTCAGCTCTTAACTTATACCCCAAATATGTGACTTCTGGCTTAGCTATCTGAGCTTTCTTGGCACTAGCTCGATATCCTAGTTCCCCCAGAGTGGTGAGCAGTTCCCTGGTTGCTTGGATACAACTTGCTTTATTGGGGGCTGCGATCAACAAATTGTTTACATATTGTAATAAAGTTATTTGTGGGTTTTGACCCCTGTATTCATGCAAGTTGTTACTCAAAGCTTCGTTGAATAAAGTGGGAGAGTGCTTGAAACCTTGGACCAATTTTGTCCACCTTAGCTGGCCGAGGATTTTATCTGTTTCGTTAACCCATTTGAAGGTAAAAATGTCTTGGCTCTGCGGGGCTAGGGGCAGGCTGAAGAAAGCATCCTTCAAATCCAGGGTAGTATACCACACATGATCTGGGGGAA
>NW_006921788.1:6157680-6158443 GCF_000298275.1 Orycteropus afer afer
GGTACCTCTTCAGCACCCCCTCCCTTAACAGCTGCTGGATATGGGGCTGTATGCTTTCCCAGGCTTCCCTGGGCATGGGATACTGTTGGATTCTTACTGGTGTGGCAGAGGGTTTTAAGTTCACAATAATGGGTGGTCGGTGTTTTGTTAACCTGATTCCTCCAGTTTCTGCTCAGGCTTGGGGAAACTCTTCCAGCTACGGAGCTATATCCATTAAGCTTACACGTTGGTTTTCCACACATTTATACAAACGGTATTCATCTTGTAAGGCGATCGTCAGGACCTGCAGAGGGGAGCTTTCCCCATCGGTAACCTGGACACCATCTTTGTGAAAGAATATATGGGTTTGGGTTTTGGATAATAAGTTTCTTCCTAACAGTAGTGCAGGACAATCGGGTACAATTAAGAATGAATGGGACACTTGCTTAGTTCCCAGATTCACCTGTCGCTGAGTTGTCCAATAATACTGCTTTGTTCCTGTTGCTCCCTGGACCAGGTTAGTCTTTGAAGAGATCTTTCCCTCCTTCCTATTTAGGATGGAGTACTGAGCTCCTGTATCCACCAGGAACTCTACTGGTTTCCCCTCCACCTTCAGGGTTACTCAAGACTCAGGGAGGGGTTCTGAGTCCTGTCTCCCCTAGTTACTGTTCTCACCTGCTACCAAGGTTCTAACAGGAGCAGGCTTCTTGTGTTTTTTGTTCTCTTTCTTTGGGCATTCATTCTTCCAATGTCCAGTCCCCTTGCAAAATGCACATTGGTTCGG
>NW_006921788.1:6167107-6171910 GCF_000298275.1 Orycteropus afer afer
GTCCTTGGGGTTGCTGGAAAGCAGAATGTGTTCTTAAGCCCCAGAAATCTGCGAGAGTGCTATCTCTTTAAATATCCAAAATAGTCCAGCCACTTTTTAAACCTTCTAAATGGCGGTGCCCTCCGTACCGGCAAAAGTCCACAGCTCAGCCCACCTTTCTCTTCACCTTCTCTGTTTGTTCCCCAGCCACCGTGCACAGTCCTCCGTGCAGTTCCTGGCACAGTCTGGAATCTCAAAGCCGCCTGTACCATCAGGGTCGTTCAGGTCGCTGTCATACCGCAGCTCCATATGTCTCCTTTTTTTGGTATTTTCACGGAAGTTCTTCTGCTAGTTGGGGTTTAGTCCACTTCTGTATCCTTCCCTTCAAGGCTCAGGGGTCCAAGATTATCTTCTGTGTCTGTGTTAATTGTTTTCCCTTTTCTTTGTTGAAGAGGGTCTGTTCAGTCCTTCTGCCTAGTCCACCATCTTGCCGGAGCTCCAGGACTGTAATTCTTTATGGAAGCAGATTGCCTCATCTTTCTACCATGAAGCAGCTGATGGATTCAAACCACCAACCTTTTGACTAGCAGCCAAATGCTATAACCATTATGCCACCAGAGCTCTTTAGAACAATTCCTAGCACATAATATTTGACAAATGTTGACTGTTTTTCAAGAGTAGAGTGCTTAGTGTGTACTGCTTGTTGCTGCTGCCTAAGGCTTTCATGCTTCTCCTCTTGGTCTCTTATCTAGGTCCTGGATCCTCACTGCCTGTTTACCCAGATAATGATCTCTACCTGCTCAATCTAACTGCTTTGCCAAATAAATGATAAACAATACATAGTGTTCACAAAAAGAGTTTTTCATAGGTTATCTAATTTTAACCTGCTAATAATCCTGTAATACAGGTGTACTATAATTCCTATGCAGTTCAAACCCACCAGCCACTCCTTGGAAGGAAGTTTGGGCAATCTACTTCCACAGTGATACTGCCTCAGAAACCCAAGGAGGGGTCCCTATAAGTCAGGTACAACTCGACGGCACATAACAACAACAACAACAACATAATTCCTATGGAGCTCTGGTGGTGCAGTCACTAAAAAACTCTACTGCTAACCAAAACATTCACCTCTGTCCTTACAAGGTCTCTGACTTACAGGTGTCAGAATCAACTTGATATAATGGGTAATTCCTATCAATAAAAGAGAGTTAGAGGGAAAAGTAGGTGGCCTGTGCACACTCACATGGAGTCCCTGGGTGGTACAAATGGTTAACAAGTGTGGCTGCTAAATGAAAGTTTGAAAGTTGAGGTTTACCTCAAGGCAACTTAGAAGAAATGCATGGATATCTACTTCCAAAAAAACCAGCCATTGAAAACCCTATGGAGTACAGGTCTACTGTGACACACATGGGATCACTATGAGTCAGAATCAACTTGATAGCAACTGTTACTGGTACCACACACTCACAGAAAGGAAATGTCAGAGCCATGACTTGAAACAAATCCATGCTTAACCACTGTCCTACCAGGCTCCTCACAATATATATTACACAGTATTATTACATAGACTGCCAAGAACTGTGAAGTTGGTACTTAAATGACTATACTAGAAAAATACTAATTGTTCCACTCTCCCTTCTCAAAACTTCTGTGCAAGCATCTAACTACATATCTGTATTTGGAAAATGCTACTTGTCAGTGCCTTCTGGTTCCTTCAGATTCCAGCTCAGGATGACCGTTCTTGCCTAGATGCCAGGCTGCACATTTCTCTTTGTATTTGTACATTCTAGATTCTCATTCATTTCGTGGGGTTATGACTTTTCCCCTAAAACCCAATCTCATCACCAAACTTGGCCTATATCACTCCAACCTGCAGACTGGCCCCCTCTCTCTCCAAATTTAGAATTTCTTCTAATGGGACAAGGAGTATGTAAGGGAAACCAAAATTACCTGCTTATAAGAAAGGGTTGCAGGAAGAGCTGCCAGACAAATTCAAGTTCTGGCCAGTCCTTTAAGGAATGATTTCACCATGCATGGACCTGAGAAAAGCAACTTAAAGTTCAGACGATCAGTGAAGTACACAATCTTTTCATATTCAAACTCAAAACAACCAAACTCACTGCCACTGAGTTGATTCTGACTCATAGTGACCCCCACTGGATTTCCAAGGCTGTAAACCTTTATAGATGCACCTGGTTTATCTTTCTTCTACCAAGTGGCTGGTGGGTTTGAACTGCCAACCTTTTGGTTAGTAGCAAAATGCCTTAACCACTGCACCACCAGAGCTCCTGTCTCCATATTAACATTATTATACACTTTTTTGGATTTATTTAATCTCCAACCATTCAAGGTATTTAACACTGTGGAAAGTCTTTAAAAATTCTAAGATCCACTGTAACAAAGATATGGCCTAAGGAAGAAAATGAAGTCTGTTGGTAAGAACTGCCTATTTGTTGGCTATTTTGGATTACACTCTGGATTCTTTTAAGCCTCTTTCAGCCACAGGGATCCAGGTGAGAAGAGGGAACTCAGTCCATGACTCACAAGCGGCAAGGCGGGAAAGAGAGAGAAAGGAGACTAAAAAGGTTAGGGGGACCAGGACAGAGTGAGGAGTCACCTGCAGAGATCCAGGTGAGGAGAAGGAACCCAGGCCATGCCCGGGAAAGTGGGGGAAAGGAGAGTGAAAAGGCTAAGGGGACTGGGACAGAGTGAGGAGTCAGTGGCAAGGATCCAGGTGAGGAGAGGGAACACAGGCCACACCCCACAAGTGGTAAGGCAGGAAAGTGGAAGAAAGGAGAGTAAAAGGTGAGGGGGACTGGGACAGAGCGAGGAGTCAGCTGCAGCGATCCAGATAAGGAGAGGTTGGAGATGTTTCCAACAGCTAAGGGAGATAAATTTGTCTGTCGGTTTGTCCTACTGTGGTGACGTGTTGCTGTGATTCTTGAGGATGTGCTACTGGTGTTCAAACCCAGTGGGGCGCACATGGTGCATAGTTATCAGCACGGCTTGCAGACTGAGACAGACTAGGAATGAGGGAAGAGGCCATCCACTTCTCAAAGAATTGGCCAGGAAAAACCTTAAGAATGCTAGAGAAACACTGTCTGATACATTACTGTGCAACTTTATGAATAATCCAGAAACATTGTCAAAACGGAGGAAGATGAGTCACTTAGGTTAGAAGGCTCTCAAAATAGGACTGGGAAAGAGCTGCATCATCAAAGCAAAACCAGCCTTATTCATATGATAAGGTAAAGCTTTTGAGACCTCCATTTGGTGACATGGCACCACTCAAATTGAGGAGAAACAGCCGCAAACATACATTAATAATCGGAACATGGAATGTACGAAGTATTAATATAGGAAAATTGGAAGTTGTCAAAAATGAAATAGAACACATAAAGAGTGATATCCTAGGCATTAGTGAGCTGAAATGGACTGGTTTTGGCCATTTTGAATCAGACAACCATATGGTCTACTATGCCAGGAATGACAGCTTGAAGAGGAATGGCGTGGCATTCAACATCACGAAGGATGTTTCAAGATCTGTCCTGAAGTATAATGCTGTCAGTGATAGAATAATATCCATACACCTACAAGGAAGATCCATTCATATGACTATTATTCAAATTTATACACCAACCACCAAAGCCAAAGATGAGGAAATTGAAGATTTTTACCAATTTCTACAGTCTGAAATTGACCAAACATGCAATCAGGATATGTTAATTATCATTGGTGACTGGAATGCAAAAGTTGGAAACAAAGAAGAATCACTGGTAGTTGGAAAATTTGGCCTTGGTGACAGAAATAATGCTGGAAATCACATGGTAGAATTTTGCAAAACCAATGACTTATTCATTGCAAATATCTTTTTTCAGCAACACAAATGGTGGTTGTACATGTGGACTTCATGACATGGAACACACAGGAATTAGATTGACTACATCTGTGGCAAGAGGCGATAGAAAAACTCAGTATCTTCAGCCAAAACCAGGCCAGGAGCTGATTGTGGAACAGACCATCAATTGCTCATATGCAAGTTCCACTTGAAGTTGAAGACAATTAAAACAAGTCCACAAGAGCCAAAATATGACCTGGAATATATCTCTCCTGAATTTAGAGACCACGTAAAGAATATATTTGATGCATTGAACCCCAGTGACCGAAAACCAGAAGAATTGTGGGATGACATGAAGAACATCATCAATGAAGAAAGCAAGAGGTCACTAAAAAGACAACAAAAGAAGAGAAGACCAAAATGGATGACAGAAGAGACTCTGAAACTTGCCCTTGAGCAGAAAGTAGCTAAACCAAATGGAAGAAATGACAAGGTCAAAGAGGTGAACTGAAGATTTCAAAGAGCAGCTCGAGAAGACAAAGCCATTTACTATAATGAAATGTGTAACGACCTGTCATTAGAAAACCAAAAGGGAAGAACACACTCAGCATTTCTCAAGCTGAAAGAATTGAGAAAAAAATTTAAGCCTCAAGTTGCAATATTGAAAAATTCTATGGGCAAAATATTGAATGATGCAGGAAATATCAAAAGAAGATGGAAGAAATACACAGAGTCACTGTACCAACAAGAACTGGTCGATCTTCATCCATTTCAGGAGGTGGCATATGATCTAGAACCAATGGTATTGAAGGAGGAATTCGAAGCTGCTCTGAAGGAATTGGCGAAGAACAAGGCTCCAGGAATATCCATTGAGATATTTCAACAAATGGATGCCCCACTGGAGGCACTCACTTGGTTATGCCAAGAGATTTGGAAGACAGCTACCTGGCCAACTGACTGGAAGAGATCCATATTTGTACCCATTC
>NW_006921788.1:6172900-6178931 GCF_000298275.1 Orycteropus afer afer
TGGAAGCGAGAATGGCCAGACTTCGTCTCACCTACTTTGGTCATGTTGTCAGAAGGGACCATTCCCTGGAGAAGGATGTCATACTTGGTAAGGTGGAGGGTTGATGAAAGAGGGGAAGGCCTTTAACGAGATGGACTGACACAATGGCTGCAACAATGGGCTGAAGTATGGCAACGATCATTGAGCTGGTGCGGGATCCGGCAGTGTTTCGTTCTGCTGTGTATGGTGACTTGATGGCACCTAACTACAACAACTGGATTCTTTCAAGTGATTACTAACATAACTCATGGAAAGGAGCTAGAGTCACAAAGTTCTCATTTCTTAGAATATAGGTACCATAATGATGAACCTCTTTCTAGAAAGAAATTATATAGGGTAGCCGGTGACTTTGCATTGTGGGCCATCTTGTGAATAATATTTCTCTAATATTTGAATAAATTGGTCTGGGTTACTTGCAGAGAGCAATATGGAAAAGAAAAAAATGCAGTGGACTGAAGGTCAGGAGAACTGACTTTGTTCTATCACCATTAACATGTGAGCAGAACAGGTCACCTTCTTTCTCTAGGCTGTTAGTTTCCATGGTAAATACTGGTTCTAAGATTCTGCGATTCTAGATAGGTTGTTGTTAGTTCCCATTGAGTTGGCTCTGACTCATGGCAACCTCATGTATAATGGAGTGAAACACTGCATGGTCCTAGACCATCTTCATGATTGTTGGTATGTTTGAGTCTATGATGGCTATTGTACCAATCCATCTCACTGAGGGTTTCCTGTTTTCATTGGCTGTCTGCTTTACCTAAGGCACATGTCCTTTTCTCAGTGACTGGTCTCTCCTGATGACATGCCTAAGTAAGTGAGATGGAGTTTTTCCATCCTTGCTTCTAAGGAATACTCTGGCTATACTTCTTGTAAGACTGATTTGTTCATCCTCTGAGAGTCCAAGGTATATTCAATATTCTTTGCCAACACCACAATTCGAATGCAACAGTTCTTCTGTCTTCTTTTTTCATTATCCCATTTTGCATGTGTATGAAGTAACTGAAAAGACCATGGCTTAGGTCAGGCACACTTAGTCATCAAAATGATTCTTTTTTAAAAAATTTTAACATTTTTATTTATTTCATTTTTGCAGTGTTCACTCCCCTTCCCTCCCACCCTATTCTTTGTTCTTTCAAACTTTAAAGAGGTCTTTCACAGCAGAGTTGCCCAATGTAATACACTGTTTGATCTCCTGTCTGCCATTTCCATGGGCAATAAAAATGTACAGCATATGAAGTATTGTTGGTGCATTAGTTAATTCCTATACCTCACCACACTTCAGTTCAAATCCTCTATTTTTGACCACTTTATAAAAGCTTATGAAATAAATTGAATTTGTGTCCCCAAAAAAATGTGTCAACTGGGCTGAGGCATGATTCTCAGTGTTTGGCAGTTATATATTGATGTAATGTGGCAATTAGTGTAATGTCCCCCATGCAGTGAGATGATGTGATAAACCAATCAGTTATAAAAGGATTAGGATAGGGTGCAACACCCTTAATCCTGTGAGAGCCCTGGTCTGATGTAAGGGAAGTTTTCCCAGGGTGTGGCCTGTACCACCTTTTATCTTATAATAGATAAAAGAAGTGAGCAGAGAGAGGCGGACCTACTATCACCAAGAAGAGCCGGGCATGGAGTGTATCTTAGAACGAGGGGACACAGAGAGAAAGCCTTCTCCTAGCTGGTGCTCTGATTTCAGACTTCTAGCATCCTAAACTGTGAGAGAATAAATTTCTGTTTGTTAAAGCCACCTGCTTGTTTTATTTCTTGTATAGCAGTGCTAGATAACTTAGACACCTGTCTTTCTTGTTGGTGACTCCAGAATCCAGAGATTACACAAATAAACCAATAGCTTCTAGTTAAGACAACTGAAGCAATATTTCCCAAACTGTGGGAAAGAGCATATATGAATACACTGAAATAATAGTCATGTATTTATCTTACAATTACCTTCCACTTATGTCCAGTGATACTGGCTTTCCATTTATGCCAATAATATAAAGTTTTAAGGCAACTTTATTTAAAACGGTGAATTGATTTTAAAAATATTAAATAGTAGTATGAGTACCATGAAAACATGGCTGAAACAGTGACAGTGTTCGATGAATGACCAAAGCTTGTAAATATTCAACTAGATAAAGAGAAAATGTCATGGCAGGTCATCTTTTCTGTTTCTTTCTTTTTGACCTGGTTATTCACACCTGGGACTGGCTGTTTCTGCTGATCACATCAGAGATTTATTTCTGCTAACAAATCCCTTACCTGCTTTGGCAGAATAAATGCACTACAGAATCTGGCTGAAGATAAAGTCCAGAAAAAGGAGATGTAGCATGTAAGGAGGGGGAAAAAAAAAAAAACAACATTATGGAATATGAGTTCAACTTGGAAAGCAATGGGTTTAGGTAGGAATGTTATGTTTCATTTGGAAAGCTTGAATAATAATTAATGTGACAAGTCTTGGCTAAAAGGGTAGATGAAGATGTAAAGAAGCTTTCAGCCAGAAGGTAATGTCTCTGATGACACATAGGCAACAGTGCTACTATCTAGGACTGGTTTGTAGACACCACTGCAAAACCCTGCTTTCATCACAACTCTTGGGCAATCTTATCCTGGAGACGAGAACTACTAACCTGCAACTGTATAGTGATTCATGATTTTCATATTTATAGTAATACAAGTATAGAAATAAACCTGCAGGTATACACACTAAACTCTTGACAGTCACTATTCTGGAGGGTGTGAATTGCACCTCTTAATAGTTTGAGGGTTTTTTTTTTTTTTTCAATGAACATCTATTATTTGCTTAAGCAGAAAAAATTAAAAAGGAAATAAGGAAAAATTAGAGTTAGGGAGATACAAAGGTAGAGTGGTTAATAATTAAGCTCTAACATTAAACCAATCCAAAACTGAATCACAATTCTGCTATTTACTAACTAGGAGCTCTGGTAGCTTAGTGCCTAAGGCACTTGACTGTTCAAACCCATCAGCCACTCCTCGGAAGGAAGGCTGGACAATCTGCTTCCGTAGTGATACTGCCTTGGAAACCAAAGGAGGGGTTGCTATGAGTCGGGTCCAACTCGACAGCATATAACAATAACAACACTTACTAACTGGGTGACTCTGAGTCACCTAATCAACCTCTTCAAGACTCAGTTTCCTCATCTCTGAAATGGGAGTAATAATAGTCCCTACCTCACAGAAGATTATGAAAACTGAATGAGGCATTCCTCAGTAGTCATTCAGCATAGCAGTAAGGTAGTAAGGACACAACAAATGGTGGCTATTAAAAAATTAGGAATTCTACTGGTGCAGAGGTTAAGGCATTCAACTGATAACCAAAAGGTCAGTGATTCAAACCCAACAGCCACTCCACAGAATAAAGATGAGGCCATCTGCTTCCATAAAGATTGACGGCCTTGGGAACCTGAGGGGCCAGTTCTACTCTATCCCATAGGGTCACTATGAGTCAGAACTGACTCAATGTCAGTGGGTTTGGTTAATTTATTAATAAACTATTATTAAATATCTAAATTAAGTTATTAAATAAATAATGTCTATTAATCATATTGGCAACAATGATAAGAATTAAAAAATAATGATAAGAACTGATAGGTTTCAGGAATGTTTGAATTTTTACTATAAGTGTATGCTATTTTTGTAAGCTAAAAACTCTTAAATGGTCAATTTAAAAAATAGTGTATTTTGTAAATAACAATTAGCATCACAACCAATTAATAAATGTAAATAACAAAAGAAATCCTAGATCAATCATTGCAACTGCACTTCAAAATGCTGCTCAAATTAAATCTGGTCAGCAATATTCCCCTTTTCTGGGTGAGGAAGCTGAGGCATGCCAAAAGCAAGTGTAGTGCCTAAGGCATTTGACTGCCAGCCATAAGGCTGGCAGTTCAAACCACCAACCACTCCTTGGAAGGAAGGTTGGGCAATCTATTTCTGTACAGAAACCGCTTTGGAAACTCAAGGAGGGGTCGCTATGAGTTGGGATCAACTTGATGGCAGTGAGTTTGGTGTTTTTGGAAAGAGGTTATTCATAACAACTGGGGCAAGAACCCCTTCTGCAGCTGATTCTCACTCCTGCATAATCTGTAACATGGTGCGACACATGCCTTATCTTCTCATGCATTAGTATCTAACTCTAGATAATTCTGGGAGCACCAGGTGCCCCAGGAACTGAAATGCGGTTCACACAGAAGGCTCTCACACACACCACTGAGATACTACCACCATGGATACACAGGTTCCGGGATTTATCCTCCAAAACATGTATATCTCTTCTTCCTGAAAGAACCTGGCCCATGGAAATTCTTCTTCCAATGTCTACCAAGTGGTTCTGTGCTCTCCAACAGGTAGACCAGTCATGCGGCCACACGCTTAGGCCTCCAGCAAAGCTAGCTGCTGAAGGAGAATTAAAATACAGGAAAATTCCTGTTTTATACATACTTATACAATTACACATATGCTCTGGTTACCTAATGGCACTCTGACAGGAATATATACCACAAATGGGATGGCCTTAACAAACAGGAGTTTATTCTCTTACAGTTTGGAGGCTTTAAGTCCAAATTCAAAATGCCATGCGCTAGGGGCTGGGTGAAAGCCCCTCAGCCTTGGGCTTCAGCTCTGCCTCCTGCTCCTGGCCCACTGGAGCTAGAGGCTTTTCTTCACTCAGACAGCTGCTGGCTGCTGAGGCTGACAAACCCAAGGTTGACAAGTAAAAAGGCACAGCACTGATGTTAACAAACCACATGGCAGGCCATTAATTTAAGTCCATTGTAAGTCCCAAGGTCAGCAGAGCATGGCAGGCTGCTGAACAATGAATGACATGGCTACATGCAGGATTCAAGCGTGCTATAAGCTAGAGACCATTCCCAAAGCTGCTGCTTATATATGGGAAGCAGACCACAGACCCAAAGGCAGCTACTCAGCTGCTCATAGTAGATTCCACTGTGGAGTTGATTACCAGTCTCATCATGGGGCATACTTTATCCAGCTGCCCAGCCATTCAACTAGGCCTAGCCAAGTTGACACACAAACATAACCACCACAACACATAATGTTTAAACAGATTTGCCTACAAGATAGCAGAGCAGGGAAGCCATTACAGTCTTTCAGTGTCAAAGGCTTCTAAAGTTCTTAATCTCAACCTGCTACAGAGTTCTCTAATTTAAGAACAAACTTGTGTTCCTTTAGTGCCTGGGCTAGTGTAGAACAATCTATGTTGTGTACATAAACCACTTGGAACCACTGTCTTACTACTCAGTCAGCTTGACACATAGATAAGGTTTTCTAAAGCTGTTAGATCCACTTCCATCTGCTTCCTCTACCCTGTTGTCGATGTGTGCTGTCAAGCTGACTCTGACTCATAGTAACCTGATGTGACAAAGCACAACTAACTGCCTCCATAGGATTTTCTTGGCTATAATCTTTATGGAAGCAGATCACCAAGCCTTTCTCCTACAGAGTGCTGGGTGGGTTCAAACTGTCAACCTTTTAGTTAGCAGCTGAGTGCTTAACCGTTGCACCTCAAGGGCAGACTCCAGCTTAGAGCTTTTGGTGACAAAATAAGCAAGCATCATTCTTACAGGTTGATCCAGGTCTTACTCTGGAGTTCAGAATCTACTTTAAGGCATTTGATCTCAATTATCCTTCAGATCTGAAAGTCATGTCACAGGTTAGGAGCATCTTCACACTAATGAACAAGTTTGAAATTCATAAAATAGTGGAGTGAAGGTAAAGATTATTTCCTTTAATACACATTATGATATTACAGTTCAAAAAGGAAAAGTGATTTAGTCAAATGATATAGCAGTCCACATCTGAATATTCTAAATCCAAGGCTTTTTCTTTGTGTCTTTCAATCAACAAATACATCTTCTTAAAAAAAAAAAAAAAACAGAACACCTATTATGTGTGAAACACACATGAACAAAGATACTCAGTCCCTACTCCTAGGGAGCTTAAATTCCACTGG
>NW_006921788.1:6179306-6192159 GCF_000298275.1 Orycteropus afer afer
CTTTCTTCCGAGGAGTGGCTGGTGGGTTTGAACCACCAGCTTTCTGGTTAGCAGTCAAGTGCCTTAGCCGCTATGCTACCAGAGCTCCTCATTAAAGAGTAGGATTTAAAATTCATTTATAATAAGGAGCTCCAAATACATACGATAGAGATTCTATCATGTAGAAGCTATTTGGTGGAGTGGAGTAGGAAGTTGAAGAAATTTTTTCCAAAAGAAAAGTGTTAAAAGCACAAATTAAGGGGACATTTCTCTGGCTGTAAGCAATATCAGCAAACTCCTTAGTAACAGCAACACTTTACATGTGAATAGTGTTTTCATGCTATAAAACCTCTGAATTTTCCAACAATCCAACCCTAAGGAAAATGAGAACCATACATTCAGGTAACCAAAGACCTGCTCTTTCCACAACATTGGAACACTACCATTGCACATTGTGGGAACTGCCTTTTTGATTTAAATATCGAATTTCTCCAAAAGCAAGGGATCCTTGTAGGTAAAAACGATGTCTGAGTAAGACAGTGGCGTAGCTTATTTGAATGTTCTCTATTCTGAGCAAAGAGAGAGAAGCAGAAGTGAGCCTATCGTTCAGCACCTTACAACTGTTAGTCTCAGGCTACCTGGTTAACTAACCATGGTATACTTACCAGGGCTCATGCAACAGACGTTTCAGGCTATAATAGATAAGAAATGGGTGATCCAATTGAGTTTCCCTTCCTTTTGGCTTTAATAAGCCAGGCTTTTTCCTAAATATAAATTTTAGGATGCCAATGAAAACTCATGGAAAAAATGAACAGGAAACCAAATAATGACAATAAGCTAATCAGAAGCTGGGAATATGTTTGAACATTATCCTTACACTCATAAACATGTGTGATCTTAGACAAGTTATTTCCCCACCTTTGAACCTCCATTTCCTCATATGTAAAATGAGAAGGGTGGATTAGATGACTTCAAAATCCTGTGAATCACATGTTGACATAAGAAATTAGCTGATTGTGATTCAGAAATAATTCAAGATCTCCTCTTTCTGTCTTTCCTCTACTTGATTTCAAACACAAAGTGTTTTTATTTCTTTTTTTAAAAAATGAACAGGATGTCACTTGTGTCTGGACAAAGCAAAGTGACTAGGCTACATGAGCTCTTATATTTGGGTCAACAGCCAAAAATCCAGGAACATGAATATATAAAGAAAAAAAAAATGGAATATGTAAAGAACAAAGCCAGAAGTTGTGCTCTTATCTGATTTTACTCTGGTCAGGGTTGCACCTGTGTTATAAGTGGGACCTATTAAAACTGCATTGAGGGCACTGTGCAACCCCGTCATCATGACCAGAAAATCCCCTGAAGCCCCATCTGATCCATTCACCTTTCCAACACAGGTGGAGGTTGCAGTTGCATGTGGAGGTGTAATCAGATTCTCTTTATAACCTTTATTTTATTTTGGGTGTTTGTGTGCTGTATGGCTGAGTTGATCCTGCCAGTTTGTGAGGGTGTAGGTGTTTGACACCAACTCAAATCAAAACCAACAACTTTTGTTCATAGACTTTCAATCTGCAAAGATTTTTTCTGGACCTTTTAATTCTCTCCAACTCATTCTAATTTCTAGAGGGAATGCCAAAAACTGACTACCACAACCAAAATGAAAGTTCTGTCCCTGTTTCCCTGATGAAGAAAACTATAGGACCTTCCTTGAGTGAAGGCCAATGTCTCTACCAGTAAGGACTTTCCCTGGTCCTGTCACTCCTTCACCAACTTGAGAGAAAGGACATAAATCTTTGGGAAATCTCTGACTTTCAGAGCCCTGGGTTTGTTGCCCCCTAACTGGCTTCCAGAGCCTTCACTGTTACACCTCACTATGGTCTGGGGAGTTTCCTGGAAAACCTCTGCCTGCAGAACAAAGCTTGTTCCTCTACCACCACCACCATTACCACCAATGTTTCTGCCAGTCTGGAGACTAAATCTGTAAGGAGACACTTCTCATTTCAAGAAGCAATGAAGAAAATGAAGCTTTCCTTACCCAAGGAAAGAATAAAAAGTTAACTTATGCAGCTAAAATGCCCAAGTTAGTAAATGCCAGTTATTGTTTTACGGCTCTTAAAGAACCAGGTCAAATAAACTCTCTGCCCCCAAGTAACCCTGAAACCAGGTGGTTCCAACTCTTTAGGCTCCTTTCCCAAAAATGTGTACAGCAGCTTCCTGGAGCTGGCTGGAAGCAGTGGAGACTTGGAATTTGTCCTGGGTTTGTAAATCTTTAGCTAACAGAAGCTGAATTCAATGCTTTTTTTTAAAAAAAAAAAAAAGATGATGAGTTGTTGTTTAAAATTACCCTGGGGCTTGCAAACTTTCTGATTCCTTACTCTCCCTATAGAAGACCTTTGTTTTTCTCACCATCCACAGCACCTCTCCAGGTGAGTTCTAGAATGTGCCATGCCTTCAAAAAAAAAAAAAAAAAGTCTCATTGTTTGAGTCTCTCATACTCATCTTTCAACAGGCTGATTTGCTCTGGCTACACTTTTGGAAACAGGCAGCCTTAGGGAGGATTTTGTGACCAATATTATGATTTTGCTGTGAGCTTGGCAGTCCTCTTTTGATTCCAGTCAAGTCAGTCCTGTTGGGTCTTGATGCTTATGCCTCTTTTTTGTTTACTCCACAGGGGATTTCATCACAGTGCCTCCGGGAATGGACCACATACAATTTTCCACATATATGATGGGACTCAAATCCAAAAGGTATTCCAAGTGTTAAGCAATCCCTCACCAACCTCCTTCCAAAACGATACTTTTATTCTATATTTTATCTGCTCCCAATGGTAAATTTTGCTTCCACTGCAAAAAAAAAAAAAAAAAAAAAAAATTATGCTGGATTTTATAGCCCTGACTTAAGGATGATGTGGCTGAAGTCTGGAAAGTGACTTTCAGGGGAGGTTTATTTCTTTAATTCAGGACATCCTTTCGGTCGGTTCCATCATATGAATGTAGTGTTGTGACCAATTCAAGGAACCACTGCAATTTTACATTTGGACTCAAACATTAGAGATTTTATGGAGTAAGAATCATAGACTGGCTCTTGGAGCAAATTTATCCAATCCAGATCTCCAGGAGAGCTGGCAACTTTATCTATAGAAGGTTTTCTAGTGGGGTGGAAGACAATTCTACCAGCCAGTAGATCCGAGGAACTTAGAGACAGGGGTTTTCCTGTACTCAGAAATAGAACAGGGCAGCCCTTTATCATTAATCAACATCAAGTATACATTGGGAAGTCCCAGTTAGTGTTTCTGGGAGCACATAAACCAAGTCTGGGCTAATTCCAAACCTCAAGGGATCCTGGAACAATATAGCTTGGGCCCATTTGAAATCCTTTCTAAAAACACAAAGAATGTCCTCAGGTGAGTCCAGTCCCCATTTTCTGAGCATGCTGCAGTCATTAAGACTAATATTGTTGACGTGGCTCACAGCCCCATTTTTCTTTTCCATTTTTATTATTCCTTCAGGAGAGATTCAAGCTTTTCTATTTGAGTTTGGAAACAATGATGAGCTCAAGCTACCTCTACACTGTAATTGCAAATATAATATATGAAAGTGAAAAGTGAATTCACAGGGTGAAAATTCTTAGCACATGCCAACAGTTAGGTGCATTGTCATTGCTCTGCTCTAAACTCTGCAATGGCTCCCTTTCCCCCAAAACAAAAACAACAACAACAAAAAAAAAACTCACTGCCTTCGGGTCGATTTAACTCATAGTGACACTCCTTGGGTTTCTGATGCAGTATCGTTATGGAAGTAGATTGCTCAATCTTCCTTCCAAAGAGTGACTAGTGGGTCTGAACCACCAGCCTTCTGATTAGCATCAAATGCCTTAGGCACCATGCCATCAAAGCTCCCAAATAAAAGCTAAAGTCATTATAGAGACATTACATTTAACTGCTAACCAGAAGGCTGGCAATTCAAACCCACTAGCCACTCCTAGGAAGGAAGGTTGAGCAATCTACTTGCATAGTGATACTGCCTTGGAAACCCAAGGATGGGTTGCTATGAGTCAGATCTGACTCGATGGCGGTAGGTGACTAGAATGCAAGCTCCTTAAGGGCAGTAATTTTTGTTTGTTTGCTTTGTCCACTGATAAATCCCACATGCCTAAAATACTGCCATAGTGCTGGTACAGAGAAGGTAAGAAACAAATAAATTAAATTTGAATGCTTCAATATACTCAGACTTTTACCTCAAAGCAACCTCTCTGCTCCTCCAAAGTCCAAAGTAGGGAAGTTCAGAATTGCAGAGATTTTCTGAGAACACAGTTGGTTGGTCCTGGGCAGGGATATTCTGATTAAAAAAAAAGGTGGGGGGGGGGGGAAGAAAAATCTAAGTTTATCAAGAAAATAATGACCAATTGAAGAATACACAGTAAATGTTATTCTTCATATTAGCCTTGATATTAGGGGCCCACTGGAGACATAGTCCTGTTTAGGAATACTTTGCATTATAGTTATTCATCTAGGGGATGTACAATTTGGGTTTCTTTAGGTTGCAAGCAACAGAAAACTCAACACACACTAGTTTTCAAATATAAGTGGCTATACTGAACCAATGATGCAGCAATTTCATGTTTAGGTATCTGTCTAAGAGAAATGAAAATATATGCCCATGACAAACTTACAATGGCATGTTCCTCTCAGTTTTATTCATAGCAGACATAAACTGGAAATAGCCCAGGCATCCAACAATAGAAGAATGAATGAACCATGAAATGTTCATCCACTGTAATATGGCATGGCAATGAAAGAAACAGAATACATGCAGCAACACAGATAAACCTAAAAACAATTATGTTGAGTGAGAGAAGTCTTACACAAAAAGAATATACAATATGATTCAATTTATATGAAATTCTAGAACAGGGAAAACTAAGGTGGAAAATATGAGAACAGTGATTGTTTCTAGGGACTTGGGGTGGGAATTGACAGGGAAGGGGCATGAGGAAACTTTTTAAGGTGATAAAATTTGATATTTTGATGGGGTCTAGATTATCCAGACGTACACATTTGTCTAAACTCAGAAAATATGCAGCTAAGATTTGTGCATTTCAAGGTATACAGGTTTTACTTCAAAAGAAAACATTATAAACAAATATTGATTTCTAGTTACTCATGCATGCTGAAGTAAGGATTAACTCTATAGATGTCTGCAATTTACTTTGAAATACATCAAAAATAAGATGGACTGATATTTAGATAAAAGGGTAGATATATGGATAGTCTGGGTATGTGTGCTATCAAGTCAATTCCAACTCGTATCAAGCCTATGGGACAGAGCAGAACTGTCCCATAGTTTCCTAGGCTCTAATCTTTACAGGAGCAGATCACCAGGTCTTTTCTCCCACAGAGCTTCTGGTAAATTCAAACCACTGACCCATCAGTTAGCTGCCAAGTGTATAACCACTGCACCACCAGGGTTCCTTGGATATATGGATAGATGTATGATAAAGCAACTATCAAAACTATCAGCCACTTCTTGAAAGGAAGGTTGGGCAATCTACTTCCATAGTGAAACTGCCTTGGAAACCCAAGAGGGGTCATTATGAGTTGGATCTGACTCAATGGCAGTGGATTATATGATAAAGCAACTATAGCAAAATGTTAGGGATAGAAATTAGGATGGGACAACAGAGCAGAGCAGCAGCCAGGGATCCAGGTAAGGGGAGGGCGGAGAGGTTTTGAACAGCTAAGTGAGACAAACTTGTCTGTCAGTTTGTCATACTGTTGTGATTTGGGTGTTGCTGTGAGGCATCACTGGTGTTTCATCACTGGTGTTTCAAGTGCCGGCAGGGTTGCACATGGTGCACAGGTTTCAATGCAGCTTACAGACTGAGACAGACTAGGAAGAAGGAAGAGGCCAATCACTTCTCAAAAAACTGGCCAGGGAAAACTTTATGAATAGCAGAGAAACACTATCTGATACATTACTGTGCAACTTTATGAATAGCCTGGAAACATTATTCGATACAGTACAGAAGGATGAGCCCCTTAAGTCAGAAGGAAAGAGCTGCATCATCAGAGTAGGAACACACTTCCTGATATGGATAAAGTAAAGTTTTTGAGACCCCTATTTGCTGATGTGGCATGACTCGAATTGAGGAGAGATAGCTGCAAACATCCATTAATAATCAGAACATGAAATGTACGAAGTATGAATCTAGGAAAATTGGAAGTTGTCAAAAATGAGGTGGAATGCATAAAGATTGATATCCTAGGCATTAAGGAGCTGAAATGGACCAGTTTTGGCCATTTTGAATCAGACAACCATATGATCTACTATGCTAGGAATGACAATTTGAAGAGGAATGGTCTGGCATTCATCATCGTAAAGGATGTTTCAAGATCTGTCCTGAAGTACAATGTTGTCTGTGATAGGATAATATCTATAAACCTACAAGGAAGACCAGTTAATATGACTATTATTCAAATTTATGCACCAACTACCAAAGCCAAAAATGAGGAAATTGAAGATTTTTATCAACTTCCACAGTCTGAAATTGACTAAACGTGCAATCAGGATGTGTTAATTATCACCAGTGACTGGAATGCAAAAGTTGGAAACAAAGAAGAATCACTAGTAGCTGGAAAATTTAGCCTTGGTGACAGAAATAACGCTGGGGATTGCATAATAGAATTTTGCAAGACCAACGACTTATTCATTGCAAATATCTTTTTTCAACAACACAAACGGCGGCTGTACATGTGGACTTCACCAGATGGAACACACAGGAAATAGATTGACTATATCTGTGGTAAGAGGTGATGGAAAAGCTCAATATCTTCGCCAAAATCAGGCCAGGAGCTGATTGTGGAACAGACCATCAATTGCTCATATGAGTTCAAGTTGAAGTTGAAGACAATTAAGACAAGTCCACGAGAGCCAAAATATGATCTTGAATATATTCTCCCTGAATTTAGAAACTATCTAAAGAAAAGATTTGATGCATTGAACACCAATGACTGAAAACCAGAAGAATTGTGAGATGACATCAATAACATCATCCATGAAAAAAGCAGGAGGTCACTAAAAAGATGAGAACAGAAGTAAAGACCAAAATGGATGTCAGAAGAGACTCTGAAACTTGCTCTTGAATGGGGTGTAGCCAAAGCAAATGAAAGAAATGACAAGATAAAAGAGCTGCACAGAAGATTTCAAAGAGCAGCTCAAGCAGACAAAGCCAATTACTATAACAAAATGTGTAAAGACCTGGAGTTAGAAAACTGAAAGGGAAGAACATGCTCAGCATTTCTCAAGCTGAAAGAACTGAGGAAAAAGTTTAAGCCTCGAGTTGCAATATTGAAAGATTCTATGGGCAAAATATTGAATGATGCAGGAAGCATCAAAAGAAAATGGAAGGTATATGCAGAGTCAGTGTACCAAAAAGAACTGGTTGATCAGCATCCATTTCAGGATGATCAAGAACCAATGGTATTGAAGGGAGTTAAGCTGCTTTGAAGGAATTGGCAAAGAATAAGGCACCAGGAATTGATGGAATACCCGATGAGATATTTCAACAAATGGATGCTTCACTGGAGGCACTCATTTGGTTATACCAAGAGATTTAGAAGACAGGTACCTGGCCAACTGACTTGAAGAGATTCCTATGTGTACCCATTACAAAGAAAGATTATCCCACACAATGTGGAAATGATCGAACAATATCATTACTATTGCACACAAGTAAAATCTTACAGAACATAGTTCAAAAACAGTTGCAACAGAGAACTTCCAGAGGTACAGGCTGCATTCAGAAGAGGATGTGGAACAAGGGATATCACTGCTGATGTCAGATGGATCTTGGCTCAAAGCAAAGAATACCAGAAAGATGTTTACTTGTGTTTCATTGACTATGCAAAAGCAATTGATTGTGTGGATTGTAACAAATTGTGGATAATATTGAGAAGAATGTGAATTCCAGA
Organism: Orycteropus afer afer; assembly: GCF_000298275.1. NCBI lineage: Eukaryota > Metazoa > Chordata > Mammalia > Tubulidentata > Orycteropodidae > Orycteropus > Orycteropus afer. The sequence goes on from NW_006921788.1 coordinate 6,187,258, forward strand.
ACACTTAATTGTACTCATGAGGAACCTGTACATAGACCAGGAGGCTGTTGTTCAAACAGAACAAGGGGATGCTGCCTGGTTTTAAATCAAGAAGGGAGTGTGTCAGGGTTGTCTCCTTTTCCCACACTTATTCAATCTATATGCTGAGCAAATAAGCCAAGAAGCTGAAGTATATGAAGAAGAACATGGCATCAGGGTTGGAGGAAGACTCATTAACAACCTGCAATACGCTGACGACACAAGAGTGAGGATGACTTGAAGCACTTACTGATGAAGATTGAATAATACAGTCTGCAGTATGGATTACATCTCAATATAAAGAAAACTAAAATTATCACAACTGGACCTATAAGCAGCATCATGATAAATGGAGAGAAGATTGAGGTTGTCAAAGAATTCACATTGCTTGGTTCTACAATAGATGCCAACGGAAACAGCAGTCAGGACATTAGATGACGTGTAGCATTGGGAAAGTCAACTGCGAAGGAACTGTGTCAAGTGCTGAGGAGCAAGGATATCTCCTTGAGGACTAAGGTGCGCCTGACACAAGCCATGATATTTCCAATTGCCTCGTATGCATGTGAGAGCTGGACAATGAATAAGGAAGACCAAAGAAGAGTTGATGCTTTTGAGTTGTGGTGCTGGTGAACAATGCTGAAAGTACCATGGACTGCTAAAAGAACTAACAAATCTGTCCTGGAGGATGTGTAGCCAGAATGCTCCTTGGAAGCGAGAATGGCCAGACTTCATCTCACCTACTTTGGTCATGTTGTGAGAAGGGACCATTCCCTGGAGAAGGATGTCATACTTGGTAGGGTGGAGGGTCGACAAAAGAGGGGAAGGCCCTCAATGAGATGGACTGACACGGTGGCTGCTACAAAGGGCTCAAGCATAGCAGGGATAGCAGAGCTGGCATGGGACCAGACTGTTTCGTTCTGCTGTGCACGGGGTCGCTATGAGTCAGAGATGACTCGATGGCATCTAACAACAACAACAACAACATATGAGTGTCAATGTTAAAGTCTTTCAAATGTGCTGCATGTTGAAAAACTTCATAATATAACGTTGAAGTAAGGATAAAGGGAATCAGTGATTCATGTAACCAGGAAGCCCAGAGGTAGGCCAGGCCTTATTTTACCACTTGCAGTAGTAAAGTGGGGACTACAAAGCTACCTGTGTCCCTGGCAAGTCCCTAATTCTCCCTCCAACACTAACAACCTCACTACTGCAACCAGCCTGAAGAACCATCAGGAACAATTTCCAGTTTCCATTAGACATGTTATGAAACCTACTAATCCAACAATCCACCACTCATTTGTCAGTATATTGTGTGTTGCTATGATGCTGGAAGCTACGCCATCAGTATTTGAAATAACAGCAGGATCACCCGTGGTGAACAGTTTCTAGTGGAGCTTCCAGATTAAGACAGACTCATAAAAAGTCCTGGTAATCTACTTACAAAGACCCTATATATAGATCACAATAAACTGGAAGATGAGCTTCCTAGGTTGGAAGGCACTCAAAATACATAGTGTCCACAACAATGTAGTTGAGCTCATCAGTGACTGTACAGATGACATAGAAACAGACACTGTTTGGTGCTGTTGTGCATGGGATCACCATGTGTCAGAGCTGACTCAGCTACAACTAACAAAAACAATAACCCCAGAATATCCCTCATCACTGGGACCTTCAAGCCGCCCTGGACATTGCTCATTCTTCCCCTATACCCAGACCCTCCCACTGGGTCTCCTGTACTCACAGTCCATTATCATGAAAATATCCCATATCTTTTACCTCTTCTCCGAATGTTCCTTTCACCTTCTTGCTGTGAAACCAGGATCTCCCATGACAACTCTGCTTCCCAGTAGCCCTCTCAAATAGTGGCTGTTCTTTCACAGTTGTTGGACGTGGAGAAGGTAGGTGACTTCCTTGCTCCTATTGCTGCTTCTCAACTATTCCTCTCTCCTTGAGCTTTGCGGCTCATACTGTTAGACGAAATCAGCACTTCTCCAGCAGTAGTTATGTAGACAACTAGCTCATACCTTCTTTCATTCACCAACATCTCTTCCACAGGTGACACTGTTAGCTAAATATCATTTCCTCCACTTTGTTCAGGATCCCTCCCAATCTCATTATTCAAGAACACTACTCAAGAAATTGTCCCCATCTCTCTTGCACCATAAGTAGTTGTTTTTTTTTTTTTTTCTCTCTCTGGATCATTGCCATAACACATAAACATGTGAAAAATATATATAATAATTCTCATTAAAAAAATCTTCTCCCTTGATGCCACATGCCTTTTAAGATACTGGCCTATTTCACTGCTCTCCTTTCAGGGAAAGCTGCTTAATACAGTGTATTTCCCACTGCTCCCTCTTCCTTTCATTTTTGCCTACTCCAAACAGGTTCCTGTAGCCACTGCTCCATCATAGTAAGTTTTATTATAATCACCAATGGCCTTCTTGTTGCCTAATGTCGGGACTCATCATAGTTGACCTATTAGTTGCTTTGGACACAGATAATCACCCTCTCCTTGAAATACCTCCTTCCTTTGCCTTTCCTTGGTTTTTGCCCTACCTCACAGTCAGCTCTTTTTTTATTTTCTTTGTGGGATACTACTCATCCTTCTCACCTCTTGAATGCCTAAGGGCTCAGTTCTCTTCTTCATTTTATCCACATTCAGTTTAGTTTATTCCATCTATCTGTCAAGAACTTCCATCTATTCATCCAGATCTCTAAACTCTACACTTATATATCCAGTTGCTGACTATGTCATCTTAAATGTCTAGTAGCTATTTCATACTTACTGTGTCCAACTTGTGATTCCCACGTATATTTTCTTCCTGCAGTCTCTTTCAGTTTTAGAATGATAAATCCATTCTTTTAGCTGTTTCAGGCCTAAAATCTTAGAGATACCCTGAACTACTTGCTCTCTCTCTCTCTTTTCTCTCTCTCTTATAATAATAAATTTTGGTAGCGTAGTGACTAAGGCACTTGACTGCTAACCAGAAGGCAGGCAGTTCAAACCCACCAGCCACTCCTCAGAAGAAAGGTTGGGCAATCTACTTCCATAGTGATACTGTCTCGGAAACCCAAGGAGGGGTCGCTATGAGTCGGGTCTGACTCAATGGCACATAACAACAACAACAACACATTCAGAATATATCTCAAATCTGAGTACTTCTTACCGACATGGAAAATCTGGATAAAATTACCACTTTTCCTCACCTGGATTAACTGGCTGTCCTGCTTCCACCCATGTCCTTCTACAGTTTGTGCCAAATACTGGATTTAGAGAGATTCTTATCACTTGGATCATAGATTTCTCTGGTCAAATCTGTTCAGTAGCTTTCCATCTCACCATTAAAAGCCAAAGTCCTTACATTGGCAAATGTGGTAGTTTGTCAATTTGGTTAAGCTGGAACAACTTTTCCCACAATCTTCTTATCTGAAATAGTTCTGAGTTAGAGTTGATCAAAGAAAAATATGTATAAGATTTGGGAGAAAGAAGAGCAGCAGTTACCATTATTCTCTAAAAGTCAAGTATGGTAAAGGACAGACCCAGAGGTCATCCACACCCTTCTCTGGCCCACTTACAGCTCTCTGAATGCTGTTTCTACTCAGCCCCATCCCTAGATTCTTGTCTGTGGATACACAGAGGTGGTAGCTATCCACAGCAACAGCTTTTGGTAAACTCAGGCAGCTCCTTTTTGGAGTCTCATTCCAGCAGATGGACATGCTTATCTCCCAGAGTTCCTAGCAAGCTCTAACTCATTCATTCACACCAGGGCTGGGTAGTGACATTCTCTGACATCCAAAACTACCTTCCAGATCATTATTTGCCTGGCTTCTCCCACATTTGTGTAGGGACTAATTCCTATAATAAAGTTCTTACTCCTAACTGCTCATAGTGGTTCTCCTTGACTGGTTGTTCCTTGACTGAGAAGATCTATAAAGTCCTTGTTGCTTCTCTGAAATAATTTCCCACTATGTTCCCCTTAGGACCTCTGTAGTATAGAGGTTAAAACATTTGGCTGTTAACTGAAAAGACTGGAGATTCGAACCTACCTGCCACTCCGAGGGAGAAAGATAAGACAGTGTGCTTCTATAAAGATTCCAACCTTGGAAACCCTATGGGGCAGTTTTATTCTGTCCTATAGGGTCACTAACCAGACGGCTGGCGGTTCAAACCCACCAGCCACTCCTCGGAAGGAAGGTTGGGCAATCCTACTTCCGTAGTGATACTGCCTCGGAAACCCAAGGAGGGGTCGCTATGAGTCGGGTTTGACTCGACGGCACATAACAACAACAACACAGGGTCACTAGGAGTAGGAATTGATTTGATCACAGTGAGTTTATGTTCTGCTGGCTCAGGTTGTTCCAGTCATTGGCTTTCTTGCTATGCCTTGCATATGTCAAATATGCTCCCACTCTAAAAAGTGGGGCCATACGTGGTGCATCCTTTGCCAGCAATGTCCTTTTTGCAGGTAAGTCATAGTGCTCACTCCTTTACTTCCTTCAGATCACTGTTCAGTAGTATTCTTGATATAAAATAGCAGTTCTACCTCATTCCCCACCCTTGGCTCTCTCTATCCCCCTTACCTTGTATTATTTTCCTCCACAATACTTATTACCACTTGACATGTTATTTTTTAATTTACTGTCTGCCTTTCCACAAGGGCTTCTTACCTAGGCTCAAGCTGGGGTTTCAGGAAGTTCTTGGTAGGATAGTAATCATATCCTTATTTTCACTAACCTCTAACTGTAACTTAGCGTTTCTTTCAATTAGGAGTAGAGACAGCAAACCACATGATTTAGCAGTGCCTGTGACTGCCAAGGGAGCTCTAGTGGCATAGTGCCTAAGGCATTTGACTGCTAACCAGAAGATTGGCAGTTCAA
>NW_006921788.1:6192375-6194566 GCF_000298275.1 Orycteropus afer afer
CCAGCCACTCCTCAGAAAGAAGATGGGGCAATCTACTTTAGCAGTGAGTTTGGGTTTTTTTTTTTTTTTTTTGGTTTTATGACTTATTATAAACACAAGTTACAGCTGTGTTTCCTCTCAGATGATAGCTGTTGACAGTAACTTCAAACATCATCTATGCTCATTACTTTAAAATTACAGTATTTATTAGGCTCACAGATAGATGTCAGGTGGTCAAAGCCTTCCTGTCCAGAGACACTCACAAGACATGTTTGCCCAACTACTGAGTACCACTGTGCCTGGATATCATTTAGCCACAAAGGTTTGCGTCCACCCAGAGATGCCTTGGAAAAAAGTCCTGGTGATCTACTTCCAAAAAATCAACCACTGAAAACCCAAAAGGCATAAATTCACACACTGACGTTGAGTCAGTTCTGACTCATAGTGATCCCTTCTCGGGTTTCCGAAGCGAAGCGGTATCTCTACAAAAGTAGATTGCCAAGTTTTCCTTCCGAGGAGTGGCTGGTGGGTTTGAACTGCCAGGCTTCTGGTTAGCAGTCAAATGCCTTAGGCACTATGCCACCAGAGCTCCTCAAAGGAGAACAGTTCTACTTTAATACACATGGGGTCACCATAAGCTGGAAATGACTTGCCAGCAACTACACTGGTACTGGTAAAAAAAAAATTCTTTTATTGTGCATCTACTCTGCTGAAGAATCTGCATCAGCTTAGATGATCTTAAAGATTTTTTCAACTGCAAAATCCAATGCTATAGAGTTGGGCTTTGCCTCAGATGTCCAAATTATAACCACAGTTATTTAAGGGTAGAATATATGTTTACCTTCAAAGACAAAGTCAGTTGTTGTTTTTTTTTTTTTCCTTTTTTTTTTATTGTGATTTCGGTGAAAATTTACAGAGCAAATTCACTTTTCATACAGCAGTTCACATACACTTTGTCTTATGACATTGACTACAATTTACGACAATGCAACAGCTCCCTCCCACTTCTTCCCAATTGTCACTTCTTCCCTGTGTCCATCCCTCCATGCACTCCTGCCCCCTGAGCTGTCTCCCTGTGCATTAACAGCCATTCCTTCTCCCATGAATGTTCTCTCCAAGAAGTGTATCTACCTCAGGTAAATGTTCAACTCATTTCCTGTCTTTTGTTTGGCTGGAAGCCACAGGTGTGGGTTCAATTCCAGACCTGAAGGGCAGCTAGTGGCCATAGTCTCAGGGGCTCCACCAGGGTCTATCAGACCACCAAACCTGCCCCCCTCTTTTTTTTTTTCCAAAGGTTTTGAGTTTTGTTCCACATTGTTCTCCCTCCCTATGCAGGATCTCCTACACAGATCTCCTTCCAAGTGGTTGACAGTCATAGCTGGGCACCATCTAGTTCTTCTGGTCTCAAAGAAAGACAAACTCAGTTTTAGGATACAAACATAATATCAATGTGCTCAGTTTCATAGTATTCTCCCTCTGTGTAGTGCCTAAGGCATTTGACTGCTAACCAGAAGGCTGGTGGTTCAAACTCATCAGCCACTCCTCGGAAGGAAGGTTGGGCAATCTACATGAGTAGTGATACTGCCTCGGAAACACAAGGAGGGGTCGCTATGAGTTGGGTCCAACTTGATGACAGTGTTTTTGGTTTTGTTGTAAAGATAAACTGGCCACATAAGAGGTTTTTGAATTATGAGGATGAACTGGAGAAACCCCTCCATACCCCCAATCGAATTCACATATTAAAGCATAGATACCAAGTGATACTGAAAAAAAAAAAAAAAAAACATTACTTGCCTTACAGTCTCACACTTGACAGTGCACTAGAATCACCTGGTTGTTGTTGGTGGGTGTCTTAACTCAATTTCAACTCACAGTGACCCAGTAACCCCATGTGTGCAAAGTAGAACTGCTCCATGGGGTTTTCAAGACTCTGACCTTCTGAAAGCAGATTGCCAGGCCTGTCTTCTAAGACACCTCTGCATGGGTTTGAATTACCAACTTTCAGTTAGTAGTTGAGTGTTTAACTGTTTGTGCCATGCAGGGACTCTGGAGAGGATTTGTTAAAACAAAGGTTGCTGGGTCCCATCCTTAAAGTATCTGATTCAGTAGGTCTAAGGTGTTGTAAGAAGGGACCATTCCCTGGAGAAGGATGTCATGCTTGGTAGGGTGGAGGGTCGACGAAAGAGGGGGAGGCCTTCAACGAGATGGATCG
>NW_006921788.1:6195506-6207270 GCF_000298275.1 Orycteropus afer afer
GCAATCTACTTCCATAGTGATACTGCCTCAGAAACCCAAGGAGGGGTCACTATGAGTCGGGTCTGACTCAATGGCACATAACAACAACAACAACATTACTGCAATACTTAGACTAGAATGATTTGTTCTTAACACAATTGCCTTTTGATACCCATAAAACATAAATCTGTGTTTTATGTTAAATATGTACACACTATTTATTGTTTTAAAATAAAATTCAAAGTCACCACATTGTACTTGCCAGTAGAAAAAGAGCTGAAATAGCTCTACACACTTTCTAAATCATGCTCTAATTGGTAGAACCCATTTTGCAATCAGAACCCTAGCCACAAAGGAGTCTGGAAAATACAGTTTTGTACTTTTCAGCAAGAGAGAAAACCAGAAGGAGGTTAAAATTTATCAACTACTTCATATTTGTGCATGTCCCTAGAGCCCAACAAAGAAACTGATACAAAGAAAACCCACTCCCATCAGCTGATTCTGACTCATAGTGGCCCTTTAGGATCAAGTAGAACTGCCCTAAAGAGCTTCCAAGGCTGTACATCTTTATGCAAGTTGACTGCCTTATTTTTCTCCCCGAGTGGCTGGTGGATTCAAACTGCCATCCTTTGTGTTAGCAGCCAAGTACTTTAACCACTATGCTATCAGAGCTCCCTTGTTACAAATATGGTCTCAGTAAATGTTGAGTCAGTGAACAAATGTCAGAGGATCATTAAACAGGAAAATAATATTCAGTGACTATTTATTTATTTAAGGAATTATTTTGATGGTTTACACCAGTGGTTAGCAAACTATGGCTTCTGGGCTATATTCAGCCCACTGCCTGTTTTTGTAAAGTTTTATTGGCATACAAACACACTCATTTGTTTATATATTGTCTATAGTTTATTTCTTGCTACAAGGGCAGAGCTGAGAAGCTGTGACAGACACTAAAGGCCTGAAAATTCTGACATGTTCAGTATGTGGCTCTTCACAGAAAAAATGTGTCTACCTCTTGTTTAGACTAATATGAAAGGTCATTTGAAATAACAAATCAATTAGGTTAAAAGATTCAGTTTTAAAATCAACATGACTTTCCAGATCTACTTAGCTGGGTTGATTTGAATCTGGTGGTGAAGAAGGCTCAAATCAAATTTAGCAGACCCGTTCAGAATTAGCAGTATTTCTTCTGCCCAGGGGAGCTCTGGTAGCATAGTGCCTAAGGCACTTGACTGCTAACCAGAAGGCTGGCGGTTCAAACCCACTAGCCACTCCTCAGAAGGAGAATGGGGCAATCTACTTCCGTAGTGATACTGCCTCAGAAACCCAGGGAGGGGTCGCTATGAGTTGTGGCCGACTCAACGGCACATAACAACAACAACAACTTCTGTCCAGGAATCCACCACTTGGCAGGATTTGATTAATTTCAAGAATCACAATAAATTCAATTTAGGAAAAAAGAAGAGAATCACCTAAGGCCAGGTAAGATTCTGTTATTTATATCCTTGCTTCACCTTGGCATCCATCCCCTTACCTTTCCTCAGGGCCTCCCTTCCCTTTATTCACCATAGGTGGCATATTCGTTAAAGGAATTGATTGCATCCCTTGGAAATGACTACAGACAATGTTCCTGAAAATCCCACTGATAGGTAAGGGTTTTTCTGAACACAATGCCAAAGCTTCAATACAACCCTGTAAGGAGACAGTAGCATTTACAAGGAGACAAAAAAAAAAAAAAAAAAAAAAAAAAACCTACTACTTAAAATATCTTAACAAGAAACTAATCCAGCAGTAATTCATACTTAGGGGATTTCCAGATTGCCTTTTTCCCCCATGAAAGAAACATGACATTGTACTCAGAGTTGGCATTTTCACTATTTTAAGAACACTGAATCAAAGTGCCTACTTTCTTTCAGGTCTGAAGAATTCTGAGATGATACAACCAACTCCTGCGGCTAATTCTTCTCTACTGAAAATCTCTGGCACCACAAGTCAGCTCTCCAGGCTGTCATTGCTCTACCACTTGGATAAGAAACTTGTAAACACTTCACACACTGAGAGAAAATGTCACAAGAAAAAAATTTTAGTTTTAAGCACTGTGATTCATTTCAACAAATGCAACAAAGATACACAAATCAATTAACATGATTACAGCAGGGCTTGGTGGTGACATCAGCACCACTCCATTCATATGCAGACTTTCTAAAGTACTTCCACATCCACTCCTTTATTTGATCTTCCCAATATCCAGAGAAGGTGGGCAGGGAAGTTCCAAACAGATCAGAAGGACTTGTGCAGTCACCACAGAAACTCAGTTTCTTTATGATGGAACAAAATGACAGGAAAAGGACTTTTCTAAAAAAAAATTGTATTAAATCTGAATAATAGGAGCTCTGGTGGCATAGTGCCTAAGGCATTTGACTACTAAGCAGAAGGCTGGTAGTTCAAACCCACCAGCCACTCCTCGGAAGGAAGGTTGGGCAATCTACTTCCATAGAGATAATGCAACAACAACGCAACCATTGCCATAGAGTCGGATCCAACCCATAGTGACCCCTCCTTGGGTTTCTGAGGCAGTATCACTAAGGACATAGATTGCCCAACCTTCCTCCCAGGGAAGGGGGGAGTAGCTAGTGGGTTTGAACCGCCAGCCTTCTGGTTAGCAGTCAAGTAAGTGCCTTAGGCACTACGCTACCAGGGATACTGCCTCGGAAATCCAGTGAGGGGTCACTATGAGTCAAATCGACTTGACAGCACCGGGTATTAGTTTCCCTAAGGTCTACTTTAAAAAATCTACATTTGCTGTGGAGAGACTGGACCCCTCATACACTGCTGGTGGGATTGTAAGATGGTATAAACACTGTAGAAAATGGGTTGGCACTTCTTTAAAAAGCTCGAAATAGAAGAAATACCATAAGATACAGCAATGTGACTACTAGGTACACATCCTAGAGATGTAAGAGCCATGACACAAACAGATAGGTGCATACTCATTTTCACTGTAGCACTACTCACAATTGCAAAAAGATGGAAACAACCTAAATGGCCATCAACAGAGGAATAGGTCAACAAACTATGGTACATAGACATAGTAGAATTCTATGCAATGTTAAAGATTAATCTGTGAAACATCTTATAACATGGATGAATTTAGAGGCCATTCAGTCAATTACAAAGGACAAATATTGTACGAGACCACTATTATAGAGTCAAGAAAAGGGTTTCAAAATAGAAGAAATATTCTTTGATGGTTACCAGGGATGGGAGCTCTGGTAGCATAGTGGCTAAGGCACTTGACTGCTAACCAGAAGGCTGGCGGTTCAAACCCACCAGCCACTCCTCGGAAGGAAGGTTGGGCAATCCTACTTCCGTAGAGATACTGCCTCAGAAACCCAAGGAGGGGTCGCTATGAGTCAGGGCTGACTCGACGGCACATAACAACAACAACAACAACAACAACAACAAGGGATGAGTGGAGAAGGGTGAGTAAACCACTAACTAGAGAGTAGACACATATTAACTTGGGTGAAAAACCAAAAACCAAACTCACTGCTGTGGAGTCAGATCTGACTCATAACAACCTCTCCTTGGGTTTCTGAGGCGGTATCACTACAGAAGTATATTGCCCAACTTTCCTTCTGAGGAGTGGCTGGTGGGTTTGAACCACCAGCCTTCTGGTTAGTAGTCTAAGGCCTTAGGCACTATGCCACCAGAGCTCCTTAACTTGGGTGAGGGTGGAAATAATTATAGAATGTGGCTGGCACCTAGCAAACAGGGCCAGAGACTCATGGAATATAGAACAAGGTAAGAAGTTTGGAACCAAAGATAAGATAGAATGAACACACAGTGACATTACTTGCCAAAATAAGTACAAGAAGAAGAGTGGCAGCCTTTAGTGGGGGCAGTTTGAAAGGTAATGACAGGCTCACTATTAAGTAATATTGGTGATAATGTTGAGATTTGGGTGCTTGTAGGATCCTCAGATGAAGATGTCTGGTTGGCGGCTGGATATGTGGATGCAAAGCTTAGCTGGGTACAGAGATCTCAGTTGAATATGGCCTTCAGAGATACATGACTCTTCAGCATGATGATGCTAGCTGAAACTCTTGCAGCAGAAAAGATTACCCAAAGAGAACATGTAGGGTGGGAAGAGATGTGCCCTGGGAAGAAAATTTAAGAAGGGTGGGCCAGAGAAGACAGTGGTGTCATGTAAGCCAAAGGAGAAGCTGGATCTGAGGGCTTGAGTATTCCAATAAGAGTATCATCTATTGAATACAAGTTAGTTTTGTGTCTTGGGTTTCCAGCCACTGCATGTTGCTTTCTCCTAATGTACTTTTCTGATTAGGTAGGGTATTTCATCTGTCATACTGTCCTTTATAATGCATTAGATAGAGAAGCACCCTTCTTGATTTCATGCAACCTATAATCATCAATTCCTGGCCAGAATGCTCTAACTTATGGTCACAACCATCTAATTCTGAATTATAAGCTATATATATGTGTGTGTGTGTATATATATACATACACATAAACACATGCATATACATATATATGTATATGTGGCATCTCTATGGAAGTTGATTGCCCAGTCTTCCTTCTGAGGAGTGGCTGGTGGGTTTGAATCACCAACCGTCTGGTTAGCAGTCAAATGCCTTATCCACTATACCACCAGAGCACTCCTATCTGCAATATATATATATATATATATATATATATATATATATATATACACACACACACACACACATACATATACACACACACACTCACACATATACATACACACACACATATACACACATGCACACACACATTTCAATCTGGTCTTATTTATTGCAACAAAGGCCAATAAACAGAACAAGAAACTATGTTTTAGTGCCTAAACAAATACTGCACCTATACTAAAATTTATGCAAATGTGGTTATAATCTATCCCTCCTACCAAAAATATCTATGTTTGGTTTTAAAAATTTCAAAGTGAAAGAACTAATAATATTTATTGAATTTTTATTACATCCAGGTAGTGTACTTGTTGCTTGACAAACATTAACCAGTTGCTATCAAGCTGACGTTGACTAATGGCAATCCCATGTGTGTCAGAGTAGAACTGTACTTGATAGGGTTTTCAATGGTTGAGTTTTCCAGAAGTAGACTGCCACCTCTTTCTTCTGAGGTGTCTCTGGGTGGACTCAAACTTCCAACTTTTCGGTTAGTAGCCAAGCACGTTAACCATTTCCATCAGCCAGGGACTCCTTGAAAAACGTTGTTGTTGGGTGCCATCAAGTAAATTCTGACTCATAGTGACCTCATATGACACAGTAAAACATCTGTATAGAGTTTTCTTAGCTGTAATCTTTATGCAAGCAGATTGTCAGGTCTTTTTTCCATGGTGCTGATAAATGGGTTCAAAGTGCTAACCTTTTGGTTAGCAGCCAAATGCTTAACCATTGTGCCACCTGGACTCTTTTCACAAACAATATTGGGTTTGAATTCTCCCAAAGACCCTATGGAGTCAATTTTATGGGGACTGAATCTCAGAGCAGTTAAGGGATTTGCTCAAAGTCATATTCTCCATTGTAACAGATTGCTCTAAAATTACAGAATTTTCTAGATTTCAGCTATTTTGTGCCATAGTTATGGTTCTATTATTTCCTTAATGCTTTGTCTTTAAGTTGACTGGCTTAAATGATTAAATTTTTTAAAAAGGAAACTTCACATTGTCACTGGTAATAAATCAATACTGACACTTGCCATAGGTTGATAATAACTGCACAAATAAATACAATGAGGCAAAATGATCTCTATGTAGAAAACCCCAAGGGATCCACAAAAAAGTTCCAAGAGCTAATATAAGAATTTAGCAACATGGCAGGATACAAGGTAAACACACAAAAATCAGTTGGATTTCAATATGCTAGCAATGAGAAATCTGAAAAGGAAATTAAGAAAACACTTCCATTTATAATAACTTCTAAAAGAATAAAATACTTAGTAATAAACTTAATGAGGGCTGTGAAAGACTTATATAATGAAAATTATAAAATGCTATTGAAAGAGATTAAGGAAGACTTAAATAAATGGTAAGACTTAAATCCAAACTGATCTATAAATTCAAAGGAATCCTGATCACCCAGCTACCACTACTGACCATTCTGACCAGAGACACAATAGAAGGTCCCAGACAGAATAGGAGAAAATGGTGGAACAAAATTAAATTTCTAAAAAAAGACAGAACTACTGGACTGTTGGAGAGTAGAGGAATCCTCAAGACTATCACCCCAAGGTACCCTTTGAACTTGGAACTGAAGCTATATCTGGAGGTCACCTTTCAGCCAAATGTTTGGCTTATAATACCCATGAATAATGTGCTTCCTTAAATAATGAACTACTTGAACTATATGGCACGAAATGGTCAGCATTTACCCAAAAGCACTGATGAGAAGGCAAGGAGGGGAAGGAAAGCTAGATCAAAGGTAATGGAACAAAAAGAATGTAAATAACAAGAATGCTGAGATATTGGGAAAACTGTAACCAATATCATAAAACAATCTGTATAAAAATTGTTAAATCAGAACCCAATTTGCTATGTAAACTGTCACCTAAAACACAGTATTTTTTTAAAATCATGGTCAAAATTCTAGCAACCTTCTTTATAGAAACACAGAACCCAATCTTCGAATTTTTACAGAAAGACTGGAAGTCCAGAATATACAATACAATTTTGAAGAAGAAGAAAGTCAGAAGACTCAAACTTCCTGATTTCAGAACATATTATGCAGGTACAGTAGTCAAAATAATATGGCACTGGTAAAACAACAGGCACATAGTCTAATATGGTCTAATGGAACAGAATTGAGAGTCCAGAAATAAACACATACAATTTAGGTCAACTGATTTGTGACAGGGTGCTAAATCCATTCAATGGGGAAGGAAGAATCTCTTTAATAAATGGTGCTGGGACAAATGGATTTCAACATGCAAAAGAATGAACCTGGATATATGCCTCACACTATGTACAAAAACAAAATCAAAATGGATAAAGAACCTAAATGAAAACTAAAGCCATAAAAGTCTTAGAAGAAAAGATAAGGATGTGGCTGCAGGGCCTAGTTTTTAATGATGGATCATCATCAGATATTACAATAAAAGTATGAGCAGCAAAAGACAAAATAGTTGGGGCCTGTGGTAGTTATGTTTGTGTATCAACTTGGCTGGGCCTGGTTGAGTGGCTGGGCAGCTGGTGGTAGTTACTCCCCATGATGAGACTGGCAATCAACTCCATGGTGGGATCTACCACAAGCAGCTGAGTAGCTGCTGTTATGATGTGGTCTGCTTCATGTATATAAGGAGAAGCCTTGGGGATAGTCGCTAGCCTATGGCATGCTTGAACCCTGCTCAGCAGCCTGCTATGCTCTGCCGACCTTGGCACTTACAACGGACTTAATGGCCTGCCATGTGATTTGGGAAATCGGGACTGTGCCCTTTTACTTGTCAATCTTGGGGCTTCTCAGACTCAGCAACCAGCAGCTGTCTGAGTGAAGAAACACCTCTAGCCCCAGTGGGCCAGGAGCAGGAGGCAGAGTTGGACCTCAAGGGTGAGGAGCTTTCATCCAGCCCCTAGAGCCTGGCACTTTGAACTTGGACTTAAAGCCTCCAAATTGTAAGAATAAACTCCTGTTGTTAAGGCCATCCCATTTGTGATATATTCTTGTCAGAGTGGCACTAGGTAACCAGAACAGGGCTTCACAAAAATTAAATAATTTTGTTCATCGAAGTCTTTATCAACAAAGTGAAAAGACAACCTATACATTGGAACAAATTTTTGGGAACTATACATCTGACAGGATCTACTATGCAAAATATATATCTCAAAACTTCTATAGCTTAACAAAAAGACAACCTAATCAATAAATGAGCATAGGACTTGAAAAGACATTTCATGAAAGAAGATATTCAAATGGCCAACAAGCTCATGAAAAAATAAATGCTCAACATCATCATCCATTCCAAGGTCTGTTGGTATAGTGGATAAGGCACTTGACTGCTAATCAGAAGGTCAATGGTTCAAGCCTACCAGCTGCTCTGCAGAAGGAAGACTGGGCAATCTACCTACATAAAGATTTACTGCCTCAGAAACCCAATGGGGTTTGCCATAAGTCTGGAACAACTCAATGGAAGTGAGTTTTTATTACGCATTGTTGTTGTTGTTGTTGTTATGTGCCGTTGAGTTGGACCCGACTCATAGCGACCCCTCCTTGGGTTGCCGAAGCAGTATCACTACGGAAGTAGATTGCCCTGTCTTCCTCCTGTGGAGTGACTGGTGGGTTTGAACCACCAGGCTTCTGGTTAGTAGTCAAGTGCCTTAGGCACTACACTACCAGAGCTCCCTTATTATGCATTGTTGTTGTTGTTGTTATTTGCCATAGAGTGGGCCCCGACTCCTAGCGACCCCTCCTTGGGTTTCCAAGGCAGTTATCACTACGGAAGTAGGATTGCCCAACCTTCCTTCCGAGGAGTGGCTGGTGGGTTTGAACCGCCAGCCTCCTGGTTAGCAGTCAAGTGCCTTAGGCACTATGCTACCAGAGCTCCCTGTTATGCATTAGAGAGATGCAAATCAAAAGCACAATGAAGGATCACTTCACTTCCAAAAGGATGGCTAAGATTGAAAAAAAAAAAAAAATGGAAAATAACAAATGCTGGCTAGGATGTGGAGAAACTGGAACCTTTATCCATTGCTAGCAGGAATGCAAAATAATGCAGCTGCTGTGGCAAACAGTTTAGCAGTTCCTCAAAAAGTTAACAATAGAACTACCACGTAAGCCAGGGATTCCACTCCTAGGTATATAACAAAGAGACCTGAATGCCACAACACCAACAGTACACGCACACCCATGTTAAGTACAGCAGCCAAAAGGTGGAAATAACCTAAGTGTCTATCATTGGAGAAGTGGATAAACAAAATGTGGTACATACACACAATGGAATATTACTCAGCCATAGAGAGAAATGAAGTCCTGATCCATGCTACAACATGGATGAACTTCAAAAACTTATACTCAGTGAAATAAGTGAATCACAAAAAGACACATATTGTATGATCTCATTTACATGAAATAACAAGAACAAACAAATGGTTACCAGGGGTGGGAGAGCAGGAAAAGGGAGCCATTGTTTAGGAAGCAGTGAATAATGGTTTACTTTGTTGTTGTGTTGTTGTTTTTGTTATGTGCCATCGAGTCGGAGGCGACTCATAGTGACCCCTCCTTGGGTTTCTAAGGCAGTATCACTATGGAAGTAGATTGCCCAAGCTTCCTTCCAAGGAGTGACTGGTAGGTTTGAACCACCAGCCTTCTGGTTGGGAAATTTGGCAACGGATTATGGGTGGTGGTTGCACAGCATAATTAATGTAATTGATATGACTAAATGTACACCTGAAAAAGGCTGAATTGGCAAACGTTTGTTATATGTAGTTTTACAAAAATAAATAAATAAGAAAACAGAACACTGTTAGTACATTATAGCCTAATGTGGTCATCAGTAAAAGTTCTGAGCCTGAGGCTGACTTGTTCTGCTCATCTGGAAGCTAGCAAGTGCTGAGGTGTATTAAAGCCATAATAAGTACCAAAATGAGATACTCTTTGGATAATTAGAAAGGTTGAAAGAAAAGTACAAAGGGAAGAATTTCTTCATCGTGCAATTCAGTGTTATTTAATGTCACGACCCAGACCATCTAAAATCATCTCTTGAACCACTGGAAGTACTTGTCTCATATTTTGGAAAACACTGTATACTACTGAGATATTTCAATGGCAGATGCTATTGGCACATCCCCTCTCTGCATGCTAGAGGTCACTAGAAAGCTTCTAGGCAATTCCTTTGCAAAAAGCTGGCTTCTTAACTCAGCCTGAGGACTTTTTGTGTTCCACAGGGGCCTGCTTGGCGAGCATGCAAAAGGGAAGGACTGACATACAAAGAGTTATAAATATACCTTTGATGCCTTAGGCTTTGGAGCAACAATTTTGAGAGTTGCTTTATACACTCTCTCAAAGAGTCCCCAGCAAAATTCAGCTTTGGTTCTTCACAGCAGCAACCTGATAACTAACACCCTCTTTATTACCTTTTAGAGCTCTGGTGGCATAGTGGATGAGGCATTTGGCTGCCAACCAAAAAGGTCAGTGGTTCAAACCCACCAGCCACTTTGCAGAAGGAAGATGGGGGGATTTACTTAAGTAAAGATTTACAGCCTCAGAAATTCAATGGGGGGGGGGTCCCTATCAGTTGGAATCAACTCAACGGCAGAGAGTTTGGTTTTTGGGTTTACCTATCCACAGAGTAGCTCTATGAAATTTTAACATTTGGCCATATCCCTTTCTCTTTTACAAGAAATAAAATATTCCATATCTTAGAAATTGCATTTTTCTCTCTCAACTCCCATTCCTCTTCTTTCCCATATGGAACCACTATCCTGAATTTTGTTTTTATCATTCCCAAGGGTGTTTTAGTATTTTTATTACATGTTCAGTATCATAAACAATAGTATTGTTTTGTATATTTTAAAACTTAAAATAAGTAATGTAATTTTGTTTTTATCATTCTGCAACTTGGTATTTTTGCTCAATATCATATTTTAGAGTCTTATCCATGTTTACATGTATAAATTAACTCACTGATTTTAACTTCTCTGTAACATTCCATTGTATGAATAAACCACAGTTTATTTTTCCATTTTCCAGCTGGTGAACATTTAGCTTGTGTTTTGGTTACCTAGTGCCGCTCTGACAATAATATATCACCAATGGGATGGCCTTAACAAAGAGGAGTTTATTCTCTTACAGATTGGAGGCTTTAAGTCCAAGTTCAAAGTGCCAGGCTCTAGAGGCTGGGTCAAAGTCCTTCAACCTTGGGCTTCAGCTCTGCCTCCTGCTCCTGGCCCACTGAATCTGGAGGCTTTTCTTCACTCAGCTGCTGGCTGCTGAGGCTGACAAGACCAAGGTTGACAAGTAAAAGGGCACAGTTCCAATGTTACCAAACCACACAGCAGGCCATTAATTCAAGTCCATTGAAAGTCCCAAGGTCGGCAGAGCATGGCAGGCTGCTGAACAACAACATGGCTACATTCAGAGTTCAAGCGTGCCATAAGCTAGAGACCATTCCCAAAGCTGCTTCTTATATACAGGAAGCAGACCACATACCCAAAGCAGCTACTCACCTACTCCAATAGATTCCACCATGGAGTTAATTATGCCTGATTGGAATTCCAGAACAGGAGGAGACAAAAAAGAGAATCTCTGAAGATTTGCTAGTAGAACACTTCCTTAATATCATGAAAGACAAGAAGATTTCCATCCAAAAAGCCCAATGAACCCCATACGGGACAGACCCCAAAAGAAAGTCACTGGTACATATCATATTCAAACTTCCCAAAATCAAAGACAGAGAAAATTGAGAGCTGCTTATGAGAAAGGAAAGGAGCCCCAATAAGCTCTGACGTTCCGGTAAGATGGCGGACTAGGCAGACAAACTACACAGACCCTCTTCAACAAAGAAAAAGGGAAGCAATTAACACAGATAAGATAATCCTGGAGCCCTGAGCTTTGAAAGGAAGGATATAGCAGTGGACTAAAGCTCTGGTAGCATAGTGGCTAAGGCACTTGACTGCTAACCAGAAGGCTGGCGGTTCAAACCCACCAGCCACTCCCCGGAAGGAAGATGGGGCAATCTACTTCCGTAGTGATACTGCCTCGGAAACCCAAGGAGGGGTCGCTATGAGTCGGGTCCGACTCGA
>NW_006921788.1:6207420-6208155 GCF_000298275.1 Orycteropus afer afer
CATTGTGGACTCATGTATTAAAGTATTATTTTGATTTATTTTTTATCTCATCTTTTTAAGTGATGTTTCAATGTTGTTGTTTGTTGTTATGTGCCATCAAGTCAGACCCGACTCATAGCGACCCTTCCTTGGGTTTCCGAGGCAGTATCACTACAGAAGTAGATTGCCCCATCTTCCTTCCGAGAAGTGGCTGGTACATTTGAACTGTCAGCCTTCTGGTTAGCAGTCAAGTGCTTTAGGCACTACACTACTCCTCCAAGTGGGGTTAGGACCTAAGAATTAACCTAGAAGTCCCCTGCTGGCCAGGGACTGCATGGAGGACTGCACTAGTATCTGGTGAATAAAAGGGGAAGCAGTGAAGAGGGAAACGGGCTGAGCTGTGGAATTATGGCTGTCCGGAGGGCACAGCTATTTTAAATGTTTATAAGCAGTTTGACCATTTTGGATATTTAAAGTGACAGCGTTCTCTCAGATTCCAGGGACCTAAGAATAGGCTGCATTTGCCAGGGACTGTAAGGACATTCCAGACACAAACGACTGGAAAGGTGTGATAGTCCCCTTGTTACTTTTATATTCCAAACCCTCTTGGTGACTGGAGGTGTGCCCATCCCCTTCTCCCACCCACTTTCTGTGCTGGCGGGAATTCCATTCCAATCTGTGTGCTCCAATGGAGCCTAAGTGCCCTGCCCTGCCCAGATTTTATTTTTTTTCTTCTTCTTCTTTTTTTTTTTTTTT
>NW_006921788.1:6208442-6214192 GCF_000298275.1 Orycteropus afer afer
TTCTCCTACTCTACCTCTTTTCCCTTATTGCCCCCTCTCCAGATATTGTGGGTTGGTTTTTTTGTTTTCCTTTTCTTTTCTTTTTTCTGTGATTGTTTTTTTGTGTTTATGCAGTATGTTTTTAGTCCACTTGCTTTTTCTTTTTTGATAATTTTTCAGTCATTGTTTTTGTCTGACTGTGTGGGAGACAGCAACTATGCCCGTATGATACAATCACACCCGCACCTCCTGCAGCTCCACTTACTGAGAGCCACCACTTCCTTCTCCACCAACTGGCCAACAATAAATGACCAACAATAAGTGCCTGACTTATCCTTAACTGTTCTCCACAAACAGTTCACAGAGATCTAAATACAACAATGTCACAATGTCTCAGAGATAACAGACCATCACAGTCCACACAAAGAAGTAAGATAAAGCAGCATAAACAAAGGAGCAGGATACAGACCCAGAACACATCCCTGAGGAAGAAGTAGCATCAGAATTCCCTGTGATAGTTGGAGCTGTGTGTCAACTTGGCTGAACCACCATTCTGTGTGGTTTAAGCAGCTGTGATGTAGATTATTTATTCATATGATGGGATCAGATGTATATGTTTTGAGAAGTCAATCCACTGAAAGAGAGTTTCCCTAGGGGTGTGGCCTGCTTCCAATATATTTACGGATATCCTGGGAAAAGAGACACTCTTCTGTGGATCAGGATCCTGTTGTGCTGCCTGCAACTGTCCATGAGCAAAGGATACACCATTCGGCCTGTAGATCTTGGATTCATCACTCACTGGAGTCAACAGCCAGTGTACTGCTTGCCAACCTTGAGCTCATCAGCCTCTGCAGCTGCATGAGTTGGGAAAAGTCTCCAACTTGACATTTGATCCAAAAAGTTGGTACTTGCCAGCTTCCATAAGTATGTGAGCCATTTTCCTAACATAAATTTCTTTTTTTTTCTATATGTATATATAAGCTTTACTTTTGCTTCTCTAGAGAACCCAGCCTAGCACACGCCCTGATAAGGAATTCCAAAGAATTATACTTAGGTACCTTCAACAAACTGAGAGACAGATCAAGGAAAACAATGAAAAAATTAAGGAAAATACAGACAAAATCCTAGAACAATTTTGGGAAAAAAATACAAGAAGAAAATGGCAAAATAAATGAAAAATTAGAAATGATACAAAATCTACAGATAGAAATCCAGAGGATTAATATTAAATTTTCAGAAATAGATAATACATTGAAAGGGCAAAGAAGTAGAATTGATTCAATGGAAGACAGAATTAATGAGACTGAAGACAAATACCTGAATACTTCTTGGAAAGAGATTAATCAGAATAAAGATCAAAACAAAACAAAGAAAGCCTAAGGTTCATGTGGGATACCATCAAAAGGAATAACCTACATGTAATCAGGATTCCAGAACAGGAAGAGAAAAATAAAATCAATGAGAATTTGTCCAAGATTTGTTGGAAGAGAACTTCCCTGATATGATGAAAGTGGAGAATATATCCATTCAGGAAGTCCAACAAACCCAAACAGGATAGACCCCAAAAGAAAATCATAAGGCATATCATCATCAAACTCACCAAAACCAAAGACAAAGAAAAAATCATGAGAGCAGCATGGAAAAAATGAAAAGTTATCTATGAAGGGCAACCAATAAGACTAAGCATGGATTTTTTTGGCAGAAACCATTCAAGAGAAGGCAATGGGATGGTATATATAAAACCCAGAAAGAGAAAATTTTCCAACCCAGAATTATATACCCAGCAAAACTGTCCCTCAAATATGATGGGAAAATCAGGATATTTCCAGATAAGCAGAAATTAAAGGAATTTGTTCAAACCAGACCAACCTGACAAGAGAGAGTTCTCTGATTAGAGAACCAATAATAGCAAACAACAACTGACCATTAATACACAAGATGACATAACTCAGAGATTAACACAGCTATGGAAGCATCCAAAGTAAAATAAGCTGATAAGATTGTAAACAGGAAACCAGAGACATTAATTGGCAAATGAGGACAACTACAAATCAAAATTATACTGAACGTCAATGGATTAAATGCACCACTCAAGAGACAGAGAGTTACAGACTGGATAAGAAAACATAACGCATCAATATGATGTCTAAAAGAGACATACCTTAGAGACAAACACAAAAATAGACTAAAAATCAAAGGTTGGAAAAAGATGTATCAGGTAAATGGCAACTAAAAAAAAGTAGGAGTAGCAATATAAATTTCTGATAAAACTGACTTTAAGACAAAAACCACCAAAAAAGACAAGGAAGGACATTACATAATGATTAAAGGATCAATTGAACAAGAAGGTATAACAATAATAAATATCTATGAACCTAATTAAAGAGCCCCAAAATATATAAATCAGACTTTAACATAATTGAAAAGACAAATAGATATCTCCCAAGTCATAGTAGGAGATGTTAATATACCACTTTCCATCAAAGATTGAACAACCGTAAAAAAACTCAACAAAGACGCAGAAGAACTAAACAATAAAATCCACCAACTTGACCTTATAGACATCTGCAGAACACTTCACCTAACATCTGTACAATATACATTCTCTTCCAGTGCAAATGGAACATTCTCCTCATAGACCATATGTTAGGCCATAAAGCAAGCTTTAATAAATTTTAAAACATCAAAATAATGCAAAGCATCTTCTTGGATCACAATGCTATCAAATTAGAAATCAATAATAGGAAGATCAATAGAAAAAAAGCAAACACATGGAAACTGAATAACACCTTCCTTAAGAGTGACTAGGTAATACATGAAATAAAAAATGAAATTAAAAAATTCTTTGAATCAAATGAGAATGAAAACACAACATACCAAAATCTTTGGGACACAGCAAAAGCAGTGAACAGAGGCCACTTTACAGCAATAAAAACACACATCAAAAAAGAAGAAAGAGCCAAAATCAACACTTTAGCCCAACATCTCCAACAATTAGAAAAAGAACAGCAAGAAAAACCTACAGTCACCAAAAGAAAGGAAATAATAAAGATTCAAGCAGAAATCAATGAAACAGAAAATGGAAAAAATCAACAAGACTAGAAGTTGGTTTTTTGAAAAGATTAATAAAGTTGACAAAGCACTGGCAAATTTAACAAAGGAAAAGAGAGAGAATACAAATAACATGAATAAGAAACGAAATGGGTGACATCAAAACAGAACCAACTGAAATCAAAAAGATTATATCAGGATACTATGAAGAGTTGTACTCCAACAAATTTGAAAATCTAGAAGAAATGGACAGATTTATAGAAACACACTACTTACCTAAACTAACACAGACTGAGGTAGAAAAGTAGAACAGGTCTCAACTTGTAAAGGTTATGAGTTTTATGAAGACTCATAACAAAAGAAGAGATTGGACAGGTCATTAAAAATTTACCAGCAAAAAAAGTCCAGGCCAGATGGTTTCACTGGAGAATTCTACCAAACATTCAGAGAACAACTGACACCAATCCTACTCAAACTATTCCAAAACATAGAAAAGGATGGAATCCTCCCTAATTCATTTTATGAGGCAAGCTTAACACCTTGATACCAAAACCAGGCAAAGACATCACTAAAAAGAAAACCACAGACCTATATCGTTCATGGATATAGATGCAAAATTCTTCAACAAAATCCTAGCCAATAGACTCCAACAACATATTGAAAAATAATACATTATGACCAAATAGGGTTATTATCAGGTATGCAAGGATGATTCAACATTAGAAAAAACAATCAACATCATCCACTACATAAATAAAACAGGAAAAGAACCACATGATCATATCAATCAATGCAGAAAAGGCATTTGATAAAACCCAACACCGATTTCTGATAAAAACTCTCACCAAAATAGGAATAGAAGGGACATTCCACAACATAATAAAGAGCACGTATGCAAAACCAACAGCCAACATTATTCTCAATGGAGAGAGACTGAAACCATTCCCCTTGTGAGCAGGAACCAGACAAGGATGTCCTCTATCACCACTTCTATTCAACACTGTATTGGAAGTCCTAGCCAGAGCAATAAGGCAAGAAAGAGAAATCAAAGGCATCCAAATTGGTAAGTGTGTTAGACCAGGTTCTCTAGAGAAACAAAACCAGTAAAGCTTATATAGAGGGAGAAAGAGAAATTTATCTTAGGAAAATGGCTCACACACTTATAGAAGCTGGCAAGTCTAAAGTTCTTGGATAAAAAGTCAAGCTAGAGGCTTTTCCCAACTCACACAACTGCAGGGGCTAAGGAGCTCAAGGTTGGCAGGCAGTATACTGCCTGTTGACTCCAACAAATGATGAATCCAAGATATCCAGACTGAATGGACTGAATGGTGGATTGTTCGCTCACAGACAGTTATAGACAGCACAACAGAATACCGATTCACAGAAGAGTGTCTCTTTTCCCAGGATGTCCGTAAATATACTGGAAGCAGGCCATACCTCTAGGGAAAGTCCCTTTCAATGAATTGGCTGCTCAAAACATATTCTTCTGATCCCATCATGGGAATAACTACATGAGAACTGCTTAAACCACACAGAATTGTGGTCCAGCCAAGTTGACACACAGCTCCAACTATCACAGTAAGGAGGAAGTAAAACTATCCATATTAGCTGGTGATATGATCCTATTCAGAGAAAACCCAAGAGACTCAGTAAAAAAAAAAAAAAAAAAAAAAAAAACCACTGGAGCTAGGTGAGAAATTTAGCATTTTAGCATAGTGACAGGATACAAGATTAACAAAGAAAAATCAGTGGGATTCCTCTACACCAGCAAAAAGATTGCTGAAAAAGTAATAAGGAAATCAATACCATTTACAATAGCTACCAAAAAAATAAAATCCTTGGGAATAAATCTTACCAGGGACACAAAAGACCTGTACAAAGTAAGGTACAAAAGTCTACTTCAAGAAACCATAAGAGAGCTACATAAATGGAAGAACATACTTTGCTCGTGGATAGGAAGACTGAACATAGTGAAAATGCCAATTCTACCCAAAGCAATCTGTACATTCAATGCCATCCCAATGCAGATCCCATCAACATTCTTTAAGGATATGGAAAAAACAATCACTAACTTTACATGGAAAGGAAAGAGACCTTGGATAAGCAAAACACTCCTGAAGAAGAACAAAGTAAAGGGTTTCATACTCCCAGATCTCAAAACCTACTATACAGCCAAAGTAGTCAAAACAACCTGTTATTGGTACAAGAACAGGCACATAGAGCAGTGGAAAATAATTGAGAAGCCACAAATAGATCCATACACCTATGGTTTGCTGATCTTTGATTAAGGGCTGAAATCCATTATGGGGAAGAGCTTGTCTGTTTAACAAATGGTGCTGGCAAAACTGGATATCCATTTGCAGAAAAATGAAACAAGATCCATACCTCACACCATATACAAAAACTAACTCCAGATGGGTCAAAGACTTAAATGTGAAACCTAAAACTATAAAGATCCTCCAGGGAAAATGAGGGGCAAATTTAAGGGACCTAATATATGGCATAAATAGACTATCAAGCATAATAGAAAATGCACAAACAGCAAGAAAGAAACTAGATGAATGGGACCTTCTAAAAATTAAATTTTTATGTGCTTCCAAAGACTTCTCCAAAAGAGTCAAAAGAGAACCTAAAGATTGGGAAAAAATATTCGGCAATGACATATCTGACAAGGGACTTATCTCTAGAATTTATAGAACACTCCAACAGTTCAACAACAA
>NW_006921788.1:6215174-6228475 GCF_000298275.1 Orycteropus afer afer
TGCAACCCTAAAGAATAATGTAGATTTGGCAAAACATCACATAATGTGGATGAACATGGATGACATTATGCTGAGTGAAATAAGTTAATGACAGAAAGACAAATACTGTATATTAGTCCATTATTGTAAAAAGTCAAGGAAAGGTTTATATATGTGTTTTGGTTACCTAGTGCCGCTCTGACAAGAATATACCACAAATGGGATGGCTTGAAAAAACAGGAGTTTCTCCTTTCACAGTTTGGAGGCTTTAAGTCTGAGTTCAAAGTGGCAGGCTCTACGGGCTGAGTGAAAGCCTCTCAACTTTGGGCTTCAGCTCTGCCTCCTGCTCCCAGCCCACAGAAGCTAGAGGCTTTTCTTCACTCAGACAGCTGCTAGCTGCTGAGACTGACAAGCCCAAGGTTGACAAGTAAAAAGGGATAGTCCCAATGTTACCAAAACACATGGTAGGCCATTAATTCAAGTCCACTGTAAGTTCCAAGGCTGGAAGAGCATGGTAGGCTGCCGAACAATGACATGGCTATATGCAGGGTTCAAGTGTGTCATAAGCTACAGACCATTCCCAAAGATGCTTCTTATATATGGGAAGCAGACTACATCCCTAAAGCAGCTACTCAGCTGCTCCAATAGATTCCAACATGGAGTTAATTACCAACCTTAATATGAGGATTAACTACATCCAGCTGCCCAGCCACTCAACCAGGCCCAGCCAAGTTAACACATAAGCTTAACTACCACGATATGGAAAGAAATTTATTTTGTTGGTTACCAGGGGTGGGAGGGGAGAGGAGGCAACATCACTAGATAGGTAGAGACAAGTATTGATTTGTGTGAAGGGAAGAAGAGCAAGGTACTAAATGTGAATGATCAAAGCAGTGGCAATGAGTAAGAGGAAGACATACAGAGGTGCATGGGAGGTACAGGCAACAAAGATGAATCCTTTTGTACATACAGTACTGCATTGTCACTCATGGAAAACATTGATCTACAGGTGGATAAATGGGTGGACAAGATGAATGATGAGGTATGTCTATGCATGGGGGCGGAGTGTGTCCATGACCATGTGTAGGGTTGGCAGACAATGTTCCTACAAGTGTATTTGTATGTTCTATAAGAATTTCCAGGTACACAGTAATGTTGTTAAGGGAGAAGTTTATAGTTACTTCCTTGCCACAGCCAGCTACCCACAGGGAGTGAGTAGTTGGACCTGTGAGCTTGGTACCATGGTCACAGGGGACATCAAACTCAATTGGCATAATGTACCACACAAAAACATTGTTCCACATCCTACTTTGGCAAGTAGCAACTGGAATCTTAAAAGCTTGTAAGCAGCTATCTAGATGCAACGATGAGTCTCTCCTTGTCCAGAGCAGAAGAGTGAAGAAAACCAAATACGCATGGAAACAATTAGTCCAAGCAACTGGTACACCATGTGATCCTCAGCTGATATGACTAAGAGACCAGAAGAACTAGATGGTGCCTGGCTACCACTGTCAACCACTTGGAGGGGGGTCTATGTAGAAGATCCTGGATAGAGTGGGAGAACAATGTGGAACAAAACTCAAAATAATTTTTTAAAAAAAGAGCAGGACTAGGTTTGCTGGTCTGATGGAGCCTGGTGGAATCCCTGAAACTATGGCCCCTAGCTGCCCTTCAAGTCTGGAATTGATCCCACTCCTGTGGCTTCCAGCCAAACAAAAGACAGGCATATGAGCTGAATATTTACATTAGGTAGATACACTCCTTGGAGAGATCAATCACGGGAGATTGGAAGGGCTGTGTGTGTACAGGGAGACAGCTCAGGGGGCAGGAGTGCATGGGAGGGAAGGACACAGAGAAAGGACAACTATGGGGAGGAAGTGGGAAGAGAGCTGTTGTATTGTGGGTAATTGCAGCCAATGTCATGAGACAAAGTATATGTAAACTGTTGTATGGAAAACAAATTTTCTCTATAAACTTTCACCCAAATCATGACAAAAATTAAAAACAAACAAACAAACAAACAACCCTTTGCAAACAAAACCTCTCCAATCTTATTTTACATGTGTTATCTGTTCCTGTTAGGAACTCTGGTAGCATAGGGCCTAAAGCATTTGACTGCTAACTAGAAGGCTGGCAGTTCAAAGCCCCCAGCCACTCCTCGGAAGGAAGATGGGACAATCTACTTCCATAGTGATACTGCCTGAGAAACCCAAGGAGGGGTTGCTATGGGTTGGATCCAACTTGACGACACTGAGTTTGGTTTGGTTTGGTTATTTGTTGCTGTCAGGATCTTGAGCCAATACAACAATGTATAATCTTTCAAAATCCAAACCAGCGTATTTATGTATTTAATTTTGGACTACTTCCCTCCTCTAAGGAGCCCTGGTAGCACAGTGATTAAATGCTTGGCTGCTAATCTAATAGTCAGCAGTTCAAACCCACCAGCTGCTACATGGAAGGAAGATGTAGCAGTCTGCTTCTGTAAAGATCTACAGCCTTGGAAACCCCATGGAGCAGTTCTACTCTGTCTATAGGGTTTCTGTGAGTCAAAATTGACTCAATGGCAATGTTTTTTTTTTCCCCTCTTATTTTTGTCAGCTCTTTCTTCTTCCCCTACTCTGAGACCTTCAAAAGTGGAGGAATATGTGTAGCAATGTATATAGCATTTCAGGAAGTAGTTTGATAAGTACAACTATTTAAACTCAAAAGCAAAACAAATAAACAGATGTATACCTGCAGATATCCATTTGGGCAATAAAATCCATGTGAAATGGGTGCATGCATTTTCTATATATTAATGGGAGAGTGCTGACTCCCTTACCTGTTAGCATCCCAATTCTCCATTCTCCCTACCAATCATCTGAAATATATTATAACCTCTGGATATTTTACAGAGAAATTTGAGCAGAGGGCTAAAAGAAGTGAGAAGTGAGTTATGTTTATATCTGAGGAAATAGCTCTAAAAACATGTACAAAGTCCTTGGAGTCCAAAGTTTGAAAATCTTAAATATGCTGAATCTTTCCTGCAATCAAACTAAGAATTTGTGATTCTTTTTTCCCCTTTTCCTTGAGTCTTTAATTTTTCTCTTGGTTTGTTATTTTTTTTTTCCTAGACAGAACATTAGAAAGAGGATCAAATAGTCCAGACTTCAAGTACATTTCAACTTTTTTAGGAAAAAAAAAAAGAGAGAGAGAGAGAGAAAGAAAATTAGTGTGCAAACTGAACAAACTCACTTGGACAAAGTTTAGTACTGCTTTGAGTAATTCCTCAGTAAACAGTTATTGAAGGACTGGTATATCTTACCTAAAATAGGCTGATTCAGTATCTGGTTTGAAATGACATTTTTCTTATAGCCTCTTCTTATTCCCTAAAAAAAAAAAAAAGACCTATAAAGACACAGGAAAATTTAAAAACTTAACTAGCAACAGACAACCTAATGAGAATATTTCCTCTGGTGGAGTTGGACCAAGAAAACTCTATACACAATTTCCCTCATGGCAACCTCAAGATGATGATACACTGGAGTCAACCAGAATAAATGTGCAATGGAGAATTAATGAGAGCTTACCCTAGCCTAGTAACTTCAAACAATGGTAATTATTTATCTTTCACATTTTTATGAGTCAAGAATTCAGACAAGGCCCAGTAAATATATCTGTCTCTGCTCTATCATGTCTAGCCCCTCCACAGGAACACTTGAAGATGGGGGCTGGAATCATCTAAAAGCCCATTCACTTACATGTCTCTTGGCTGATGCTGGCTATTGATGGGGCTTATCTGGGGCTGCCAGCCAGAATACTCACAACTAGCCTTTCCATGTGGCTGTTGGGTTTCCTTATAACATGGTGGTTGGATTCTAAGGGAAAGAATTCCAGGAGGGAAAGAAAACCAGGCAGAAGCCAGGTTGCCTTCTACGATCTGTCTTTGGAAGTCACACAGTATCACTTCTGTCACATTCTATTGGTCAAGAGTTATAGGTGTCCACCCAGATTTAAGAAGAAGGAACATAGATTCCCACTGCTTGATGGAGGAATGTTCATATTTTAAGAAACCATGTGGGATGAGATATATATTGGTATGACCATCACGGAAAAATACAACCTGCCACAAATAGGGGCTTCCAGATTAGATGGCCTGGGCTAGAATTAATGCTCTGCCATTTACTAACTGTATGACCTTGGGCTGGTAAATTACTTGACCTCTCTTTACCTCAGTTTTTTCATAGGGTGGCATGAACATTAAATGAGTTACATATCAAAGAATTAAAATAGTTATTGTTGTGTGCTGTTGAGTTGCTTCTGACATATCGTGATCCTATATGACAGAGTAGAACTACCCATAGGGTTTTTTCTACGCCGTAATCTTTATGGGTACAGATTAACAGGCCTTTTCTCCCACCTTTCAGTTAGCAGCCAAGGGCTGCTACTTTGCGCTACTAGGGCTCCTTAAATTAAAATAGTATCTGGTACATACTAAGTGCTAAAACATGTTAGCTATTATCATGTAATATAGTTGAACCAACCAAACCAAACTCACTGCCTTGGAGCCAATTTCAACTCATAGCAACCCCTCCTTGAGTTTCCGAGACAGTATCACTATAGATGTAGATTGCCCAACCTTCCTTCCTAGGAGTGGCTGGTGGGTTCAAACTGCCAAGGGGTATTTTTTTCCTCTTCAACTCCTTCCATCCTGCCCATTCTCTAGTATGAAGGAAAGAGCTCTGATAGTGTAGTGCCTAAAACACTTGACTGCTAACCAGAAGGCTGGCGGTTCAAACTCTACCAGCCACTCCTTGGAAGGAAGGTTGGGCAATCTACTTCCATTGTGATACCGCCTCAGAAACCCAAGGAGGGGTCGCTGTGAGTCAGGTCTGACTTGAGGGCAAATAACAATAACAACAACAGTTGGAAGGAAAAGTCTTTGAGCACACTAAAAAATTAAGTTAAACTGAAAGAAATGATTGATAGTAACACAAGGGAGATGGGGGCGTTAGTCTCATATATTTTCTCTTATAAAGAATCTGAAACCCTTAGCCTGGTTACACAGAGGTCTATAAGGAACTGCTTATTTCAGGGAAAATACCATCTGCCATAGAAGGGGCCTCCTAAATTTGATAGCCTTGCTTAGAATTCTGCTGCTTATTAAGTATATGACAGTGGCAGTTTGCAGGACAGAAGATAGCGCTGAGATCCTTTTGGGAGGTGGACGGAAGAGGGGAAAGAGAAAAGTTCTCCACAACATTTTTGAACCTGATTTTGTATGGCCTGAAAAGCAACACACTAAGACTCTGTGTTCATAAATCTTTGACTAACAAGATTTTTTCCGTGTGGACCTAATGGTTGTCCTTGCATGTTTTCTAGACATTACAGACATAAGGAAGTTGCCAGACTCTTTACCTCTTTGTCAAGAGGAAAGCACACAAAAATATCAACACTGGTTTTCCTGGGTGGTAAGATTAAAAGTGAGTTTTAAAAAAGCTTTTCCAAATTTCTATGATTTCATAATTCAAATTAAAAATGTTAGGAAAAAAGTGATCTTCTGACAGAACAGCTGTGCTTCCACATTAACAATGTTTCTAAGTATCGTCTACCAACACACCTCCACAGGATCTCACTGGGGAGAAATGTTGAGTCTCTCTTGAACTGAAATCTGCAGAATCACCAAGGTATAGTGACTGATAGAATGGTTAAGTGGTCTGCTTCATGGCTCATGTAAAGGGTGGCCCTACTGACTGACTCCCTCAAAGACCTAAAGCCCCCCCCCACCTTCACCTGTTGAAGTTTACCAAGGAACCCAGTGAGCTTCCCAGTGACCTGAACTTGGTCTCTGCTATTTCAATAGAAACCACTGTAACTCATAAAAATACAGCTGAAGGAGGAGTGTGTGAAAAATCTCAGAGCACAGGGAAGCTGTACTCCCACCCCTCCTCTCTATTGCTAACAGCACACCCTGAGGTCCTTAGGGAAGGGAAAGTACAATAAGAAAACACCTGTGAATTCCTTGCAAAACTCTCCCGATGGCTACATTCCACCCTTTTCTCTTTTACAAAAGATTCCATTTGCTCCATCTCTGACCCCAGGGCATGGACAAATGGATGGAGGCCTGATGTGGCTTCTCTGGACTTGGCTGTGTTCCCTATACCAATTAATCACCTACCTCAGCCTGACAGGCCCAGCTCTTTGCTGTAGCTCATCCTCTGGCTGTTCCGGTGATGACTCTAAAACTTTCCCCAGATGGGAGAATTTTTTCAGTGTTTTTTCTTCCTCTTATTCCAACTCATGTGCTGGCGACTGCACAGAGAGGGGCCATGGTTCCGTTCCACCAGGCTGACTGTGGTCAAAATGAGCCCTGAGCATATAAGTTTAGATCAGGCTCCGTTACCCACTAGCTCTGCCACACAGAACATTTCACTCAACCTCCCTTAGCTTCCTCAACTTTAAAAAGATGATAATAGTAACTACCTTGCCATCTTCAAGGGCTAACTGTGATAATCTGAATCAGGGGTTCTTAAGTTACCTATCTATCTATTTATTTATTTTTGCCATACTTCCTTTGTCAGTCTGGGTAGCCTAAGGTTTCTGTGTCAGAATTTTGTTTTTAAATGCATAGGATTACAAACAAAACCAATCAGATTGAAATACAATTATTAAGGCATTAGAAAGAATTGATACAGAAATAAATGTGTTTTTTGATTAATGCATTAAATAACAAAATTTAATAGTGGGTCTAAAGATGATTGTGATTTCAAACTAGTAAGAAGCCTCTGGTAGTGTAGTGCCCTAAGGCACTTGACTGCTAACCAGAAGACTGGCGGTTCAAACCCACCAGCCACTCCTCAGAAGGAGGGTTGGGCAATCTACTTCAGTGCTGATACTGCCTTGGAAACCCAAAGAGGGGTCACTATGAGTCGGGTCCGACTCGATGGCACATAACAGCAACAACAACACAACAGTGATGTGATATGAAAAACCTGTGATTTCATTTGGTGACAAAGGCACAGGTACTGTTAGCATTATGGTTTGTAGCTTACATTCCTAATTGATGAAAATGCTAAATTTTAGAGTGTAGTGAAAAAGAATTTCTTCCATTTCAAGTTCACATTTCCTCTGAGATTTATTCACATGCTCCAGGGGTTCCATGGACTCCAACTTAAGAAACTCTGATAAAAAGAAATGAAACAATATGTGTGAAAAAACTTTGTAAGTTACATGGTTGTATGCATTTGGAAGATGGAGAGAAGATTGCAAAAAGAGTACCAGATTCAAGTTTCCTTGAATCTTTGGATTTCTCCCATTTTGATTTCCTTGAATAATTTTTTGGGGGTTGTTTGGATTGTCATAGAGCCATTTCTACAATACAGGTCATTAATATCCATATGAGGACTTCACTTCTCAGAATTAGTCCATTATGTTCCTTATCCTCAGGTTAAGCAATCATGTTTCTTGATGCCTAACCCACCTCTATCAGAATGACCTGGAGGGGAGGAGGGCCTGTGTGCACGTTAGAATTCTCAGGCCTTGCCCTAGCCCTGCTGAATCACAGGCAGGCCCATGTTATCTCCTCCCCTCCCCTCTTCTCTTCTCCTTCCCTTTTCCTTGCTTCTCTCCTTCCTTCCTTCCTTCTTTTCTTCCCTTTCCTCTTCTTCTTTTAGATGCACTCAAGTCTGCCAACCTCTTATTTAAGGAAAATTGTATCTAATATCATTATTGCTGTTTAGAGAAGTAGAGCTGTTACCCATACAGCACAAGGACAGATGATCTTCTGGAAAATTGTAATGCTTTTATCTGAGCCCATATCAAATAAACCAGAGCCCAAGAGTAACCTGTAATCTTCTCCTCAAACATCTTTGAGTTCTCACTGTCTACCTGCTTTAACTCCAAATAGAACAGATGGAAAGCCTGCAGATTTCACTCAAGGTAGAATCCAGGTCATTGTCAGTTACACACTGCAAGGAATCAAGGTAAAAAAAGCTCACACCTAAGTGAGCAAACTACCAATAGTCCATGCCCAGCATCCCACCTCAAAGATACATTTTGGAGAGTCCGGAGAATCACGTTTACTAGATGTGCCAGATGTTGAGGGTTAGTTGGGAGATGGCAAAGAAAAGCAAGAGTAGAAGAGAGAGAGTCCTCACCATGAGAAGCCCCATTTCATTTTGGTGACCTTTTCCAGACACAAAGAGCCTGATTTCAGTTCTGCTGCATACCAGGAACTCGGGGCTTTCTGATGTTTTCCTGGTTCAGAATCAGGCCAGACGGAGCAGAAAAGGAGAACTTTGCAGATGGTTTTGTACCTAAGGATCAGCCACCTGGCTCAGTCTCTTCAGATATTTCTTTTACTACTTAAGAGCTGATGGGGGAAAAGAAGAGAGTCTTTCCTCCCATGAAAGATGGCAACAAAGGGAATGGGCATAATGTGATCTCCTCTATCTCAGTAGAAATTGATTGCTCAAGAAGATACTTTCCCTGGGCAGAAGATGTGGGGAAAACTGAATGTATGTGATTAGGAGAGGAGGACACACAAAAATCCTGGAAATTATTTCTTTTCAAATATCCACTCCTCAAAGATTTCAGTAGGCTACTGGGAATTTTAAAAGCCTTCTCCATCTGTTGCAACCAATACTACTTTGAAGGGATGAATTGTTATGGAACCATTTCAAAGTGCTTGGGGGTGCAGACATTTGCAGACTTCTCCAGCTGCCAGGGATTTTGAACTCTGGGAAATGGAGCAACATGTGGTAGGAACATGGTATGATGTAAGCTGAGTCTTCTTTTAGACATCCAATTCTGTAACAAACACCAGCTCCACTCCCTACATCCTGCACCCCACTCCTACTGCCCTACCAGCCTCATTCCTTCCACTTTCAGATTGTCCTATTCTGAAATAGCTTTTTTGCAGGGAGAGAGGACTCAATTTCTCCCATTTTCTTCAAATCTACACAAGCCTGGGCTCATTTCCATGTTTCCTTATGAAGAATATGTGCTAAACACTTGGCTTTCCCAAATGGCCTCCTACCTGCTTTTTGCACATTTGGGAGAGATATA
Source organism: Orycteropus afer afer (assembly GCF_000298275.1). Classification (NCBI taxonomy): domain Eukaryota; kingdom Metazoa; phylum Chordata; class Mammalia; order Tubulidentata; family Orycteropodidae; genus Orycteropus; species Orycteropus afer. Next base: position 6,224,199 of record NW_006921788.1, read on the forward strand.
GAACCTAAATCAGCAGTTGGAAAATTACATCGTGTGGACCAAATCCTGTCACTGCATGTTTTTGTTAATAAAGTTTTATTAAAACACAGTCCTGCCCATTTGTTTATGTATTTTCTGCTCTCCGGCTACAAAGGCAGAGTTCAGTAGCTGCAACAGAGATTGTATGGTCAGCAAAGTTGAAAGCATTTTCAAACTGGACCTTTATATAAAGTTTTGTAACTTCTGGCATAGGAGCTCTCATAACATAGTGCCTAAGGCACTTAACTGCTAACCAGAAGGCTGGTGGTTCAAACCTACCAGCCTCTCCTCAGAAGGAAGGTTGGGTAATCTTCTTCTGTAGTGATACCACCTGGGAAACCCAAGGAGGGGAACTATGAGTCGGGTCTGACTCGATGACAGATAACAACAACTTCTGGCATGAATGATGGAGATGGGTCAGAGCAGTTGAAAAATAGGGGATCCAATGAGTTAAAGGAGGACAACTAAATTTCTGATTTTTATATGAAAAAAGCAAAAGAAGTAGCTTATTGTCTGCAATATAAGTAATGTAAATAAGGTACTTTCAGTGTGTCTAAATAGTCTGTAAACCACTTTATATACATTCTCATTTTTCATGACACCTCTTTGAAGTAGGTACTATTATTTCTCCAGTTTTACAGTTGAGAAAGCAAAGGTCCAAAGACACTGAATTATTTGCTCAGGTCACTGAGCTAGTAAGTGGCAGGATGGGAAGTGGAACATACAAATGCATCCAGAGCCCAAAGTCTTGAACATGAGACTATTCTTCTCACTGGTTCACTGTCATAAGAGAACATAAGAATGGCTTCTTGGAGGGTCCTAGACTTCCTCAACTACTGGGTCAGTGATACTCAAATTCTTGGCACTGTTATCATTAGCAGCAATATTATAAGAAATTCAGATTTCTTGGGTATTCAATGGGCCCTGTGAAGCTAAATATTTAAATGTTCACCATTTCAAAGAAAGATGATCCTACAGGATGCAAAAATTATTAAACAATGTCTTTTTTTTTATATGTGTGTGCTTTGGGTGCAAATTTACAGAGCAGAATTTGTTTTACATTCACTCTCCTCCTCTCCCTTCCCTGTGACCCCAGCATCCCTGTTCCCTTCTTAGTCCAAACATGTTTGTCCAGCTTTCCCTCCATGTGAATGCTGCCCCTCTGGTGCCCCAAGGCTGATTGCTCCAAGGGGTGTATCTCCACAGAGTAGGTGGGTGCATCACCCTGGGTTGGGTGTTCTGCATGTAAGTCTTTCTACTGTGGGGTTTAGAGCCAGTCCTTGGGAGTGAGTCCTATCCTAGGCCTGAAGTGTATCCCAGGGCCATAGTCTTGGGGGTCCCACCAGACTCCATCCGAACCAGTAATTTTGGTTGTTATTGTGTTTTTCAATTTTGTTCCACTTTCTTCCCACTCTATCAAGGAACTCCAGTTTTGATCCCTCCCTGAGTGGTTGGCATTGGTAGCCAGGCACCATCTAGTTCTTCTGGTCTCAAGATCCATCATATTCTAGGGCTGATTGTTTCCAAATGCCCTTGATTTTCTTCACTCTTCTTTGCTTCAGACGAGAGGAGGTCATTAGCTATATCTTAAATGGCTGTTCAAAAGCTTTTAAGATCCCAGTCATGACTCACCAAAGTAGGTTGTGGAGCAAGATTTTTATGTATTATGTATCTTTAATGTTACACACAAGTAAAATTTTGCTGAAGATGATTCAAAATCATCGACAGTAAACTGCTAGAAATTCAAGCCAGATTCAGAAGAGCATATGGAATGAAGGATATCATTGCTGATGTCAGATGGATCTTGGCTGAAAGTAAAGAATACCAGAAAGATGTTGTGTTAGGCTGGGTTCTCTAGAGAAGCAAAACTAGTAAAGCTTATATATATAGAAAGAGAGAGAAATTTATTTTAGGAAAATGGCTCACACACTTATAGAAGCTGGCAAGTCCCAAATTCTTGGATCAAACATCAAGCTGGAGGCTTTTCCTGACTCACACAGCTGCAGGGGCTGATGAGCTCAAGGTTCACAGGCAGTACACCACCTGTTGACTCCAACGAATGATGAATCCAAGATCTCCAGGGCAAATGGTGGATTGTTCACTCATAGACAGTTGTAGGCATCACAACGGGACCCCAATCTACAGAAGAGTGTCTCATTTTCCCAGGATGTCCAAAAATATATTGGAAGCAGGCCACACCCCTAGGGAAACTCCCTTTCAACAGAGTGACTTCTCAAAACATATACATCTGATTTTATCATGGGAATAACCCACATCACAACTGCTTGAACGACTCAGAATTGTGGTCCAGCCAAGTTGACACACAACTCCAACTATCAACAGCTGCTTACCTGTGCTTATTCACTATGGAAAGACATTTAACTATGTAGATTATAACAAATTATGTATAACATTGCAAAGAATGGGAACTCCAGAACACTCGATTGTACTCATGTGGAACCTGTATACAGACCAACAGGCAGTCATTCATGCCTATTGGTATCCCTGTTATGCAGCAGATATTGCATGGTTTAAAATTAGGAAAGATGTGCATTAGGTTTGTATCCTTTTATCACACTTATTCAATCTGTATGCTGAGTAAACTGAGAAGCTGGACTATACGAAGAAGAATGCAACAAACATCAGGATTGGAGGAAGATTCATTAATAACATGCAGATGACATTACTTTGCTTGCCGAAAGTGAATGGGACTTGAAACACTTCCTAAGGAAATCAAAGACTACATCCTTCAGTAGGGATTACACCTCAACATAAAGAAAACAAAAATCCTCACAACTGGACCAATAAGCAACATCATGATACATGGAGAAAGGATTACAGTTGTCAAGGATTTCATTTTACTTGGATTCACAATCAACTCCCATGGAAGCAGCAGTCAAGAAATCAAATGACATATTGCATTGAGAAAATTAGCAAAAGACTTCTTTAAAGTGTTAAAGAGCAAAGATGTCACTCTGAGGACTATACACATGAAAACTGGACAATGAATAAGGCCTCATAGTGCCTTTGAATTATGGTGTTGGTGAAGAATGTTGAATACCATGGGATGATGGAAAACAAAAAAATCTGTCTTGGAAAAACAGCCAAAAAGCTCCTTAGAAGCAAGATGAAAAAACTTAATCTCACCTTGAGCATCTTCTCCAGTCCCTGGAGAAGGACATCAGGCTTAGTAAAGTTGAGTGTCAGCATAACAGAGGAAGACCTTCAATGAGATGGATTCACACAGTGGCTGCAACAATGGGCTCAAACATAATGAGGATTGTGAGGATGGTGCAGGTCCAGGCAGTGTTTCATTCTGTTGTACACAGGGTCGTTAAGAGCTGGAACCCACTCAACAGCACCTAACAACTGTGGCATAAAAGGTGGGGAGCTTTTCCCTGCTCAGTCATATTAATAGACTTTAGGGAGCTCTTTAGTACCTAAGGCATCTGAGTGCTAATCAGAAAGCTGGCGGTTCAAACTCACCATCCACTCCTCAGAAGGAAGGTTGGGCAATCTACTTCCGCAGTGATACAGCCTCAGAAACCCAAGGAGGGGTCACTATGAGTCAGGACCGATTCAATAGTCTTTTGAACCAAGACTGTTCCTGAAATATTAATTTAGGTAAATGCCAATTTATTTTTTGTTTTTGAGTTTATTAGATTTTAAGAGGAGGAAAACCAAAATTTTCAGTCATACTGTTTTGGGCAGTTTTGAATATTTGGTAACAGATTAGATTGAAATATTCAAAATTTAAGCCCAAAATGGGCATAATAAGTTACCTTTTACGTATCTGCATGGCCTTTCATCCAAAGGTCTCAAATGACTTCACAAGTAGTTAATATTTACCATTATATTACTCCCTCAGGGACTATAATGAAGTGTGGCTGCTTCTAGATGTGAAGAGACTATTTAAGTTGTACAGTTTCCTTCTGGTTAAAGCAAGCACTTCACCAGTATTTGAAGGAAAAAAAAAAAATGCTGGGGACTGATTTCTCTTTTTGTTTAAATTGACATTTTCCTAAGTTAATATTTCAGGAACAGTCTTGGTTCAAAAGACTATTGTTGGCCGGTTCCGGCAAGATGGCGGACTAGGCAGAAGGATTGCACAGACCCTTTTCAACAAAGAAAAAGGAAACCTATTAACACAGACACAGAAGATAATCATGGACCCCTGAGCCTTGAAGGGAAGGATACAGAATTGGACTAAACCCCAATTAGCAGAAGAATTTGCGTGAAAATACCAAAAAAAAGGAGAC
>NW_006921788.1:6252005-6253025 GCF_000298275.1 Orycteropus afer afer
CCCTTAAATTGGGGGTGGGGGGCAGAATTTCAGTCAGGCACAGGGAAAAGAAAACTGCTGAATACTAGGACCTGGTAGGGGAAGATTAAGAGTAATAATAAGAAGGACAAAGGTGTTAATAATATTAGTTGGTTTGAAATGGACAAATACAAGCAAACTAATCACCAGGAAAAAGAATGCAAAAAAGAAAAAAAAAATTAAAAAGAAAAAAGAAAAAAATCAGTTGAGGACTGCATAGGGTACCCAGACTCCATCTGAGCACACAGACTGTGATGGAGTTCTTGTGGGCCCAGAAAGTAGGTGGGAGTGGGGATGGCCACACCTCCGTTCATCAAGCGGGTGTAGGGTGTAGTAACCAGAAGAATGTCCTACTTTTTCAGGCTTGCAAGCCATGAGTGTCCTTGGGGTTGCTGGAAAGCAGAACGTGATTTTAAGCCCCAGAAATCTGCGAGAGCACTGTCTCTTTAAATATCCAAAATAGTCAAGCTGCTTTGTAAACCTCCAAAATGGCAGCGTCCTCCAGACCGGCAAAAGTCCACAGTCAGCCCACCTTTCTCTTCACCTTCTCTGTTTGTTCCCCAGCCACCATGCACAGTCCTCCGCGCAGTCCCTGGCTAGCAGGGTGATTTTTAGGTTAATTCTTAAGTCCTACCACTACAGGATTCTGCGAGAGCGCTGTCTCTTTAAATATCCAAAATAGTCAAGCTGCTTTTTAAACCTACAAAGTGGCGGCGGCCTCTGGACCGGCAAAAGTCCCAGCTCAGCCCACCTTTCTCTTCACTTTCTCTGTTTGTTCCCCAGTCACCATGCACAGTCCGTGCAGTCCCTGGCCAGCAGGGTGATTTTTAGGATAATTTTTAGATCCTACCACCACTTAGGAATGTCCAAGTCATTTGTACCATCAGGGGCACTCAGGTCCCTGCCAGACTGTAACTCTGTATATCTCCTTTTTTGGTATTTTCATGCAAATTCTTCTGCTAGTTGGGGTTTAGTCTACTTCTGTATCCTTCCCTTCAAGGC
>NW_006921788.1:6253523-6256747 GCF_000298275.1 Orycteropus afer afer
TGCCCAACCTTCCTTCCGAGGAGTGGCTGGTGGGTTTGAACCGCCAGCCTTCTGGTTAGCAGTCAAGTGCTTTAGCCACTATGCTACCAGAGTCTCATATAGTTTATTATTTAAGGGAGTACATTACTTACATGTAATATTGTTTATTTTATAAGCCTATCTATTATTTGCTGAAAGGTGAACTCCAGGAGTTGCTTTAGTGCCAAGTTCAAAGGGTATGTTAAGTCAATAATCTGATGGGTTCCTCTAATCTCCATTGGTCCATTAAGTCTGGCTTTTTTTTTTCAGAAATTTAATTTGTTCTACATTTTTCTCCCATTCTATCCAGGATCTTCTGTTATGTCCCTGGTCAGAATAGTTGGTAGTAGTAACTGGACACCGTCTAGTTTTTATGGTCTCAGGTTAGAAGAGGCTGTGGTTCATGTGGGGTATTAGTCCTGAGGACTAATTTCTTCTTTGAGTCTTTAGTTTCCTTCATTTCTTAGAAGCACTTCAGATATAGCCTTGGCTCAAAATGGGTTTTTAAAAATAAAACCTGTACTTTCAAGAGAAGTGGAAACATATGCCATTCAACAACTTATACATGTCTGTTCTTAGTAGCATTATTCAAAAAGGGGAAATAAACCCAAGAGTTCCTAACAAATGAATATATAAATGTGTTACATCCATACAGTGGACTATTATTTGGGCTAAAAAATAAAGAAGTACACATGAAATGATGCTCAACATCATTAGTTATTAGGGAAATACAAATCAAAATCACTATGAAGTACAACTTCATACCACTACAATGACTATTATGAAAAAGAAAACAAAAATAACAAGGGTTAGGAAGTATATGGAGAAATCAGAATGCTTGTACATTGTTGGTGGGAGTGTAAAATGGTTCAGACACTGTTGGTGGTAGTGTAAAACAATTTGGCAGTTCCTCAAAAAGTTAAACATAGAATTACCATATGATCCAGGACCTACACTCCTAGGTGTATACCCCAAATAAAAAAATAGGTACTCAAACAAGTACATGTACATGCATGTTCATAGCATGACTGTTGACAATATCCAAAAAGGTAGAAACAGCCCAAATGTCCATCAACAGATAAATGGCTAACCGAATTGTAGTATATACGCACAATGTTATATTACTCACTCATAACAAGGAATGCTATAATAAGGATGATCCTCCAGTGAAAGAAGTCAGACACAAAAGGTCATATATGATTACATTTATATGAAGTCTCCAGAATAGATAAAACCATAGAGACAGAACACAGATTAATGGTTGTGAGAGGCTGGATGGGAAGAGGAGTAGAGAACAAATGATTCCTTTTAGGGTGATGATAATGTTTTGGACCTACACAGAGGTGGTGGTTGCATAATATGGAATGTGCTAAATGCCACTGAAGTGTTCACTTCAAAATGGTTAATTCTATGTTACATGAGTTTCATGTCAATTAAAAAAATGAAAACATACACACACACACACACACACACACAGAAGGAATGAAGTATTAATACATGGATGAGATTTCAAATTATTATGAAAGAAGCCAGTTACAAAGGATTACATATTGTATGATTATATTTATATGAAACATCCAAAGTAGGCAAATCCATAAAGACAGAAAGTAGATTAATGATTGTTTAAAACTGGGGTGGAGGGCAGCAGGGAGTTTGGGAGAAATAGGGAGTGACTGCTAATGGGTACAAGGTTTATTTTGGGGACAATGAAAATGTTTCAAAATTGATTGTGACAATAGTTGCATAACTGCAAATACAGGCAGTCCCTAAGTTATGAACATTCGACTTATATTCAGCCTGCAGTTATGAACCAACACCTGTAAAGCCGATTATATTAAAAATTGGAGGTACATACAATGCTTTATAATAACAAGCACTATTTTGCATCAAAACATTATCATTATTATTATTACTGTATTATTATGTTAAAGATATTTTAGTGTATCTGAAAGTGTTTCTTTAATTTTTTTTTTAATTGCGATTTGGATGAAAATTTACAGAACAATTTACCAAGCATGATATCTTTCTCCAGGGATTTTTCTCTTCTGACCACATGACCAAAGTACAAGATATAATGTCTGGCCATTCTTGCTTCTAGGGAGCATTCCAGCTGTACATCCTACAGGGCAGATTTGTTCATTCTTCTGGCAGTCCATGATGCATTCAATATTCTTCATCAACCCCACAATTCAAATGTATCACTTCTGCTATGTTCTTGTTCCATTGTCCAGCTCTCACATGCATACAAAGCTATTGAAAACACCATGGCTTGGGTCAGGCACACCTAAGTCTTCAAAGTGGTATCTTTGCTCTTTAACACTTTAAAGAATTCTTTTGCAGCAGATTTTCCAAATGCAGTACATAGTTTGAGTTCTTGACTGCTGCTTCCATGGACATTGATTGTGGATCTAAGTAAAATGAAATCCTTGATAACTTAATCTTTTCTCCATTTATCATGATGCTGCCTATTGGTTCAGTTGTGAAGATATTTGTCTTCCTTATGTTGCGATGTAATACATACTGAAGGCTGCAGTCTCTGATCTTCATCAGTAAGTGCTTCAAGTCCCATTCACTTTCAGCAAGCAAGGCTGTATCATCTTCACATTGCAGGTTGTTAATGATACTTCTTGCACTCCTGGTGCCACATTCCTCTTCATATAGTCCAGCTTCTCAGATTATTTGCTGAGTATGGAGATTGAATAAGAATGGTGAAAGGATACAGCCCTGACACACACCTTTCCTGATTTAAAACCATGCAGTATCCCCTTGTTCTGTTCAAAGGACTGCATCTTGGTCTATGTGCAGGTTCCACATGAGCACAATTAATTGTTCTGAAATTCTCATTTTTCAGAATGTTATTCATAATCTGTTATGATCCTCAGTCAAATGCCTTTGCTAAATCAATAAAGCACCTCTGATATCAGCATTTGTTAAAGACACTGTCTCTTCCTCATTTAATGGATTTTGGTCCTTTGTCAAAGATTAGCTGTCAATAGGTGGATGGATTTATCTCTGAGTTATCAATTCTGTTCCATTGGTCTATATGTTGTCATTGTACCAATACAAGCCTGTTTGGACTACTATGTATATAGAAAGTTTTGAGATCATGCATTTGGGTGGTTATGATAAATGGTATTGCTTTCCTGGTTTCCTATTCAAAATTCTCTTTGTTAGTAGAAAGGAATTAAATTGATTTTTTTTTTTTT
>NW_006921788.1:6258878-6283756 GCF_000298275.1 Orycteropus afer afer
GTTGGATTTGGCAAATGCCTTTTCTGTGCCTACAGAAATGATCATGTGGTTCTTTTGGTTTGTTTTACTTATGTATGGATTTCCTTGACTGTTTTTCTAATGCTGAGCCATCCTTGCATACCTGATATGAATTCCACTCTTCATGATGTATTATTATTTGGTGTGGAGTCTATGAGCTAAGATTTTGTTGAGAATTTTTGGGTTAATGTTCTTGAGGGATATTGGTCTGTAATTTTCTTTTTTAGTGATGTCTTTGCCTGGTTTTGATATCAGGGCTATGCTTGCTTCATAGCATGATTTCAGTATATTTCATCATTTTCTGTTGTTGAATACTTTGAATATTGGTGTCAGCTCTTCTTTGAATGTTTGGTAGAATTCACCAGTGAAGCTATCTGGACTGGGATTTATGATGATGATGATATTGATGATGAAGATTTGTTCAATTTCTTCTTTTGTGATGTCTATTCAAATTTACTATCTCAGATTATATTAGCTTGGGTAAGCAGTGTGTTTCTAGAAATTTGTGCATTTCTTCTAGGTTTTCAAATTTGATGAAGTACAGTTCTTCATAGTATTCTGTTACTATCCATTTTTTATTTCAGTAGGTTCTTTTGTAACATCACCTGTTTAATTCCTTATTCATGCTACTTGCATCTTCTCCTTTTCCTTTGTCAAATTTGCTTGTGGTTTGCCAATATAACTAATTCTTTCAAAGAAACAACTTCTTTTCTAGTTGATTCTTTCTATTGTTGTTCTATTTCCTATTTAATTTACTTCTGCTCAAATCTTTAGTATTTCCTTTTTCTGGTGACTGTAAGTTTTTTTTCTTTTCTTTTTCTTTTTCTAATTGTTGGAGATACTGGCTTAAGGTATTGATTTTGGTTCATTTTATTTTCTTGATGTGTGCATTTATATGCATTTGGGTGGTTATGATATAAACTGTCCTCTAAGCAGTGCTTTTGCTATGTCTCAAAGAATTTGGTATGTTGTGTTTTCAGTTTTCTTTGATGCAAGGAATGTTTTATTTAATCTATTGTCCAGTAGTTTTTAAGTAGTTTCCATATATTTGATTTTTTTCCCTTGATCTTCCTGTTGATTTCTACCTTTATAGAATTGTGTTCTGAGAAGATGCTTTGTAGTATTTTGATATTTTAAAATTTATTGAGGGTTGCTTTGGGACCTACGATATGTCTCTTCTGGAGAAATTTCCATGTGCGCTGAAAAGAAAGTATATTGAACTATTGTCGGGTGGAATGTTCTGTACACATTTATGAGGTCTAGATAGTTGAGAGTATTGTTTAGATCTTCTGTATCTTCATTAAGGTACTTTCTAGTTGTTCTGTCCTTCATCAAAAGTGTTGTACAAAAACCTCTTACTATTACTGTGGGAGCTCTGGTGGCATAGTGCCTAAGGCACTTGACTGTTAACCAGAAGGCTGGCGGATCAAACCCACCAGCCACTCCTCGGAAGGAAGATGCGGCAATCTACTTCCATAGTGATACTGCCTCAGAAACCCAAGGAGGGGTTGCTATGAGTCAGGTCCGACTTGACGGCACATAACAACAACAACACCTCTACTTTGATTTCAGGGTGATATTGTCATGTATTTTAATATCTACTTGGTGTCTGCCATTGATTGTTCTTTTTTCTAGAGTTTTGTCTGTGCTTTCCTTGATTTTGTCTGTGATTTCCTCAAATGTTCCCCCAATATGTAGAAGGCACTCAATCTAATTTTTTTTTAAATTACTTATCAGGAAGTTCCACTAGCATTTCTTCTTCTAGAAGATTTTCAGTCCCTGTATTTTGGTCACTTGTTTGAGCCATCTTATCCTGTTTATTTGTGTGATTTGAAGTTGCCTTTTGTTTCCAATACACTGTCACTCACTCACTCACTGCTGTCAAGTTGTTTCTGACTCATAGCAACCCCTCCTTGGGTTTTTGAGGTGGTATCTCTATGGAAGTAGATTGCCCAGTCTTCCTTCTGAGGAGTGGCTGGTGGGTTTGAACCACCAGCTTTCTGATTAGCAGTCAAATGCCTTAGGCACTATGCCACCAGAGCTCCTAGACACTGTAGAGTTATTATATTAATTTGTTAATTGTATGTGGGTTTGCTTCATTCTGATTTTTTGTTTGTTTCGTTTTAATATATCCAGGCAACAGGGAAGTTGTGTGACATTGGCTGCTACTTTGGCAGCACTGGGACATTCATCACCTGTCCCCGAATGGATTTGGTGGCAGGTGGGAGTGTGGGCATTAATCTCTGATCAGTGACCATGCGGACCAGCTGAGGATAGGCTGGGTGGGTGATGGCTGCCATCTGTCATTGGTCCAGTAGTGCTGGAGCAGGTGGTGACACTCACCCAGTGGGTGGGACAGCAGGTGTAGATGGGTATGGCTGGGTAGTGTTGTTGGCTCCCAACTGCTGGTTAAAGATAAAAAGAAAAAAGGAGGAGGGGAGGAGAAGGGGAAAAAAGAAAGAAACAACAAGGGATGGGAGAAGAGGGAAGACCCAAAAGAGAAAAAAGGAAAAGAAAAACAACAGCAACAAAAAGAAAACAAATGTGTCATATTACTGGCCCAAGTGGTAGCTGGCAAGCAGAGTTTGGTGGAAATGTGGCACTCACTCTGTGACAGTGTGCACCACCAAATATGATGGGTCAAGGGAGGCACTACTGAACACAGAGGTGGTGGGGGTATGGGGTACCTGCTCATCCATATCATGAAAAAAAAAAAAAAAGAAGAAGAAGAAGCAAAAAAATGCTGGGGGAAGTGGGAGAAAAAGAAAAAACAAAGGGGGTGAGGGAAAGGATTGATAAAGAAAGAAAAAGGAAAGAGAGAAAAAGAAAGAAAGAAAGAAACTGCTGCAAGTGTTAGCCACAAACACAGTTGTCACAGCAACACTAAGCTCACTCCAGGGAGCTCACCCCAGGAGGCATGAGGGTGCACAAATTGGGAGAGAGGATGTAAAAGAAAAAGAAAAAGCAGTGAAGTGGAAGAAAAAACAAAACATAAAGGAGAGGAAAGCAAGGAGGATAAGAGGGAAGGACTAAGAAGGCAAAAAAAAAAAAAGAAAGAAACAAAATAAAATCACAGTACTTGGGAATGTGCCAGTCACTAACTGTGCCTGTGCAGGAACGTAGTGCGTGCTCTGCCAGAGAGCACACCTTTGACCAGGGACAGGTGCTGTTAACTGCTTGGGCAGTAGGGGAGGAGCTCTTTGTTTTACCGTTCTCCCCCCCAAAAAAAAGAAAGAAAAAGGGCAAGGGAAGGGAAAGAGAGAGAGAAAAACAAAGAGGCAAGAAAACGGGAGAAAGACAAAAGAACTAAGCAGAATGATAAAGAAAACAATAGAGAAAAAAAAGTAGCAAAGCATGGCAGTGGAGGGAGTTTCAGTGGGCGACAGTGCGCGGTGACCGTGCCTCTGTTCACCAGAAGGTCGTACAAGGCAAGAGGGGAAGACACACCTCTCTGGTGGACTATGAGTGATGTGGGTGCTGGTGAAGGCCTAGAAAAGTGGAGTCAGTTATCTGGTTCTATTTCAACAGGAACATAACTTGGAATAATTCAAAATGGCAGCTCGGTGCCAATTCACAGTTTACCACTCCTTGTTCACTGTTTTCATTCAGTTTCTTCCTCTCAATGGCTTTTGATCTACTTCTTTAATCTTTTCTTTGAAGCTCTGGGATCCAAGATTGTGATCTGTACCAGTTTCCATTGATTTTTCGAGTCTTTGTTGTAGAGAGTCTGGATGGTCCAGTGTATCTGCCTAGCCCCAAATCTTGGAACATCCCCTCCTCTGTAATGTTGCAAATAATGGTGTACTATATACTAAGATAAACATTTAATTGACATTAAATACCAACCATACCTAAATGCTCTGACTTATGTACAAATTCGACTTAAAGACAGAATTAGGAACAGAACTCATTCATAATCAGGGGACTGTCCATATACTAAAAAACATTGAATTGCATACTTTAAGTGGGTAAATGTTTTTGCATGTAAAATATACCTCAATACAGCTTTTATGTTTTTAAAAAAGAAAATAATGCACATTACTTACTTCATAGGATTGTTGTGAATATTTAACAATACCTGTGAAATATTTACCACAGTGTCTGATCCATAGCAAGCAATACTGGGTTTCTTCAATAATAATAACAATAATAATACATTTATAGTTTTTATGAGTATTTTGTTGTTATTGTTAGATGTCATTGAGTCAGCTCTAACTTACAATGACCTAACATACAACAGAACAAAAAACTGCCCAGGGTTGCACCATGCTCATAATCATTGCCATGCTCAAGCCTGTTGTTACCATCACTGTGTCAACCAATCTTATTAAGGGTCTTCCTCTTTTTTACTAACCTTCTACTTTACCAAGCATGATATTCTTCTCCAGGGACTGGTCCCTTCTGACAACATGACCAAAGTAGGTGAGATTAAATCTGGCCATTCTTACTTTTGAGGAACATTCTGGCTGTACTTCTTCCAAGACAAATTTGTTCATTCTTCTGGCAGTCCATAGTATTGTCAATATTCTTCACCAACACAACTCAAATCCATCAATTCTTTTTTAGTCTTCCTTATTCACCATCCAGCTTTCATACACATATCGGGTTATTAAAAATTTCACGGCTTGGGTCAAGAGCACATTACACTTCAACTCTTCAGAATAACATCTTTGCTCTTTAACACTTTAAAGAGGCCTTTTGCAGAAGATTTGCCCAGTGCCATGTCATCTATTTCTTGACTGCTACTTCCATAGGCATTGTCTGTGGGTCCAAGTAAAATCAAATTCCTGACAACTTCAATTTTTTCTCCAGTTATCATGAGGATTTTTGTTTTCTTGATGTTGAGGTATCATCCACACTGAAGGCTGTAGTCTTTGATATTCAAGTCTACTTTCAGCAAGCAAGATTGTGTCCTGTGTATATCTCAGGTTGCTAAGGAGTCTTCCTCTAATCTTGATGCTGCATTCTTCTTCATTCTATCCAGCTTCTCAGATTATTTGCTTAGCATAAAAACTGAATAAGAATGCTGAAAGGATACAAGCCTGGTGCACAGTGTTCTTAACTTTTAACCACATAGTATCCCTGTTCTGTTTAAATGATTTCCTCTTTTCTTGGTCTGTATACAAGTTCTGCATGAGCACAATTCTCAGACTTCTTAATGCTATCCATAATTTGTTCTGATCCACACAGTCAAATGCCTTTGCATAAGTCAATAAAACAGAGGTATACATTTTTCTGGTATTCTCTGCATTCAGCCAAAATCCACCTGAAGTCAACAATGATATCCTTCCTTCCACATCCTCTTCAGAATCCCGCTTGAATTTCTGGCAGTTTCTTGTCCATATAATGCTGCAACCTTTTAAAATTATCTTCAGCAAAATTCTACTTGCATGTGATATTAATGGTATCATTCAAAATGTTTATGAAATATGCTATTATTTGCAGCCACTCCTCGGAAGGAAGACGGGGCAATCTACTTCCGTAGTGATACTGCCTCGGAAACCCAAGGAGGGGTCGCTATGAGTCCTGCTGACTCAACGGCACATAACAACAACAACATTATTTGCAGTAGTGTTCATCCCATAACTCCTCTTTCTAACCTTTCTGAATTTGAAAGTGTTTCCTCAATTTTTTTTAACATTTACTACCCCCGATACTATTGGAAAGAAAATAGCTCTGTGTGTAGAAATATTACAAATATGACTAATCCAACTACCTTGCTTAATTCACGGGAGTAAAAATAACTCATCGTGCTCAGACAGCTGAGTGGCTCCCACAGGCAGCGCCAGGGGCCTCAGTGACCTCAGGACCCGGCCAGCCAGTAGGCGGGTTCCATGGCCGCCACTGCAGGCTTCAGGGGAGAAGCCAGAGGGACTGGCCCTGTCCTTTTATGCAAATTTTGGGGAAGGGCCCTGTCCCCAAGTGGATAAAGGGTCCTTTATTCTCAGCCTCCTTCGACATCCCGTTTGCCCTTTGTAAACGGGATCCGAGGGCCTTCGGGACCCCATCCGCAGCTTCTCTCTGGGCGCTGTTGGTACAGGAAGCACTGATGAGCTGCCTCACAGGTGTCCGATTTTCATTAAAATGGCAAATCAGAAGCGGCTGCTTGATCTGATAACAAAGACATCATTGAAACCGGGTGTCCGCCTTCCGCTGCTAAGCAGGGGACAAGACAATGATTTCCCCAGGATGTGTTCGCTGCCTAGCTTCCCCACAGAGAGCTCTGTAGTGATTCAGTCATGGGTGAACGCAGGACTTCAGAGAAACCCCAGCTGGGCTGAGTTGCTACAACTTCAGAACTCCCCCCTCCCCCCCTGAGTGAGGGAAGAGGCCTTCTGGAGGAAGCCCACAAAAGCACCCTGGTCCCCACTGCTAGAAACAGTCAGTGTGCCTTCTGTGACAGAACTAAAGGAGCATTCTCTTGGACAAATATTGGCTGGTCCCTTAAATTTTTTAACCAGAGATGTGAACATGGATTATTTTTCAGGGTTTCAGGGTTACAAGATCCATCCCTAAGTGTGTCTTTAAGTTGAATTTGTAGGAACTTTGATGGCACAGTGGTTAAAGCATTCTGCTGCTAACCAAAAGGTCTGTGCTCTCTGAGGGAGAAAGATGAGGCAGTCTCTTCTCAAAGATTTACAGCTGTGGAAACCCTATGGGGCAGTTCTACTTGGTCCTATAGGGTCACTATGAGTTATGAGTCAAAATTAACTAGATGGCAGTGGTTTTTGTTTAAATATATATATTTAAACTATATATATATATATATTGCAAAAAAGGTTTCAAGCCTTTTCATGATGTAAAACCTACATGTGTAGCAAGTGAAGGTGATTGTGATGAATTGGTTTAGATTAGGAGTTGGTTCAATTGTTTTGAAGTGAGGGCAAATTTACATAATATTAAATGGCAAGTAAGAGTTGTTTGTGGGAGTTCTGGTAGCATAGTGCCTAAGGCACTTGACTGTGAACCAGAAGGCTGGCAGTTCAAACCCACCAGCCACTCCTTGGAAAGAAGGTTGGGCAATCTACTTATGTAGCAATACCACCTCAGAAACCCAAGGAGGGGTTGCTGTGAGTCGGGTCCAACTCAAAGGCACATAACAACAACAAGAGTTGTTTGTAAATTGACTTTTGCAACCCAAGGACTGCCTATATTTGCTAGACAAACCTCCCCATTCATTCCTAATATCAATTAATTGGGATGGAAAAAGGAACAACCTTGTTTTGCATATATATTTGGTGTGCTTAGAGATTGTATCTGGCAACTTTCTCATAATTAAAAAATATATATTTTAAAGTTTTCTTGAGGGGAAAGAAACACATTTAGTATAGATTATTTTCAGAGCAACTGCTAGACGCAAAGCCATTTAGAGAAAAAGCTTAGTAAATTCGAATCTTAAAATATGAAACTGGATTATGCAGATATAGTGGGGGCCACAGCTAGATCGCACTGCTTTCTTGTGTCTGAGGAAAAGGCAACACAGACATGTTCAAGGGCACGGGACCACAAGTGGAAGGCGAGACAGGACTTAGCCTCCCATCTTGGCTTCTCTTCCCCCTTGGCTGTGTATTCTTGTGCAAGGCACACTCCGCCCATTCATGATAGCTAAGTATGGTCACCATTCCCCCCGACCTCCCCTTAGTTGCCATTAAGTCAATTCAGACTCATGGCAATCCCAGGTGTGTCAGAGTAGAACTGTGTGTTATAGTGTTTTTAGTGGTTGATTTTTCAGAAATAGATTGCCAGGTCTTTCTTCCATGCTCATGCCCAGTGATTCTAAAAACCAAGGCTTTTCAGGGTGAAGTAGCTCTGTTGGCACAGTGCCTAAGGCATTTAACTGTTCACCAAAAAGTTGGTGGTTCCAACCTACCAGCTGCTCTGTGGAAGGAAGATGGGGCAATCTACTTCTATAAAGATTTACTGCCTGAGAAACCCAGTGATGGTGTGGGGGGGGGAGTCATTATGAGTCGGAATTGACTTGATGGCAGTGGGTTTGGTTGTTGTGGTTCAGAGTCCTAACAATTATAACAGTGCTCTTCGGGCCCAAAAAGGAAATATCAAAGGGCCTCAGCTATGGAGGAACCATAACTTGTATGTGTGTGTGTGTGTGTAAAATTTGCACATTCTATTTAATTTTGGATTAAATAGGTAAAAAGACAGGCCCTGGAGGTAATAACTTCAACACTCTTTCATCCATGCTGTGTATTTTGAAGAGGGAGAGAGAGGGAAAATAATAATAATAATAATAATAATTTGGAGAAAATCTAAAGGAGATTTGCTGCTGTTGCTTGTTGCTGTTTGCCATCGAGTGGAGATTAGGGATTGCAAATATTGTGACATAGACATAGAGTGAGTATAGACTCAGTTCATATACTTGGTATTCCTGAAGCATCACATTTGTTTACAAAAGTTAGCCAATTTAATTTTAATTTTGAGTCCCTAATTTGTGATACTGATAGGAAACTTAATCATTTTTGCAATATTTCCCTATAAACTGCCATTTTTTTTCAGGTCTAACTCTATGCTAAGGTGTGATATGGTAGGACTTCTTTCTGGCTGTTGAAAAACAGAGGTGGCCTTGGCATACCATTGTCACTGTCCCCAGAGTTCTGATTTTAACATTCATGGCTACTTCAGTGCCAAGCTTGGGAAACAGACTTTTGCTGGGCTGGTTAATATGCTCCATTTAGCCATTTTTCTCTGGACCCTGCTATTCCCTCAGGACACTGCCTGAAAGCCAAGCTCAGATACTTCTTCCTCCTGGCTGCACAGAATTCTCTCTTTCATGCTTCTCCAAGCTCACACTCAACACCTACTATCTCTGCCTCTGCCCTCAAAAAAATATACTACCTCTACTTTCTGACTCTGTGAATCAGATCAAAATTTAGTTAGGGTTCAAGATATGCTTTTGGATTAAATGAAAGAAAGAGTAAATAAAAAAAATATATAGAATGTCATATATATATATATATATATAATATTATATATAAATATATATATATATAATATTATATATAATATATTATATTATAATATTATTATAATCCCATTATTCCTTCTCCATGCTCACAGCTCAACTTCTAGAACTAGGTCAAATTCCAGGAATTTATTATGTAGCTTTAAGGAGCCCTGGTTGTGCAGTGATTACAATATTATATATTTAGTATTTAAGGTCAAAATACTCTCTAGACCCCAAACACAGGATTTTACTCCCTGAAGAGACTCTGAAATTACTTATCCTTAGCCCCTGTTTTGGTTACATCATACTGCTCTAACAGAAAAATACCACACATGGGTGGTTTGAACACTTTTGGAGGCTAGAAGTCCGAGTTCAAAGTGCTGGGCTCTAGGGGCTGGGTGAAAGCTCTTTGACTTTGGGCTTCAGCTCTGCCTCTTGCTTCCTGCCCAGTGGAGCTAGAGGTATCTCTTCACTCAGGCAGCTGCTGGCTGCTGAGCCTAACAAGCCCATAGTCAACAAATAATACGGCACACTTCCCATATTACCAAATTACACAGCAGGCTACTAGTTCAAGTCCAGAGACAGTCCTGAAATCGGCAGGAAACATGGCAGGCTGTTAAATGAAGACTCGACTACATGCAGGACCCAAGCATGCTATAAATTTGTAAACCATTCTCAAAGCTTCTCCTTATATACTGGAAGCAAATCACATCCCTAAAGCAGCTACTCAGCTGTGCATGGCAGATTCCACCATGGAGTTGATTGCCAATCTCATCATAGGGAATAACTTCCACTAGCTGCCCAGGCTCTCAAAACCAGGCCTAGGCAAGTTGACTCATAACCTTAGCTACCACAACCTCTTATTTTACAAATGCAGACATGATACTCAGAGAGATGGAGTGATTGAGGGGGTTAGTACAAAAGGGAGGATGTAAAGGGAATAAACTTTTATGTGAATCAGATCATATTTTAAACATCTTTTAGTACCTCTCACTTTAATAAATTCTAGGATACAATTTGTTTTGAAGGTAAAAATAAAAATTCCTTTTTGTCAAGTGAATAAACATCCCCTTAGTTTATCGATTTTATTTGTCCAGATTAAGGTAAAGAGAGTTTTCTTGGAGTAGATTCAACTGCATTTTCTCAAGAATTATTGTTATAGGACATAATATACTCTTCGAGATGATTTTTCTCCATAAAGTTCCCATAAAGAAGAATTTATGTCCTGCTAATGGTGCAAGCAAGGCTCTCAGGGGCATAGTGGTTAATGCATTTGGCTGCCAACCAAAAGGTTGGTGGTGTGAACACATCAGCTTCTCCTCAGTAGGAAGATGTGGCAGTCTGCTTCTGGAGAGATAAACAGTCTTGGAAACCCTATTAGGTAAGTTCTACTCTGTCACTATGATTTGGAATTGACTGGATGGCAGTGGAGTTGGTTTGGAATGTTGCAAGCAGATACTGAGACATATCTCCCTGAGGAATTATTTTCTCTGGTGGTTTCACTATCTAGATGCCAGTATCTCTCAGGAATAAGATCAACAACTCTATACACCCCATCCCCTGCCCTAGTTCAGCATTTAATTTCTGAATATCCTCTGATTAGTCACATTCAATTCACTTACAAATTTGGTGAATTGAATGAAAAACACAGAAGTATTGATCCTGGGAGTAGCAGTCAGTTTACAAACTCTTGGGTGTGCATGCATTTCCTTTGAAACCAAGATAGACTCTAGAGCCAGAGCCGAAATAGGGTTGAAAGAACTTGTGAATATCAATAAATATCTCCAAATGAACCCTCAGAAATGAGAGAATTCTTGTCCACTTGTCTTGAGAGGTGAGAGAATTTCATGACAGGGCTTAGGAAGTCAAGGGAAGAGGGACAGTGGTAAAATACAATAGAAGTAATCCCATTGCTCCTTCTCCACGCTCACAGCTTGACTTCTAGAACTAGGTAAAATTCCAGGAATTTATTATATAGCTGTAAGCAGCCCTGGTTATGCAGTGGTTAAGTGCTCAGCAGCTAACCAAAGGTAAGTGGTTCAAACCCACAAGCCACTCTGTGTGAGAAAGATATGGAACTCTACTTCCATAAAGCAGCCTAAGAAACCCTATATGCCAGTTCTACCCTGTCCCATAGGATCACTAGGAGTTAAAATTGACTCTGTGGCAATGGGTTTTGTTTTGTTGGCTGTGTAGTGGTAAAAGAGCTTCGCTTTAAACCCAAAGAATGGGGGTTCAAACCCACCAGCCGATCTGTGGAGAAAGATGTGGCAGTGTGTTTCCATAAAGATTTAATTCTTGGAAACTCTATAGAGTGGTTTTTCTCTATCTATAGGGTCACTATGAGTTGGAATCAACTCCACACCGATAGGTTAATGGAATTATCCTGTATCTTGCCCTTCACTACTAACCAAAATGTTGTTGTTTCAAATTCACCCAGAAGTACCATGGAAGAAAGGCCTAGCAATCTGTTTCTGTGAAGATTCCAGCCAAGAAAACCCTCTGGAGCTCAAGTCTACTCTCTAACACATGGAGTCACTATGAGTCGGACTGACTCTAGGCAACCAGTTTGGTTTTTATATAATACTTCTAATGGGCCCTAGGAACTCTGGTGGCACAGTGGTTAAATAAAGCATTTGACTTCTAACTAGAAGGTTAACAAACTCACCAATTGCTCCATGGGAAAAAGATGAGGCCGTCTGCTTCTGTGATGATTTATAGCCTAGGAAACTCTATGGTGCAGTTCTAGTCTGTATTATAGGTTCGCTGTGAGTTGGAATTGACTCCATGGCCATTTTTTTTTTAAGTGGCCCAAAACAGCCGCTTTCTTTTGAGTAAGAATTTGATATACATAAAAACAATAGAAGCTGACTTTTATTCAGCATTTACTATGACTTAGGCATTGGTAAAAGCCTTATCTTGTCATAATCATCCTATGAAATAAGTTCTGTTGTTCTCTTCATTTTACAGACAAGTAATCTGAGACACAGAAAGGTTACTTTCTTTAGGTCTCAGAGCAGAGTCATAATTTGAACCTAGGTCTCTCTGACACCAGGTAGCGGTCCTAGGCACCATGTTAGATTACCTCCCACAGGATGTACTGTGTTTCTCAGCAGGAGATGGTCACCTGCACATTAGACTCTTCCAGTAGAGACACTGGATGGCAAATTCAGTTGATGACACAGTCAATGGAAATTTGATACTATGGTGCCACCTTTGAGTTTAAACTTAATTACATGTGCTTTTGCTTTGTGAAAGAGAATTTCTCAACCTCATTTAATAACAATTTAAGTCTCTAAAATATCTCTCAGGAATTCCTCTAATGATATCCATCAACATACGAGGTGATATATCCAAAAGTACCGAAGGAAAATTATGTGCTTTTTTTTTTTTTTTTTTTTTTTTGTAGAGAAATGAGAGAAGCATACAAATAATGTCAACCCAGCATGTGTTGGAGAGAGTCAGTGAAAAAAGGAGGACTTTCTAAGAGATGGATTAACACAGTGGCTCCAACAATGGCCTTAAACATTGCAAAGTTTATGAGGATGACACAGGACCAGGCAGTATTGCATTCTGTCATATCTACGGTTGCTATGAGTCAGAATAAGCTTGATGGCATTTAACAACAAGAAGCATGTATAACTATTATGGCCACTCTACATAAAAATGAACATAAGATGTGTATGTGAGCCCACATGTATAAAACTATACTTCCTTCTCCTTATTCATGTACTGATTCAACAGTTATTTGTTGATTAACTATCATGTGCTCAATACTACAAGAGACAGCACAGCATGGCAGTTAAGAGTATGGATTCTCAACCAGGCCAGATGGGTTAGATATTGACACTTAATCACTTTGGGACACTGAGCACAATCTTGCAGGCCTTTAGTTTTCTCATCTATAAAATGGGGATGATAATAGAAATACCAAAAGCATAGGGCTTTCATGAAGATTAAACGAGTTAAGTGCTTAGAAGTTAGCATGGCCTATTGTAAGCACTATTTAAGTCTTTTCTACTATTACCTACTAGAGAATGTGCTTCACCACTTGTCTCTCAGTTTGTGATGCAATGATAGCTTGCATTTTGCTTTGATGCTGGAAGCTATGACACCACTATTTCTTATACTGGCAGGGTCACCCTTGGGAGCTCTGGTAGCGTAGTGCCTAAGGCACTTGACTGCTAACCAGAAGTCTGGCGGTTCAAACCATCAGCCACTCCTCGGAAGAAAGATGGGGCAATCTACTTCCGTAGTGATACTGCCTCAGAAACCAAAGGAGGGGTCGCTATGAGTCGGGTCTGACTTGACAGCACATAACAACAATAACAAAAGCAGGGTCACCCATGGTGGATAGATTTCAGTGGGGCTTCCAGTCCAAGAAACAATAGGAAGAAGGACAAGACATCCACTTCTGAAAAAACTGGCTACTGAAAATCTTATGAATAGCAGTGAAACAATGTCCAATATAGAGCCAGAAGATGAGCCCCTCAGGTTGGATGACACACAAAATATGACTGTGAAAGAGCTGCTCCCTCAAAGCAGAGTCAACCTCAATGACATAGATGGAGGCTTTCAGGATCTTCGTTTGCTGATGTGGCAAAATTCAAAACAAGAAGAAACAGGTATAAATATTCATTAATAATTGGAACATGGAATACACAAAGTACAAATCTAGGAAGATTGAAGTTGTCAAAAATGAAATGAACACATGAAGATCAATATCCTAGGCATTAGAGAGCTGAAATGGACTGGTATTGGCCATTTTGAATCTGACAATCGTTTGGTTTACTACAGCAGAAATGACAAATTGAAGAGGAATGATACTGCATTCATCATCAAAAAGAACATTTCAAAGTCTATTCTGAAGTACAATGCTGTCAATGAAAGAATAATATCCATACACGTATAAGGAAGACCAGTTAATATGACTATTATTCAAATTTACACACCAACCACTACAGCCAAAGATGAAGAAATCGAAGATTTTTACCAATTTCTGTAGTCTGAAATTGACCAAACATTCAATCAAGATGCTTTGATAATTACTAGAGACTGGAATGTGAAAACTAGAAACAAAGAAGCAGCATTGGTAGTTGGAAAATATGACTTTGGTGATAAAAATGACACCAGAGATCCTATGATAGATTTTCACAAGACCAGTAATTTATTCACTGCAAATGTCCAACAATATAAAAGGCCACTATACACATGGACCTTCCCAGATGGAATACAAAAGAATCAAGTCAACTACCTCTGTGGAAAGAGACAATGGAGATGCTCAATATCATCAGTCAGAACAAGGCCAGGAGCTGACTGTGGAACAGACCATCAATTACTCATATGTAAGTTCCAATTCAAGTTGAAAAAAATTAAAACAAATCCAGGAGAGCCAAAATAAGACCCTGAGTACATAACACCTGAATTTAGAGATCATCTGAAGAATGGATCTGATGTATTAAACACCAGTGAATGAAGGCCAGAGGAGCTGTGGGAAGATATCAAGGATACCATACATGAAGAAAGCAAAATGTCATTAAAAAGACAGGAAAGAAAGAAAAGACCAAAATGGCTGTCAGAGGAGAATCTGAAACTTGCTCTTTAACAAAGAGTGGCTAAAGCAAATGGAGAAAATGATGACGTGAAAGAGGTGAACATAAGATTTCAAAAGGTGGCTTGAGAAGACAAATAAAATATTATAATGAAATGTTCAAAGATCTGGCAGCTGGAAAACCAAAAGGAAAAACATATTAGGCATTCTCAACCTGAAAGGTCAGATTCAAGAATCAAAGTGACTGATGGGTCTGCTGAAGAAAAGAAGACAAAGTCCTTTAGAAATGCAAAAAGAATAGACTAATCTTAGTGTCAAATGCCACACTAAGTAAAAGGGGTCAGGATGAAAATATGAGTTTACTTCTCTTCCAACACCTTGGACCACAGCTGGTCTAGGGAACCATTACATATGAGCAGCTGAAATGTACAAGTACCTCATCAAAAACAAAATAAAACAAAACAAGACATTAAACAAACAAACAAACAAATAAAAAAACACCAGTTCAATTAAGATTACCTGGGTATAAATTGACAAAACAACATATTATAAAAAATGCCTTGCTGCCATTTTAATAGCCTGCATATTAGACATTATTATTTCTCCCAAAGGGAAACTTTTTATCATAGATTTAAAAGACCAAGAGTAACACAACTTTTCTTAAACACAATCCGTCAACTTCATAGCATCAATTAGAATTTAGCATACAGTATGAGAAACAATTAAATTCATTCAAGTACTTATTTTACTAAACCCATAAAAATAAAAATAACTATGTTTTTTGTAAAACATAATATGTAATAAAGTATATATAACAGATCAGTAATGTGTATGATATATAATATGAACATAATATAAGAAACAAAGTTATATAAAATTTATTATTATTAGACTAATAATAGCTAAAAGTTATAGAGAACTTTATGTGTGCTAGGCCTTGTTTTGTTTTTTTAATAATCTTTTTTTTTTTTTTTTATTTTAAGAGCTTGTTTTACATTCAACGTCACGCGTACATTTAGTTTCATTCCCCATTTGCCATGTCCAACCCTAACCCAGTCTCCTCCCCTCCTTACCCTGTAACCCTCCTCCTATGCCCCTCATATTTATGTACTCCTGTTTGTCCTGCATTTCTTCAGTTTGAATGTTGGTCCTTTGGTGTCCCATGGTCTACTGCTCTAAGGAATGTATTACGATTGAGTGTGTGGGTGCGGTATCCTGGGTTGAGTGGTCTGCGTGTACATCTTATTAACTACTGGGCTGAGAGCCCGCCCCTGGGGGTAAATTTTATTCCAGGCGCTGAATGTATTTCAGGGCCATAGTACTGGGAGTCTCATCAGATTTCATCTGACCAGTAATTCTGGTCATTATTGAGTTTTTGGATTTTGTTCCACATTTTCCCTCCCACTTTATCCAGGATCTCCAGATTTGATCCTTTTGCCAGGCCTTGTTTTAAAGATTAAAACAGGTGGGTACTGTTATGTTTGCATGTGAGGAACCCAAGCCTTAGAGAGGCTAACTTGCCCAAGGTCATGAGGTTGGTAAAGGGAGAAGCTAGAATTTTAACCAAAGTGATATGACTTGAGAATCCATACTCTGAACTACCCTATATGTAAGGTTTTGTGCTATGCATCATGATACATTCCAGTGATTAAGCTAACCCATCCTGAAGGATGTTACCATCTAAAGCGGAGGCACACAAAGACACAGGGGACTCCTATACCAGGCAAAACATACTGTACCAACCTGGAATTCCAGTGGCAAGCAACAGAATGACCACCCAATTTAAGCAGTAAACAAAGTTATTAGCAGGAGGTTGATAAGCTCAAAGAATCACTGGAAAAACTCAGTAACTAGGATTAGAAAGTGGGCAGAGACAAAGAGAGGATAGTCTGAAAGCAGACGCTCATCATTCACTGAATCTTCCTTTAACCAGATAACAACTATATTTGATACTGAGAAAAGCTGAAAAGGCTTTCTTAGTTTGTTAAACACATGACATCTAGTCTTAACCTCACCAAATATGGTTTTAAAGTTTTTAACTGTACAGTATGGTTGAGAACAAAAAGGAGATGTAAGGGTCTGGTTAATTTTCACCTGAGGGTGTTAAAAGGTTTTATTTGGGAAATGTTAGTATTACTGTGGAGCTGTCCAAGTGATCTGGATTTTGGGAAGAGGCAAAGCAAAGGACAGATGAAAAGAGATCATTATAGTTTCTAATGTAATTTACCAGTAAGTACCTAATACCTGACTTTATCAAACACTTAACAGATGCCTCCTACTGATGATAATGATATCATAAAACAAATCAGTGATCTTTTTGGGAAAAAATATATTTTATTTGCAGAGCTTAGTGTAACATTAGGACCAATGACTAGGCAACTTCAGAAGATAAACCACACAGAATGACACTGGGTGAACTCTTCTTCACTCTGAGTCTCTGCCACTCTGGCCATCAGACATATGTTATGCCCATGCCAACAGCATCTTCCTCCTCTTTCATAGAGTATAAAGATTAAATTAGTTTCTCCTTCCTTGAGCACACACAGATGACTTACTTGTTCTGGGGTTTTGATTACGTTTTCAAGTCCCTATTTGGAAGCCCTCAGAATCTATCTAAAAATAATATCCAAAGCTGCAAATACAGATTTTCAGATCAGGAAATATTCCTTGATTTATGAATAGTACACAATGGGTGTAACTAACAAAGCCCATTACTCATCACAGGCTGTTCCTCCCCAGCTCACTCTTCTTTCCCTCCTTGTTCATGTCTCTCCCCATTTAAGATGAAATTAGAATGACATCACCACATTAACCTTGGCAGCCTAGCAGCTGGCACTAGCCTTGGGCCCCTGAGATCAGTCAATGAGCCCCAGTGTCTGACTGTACTGATTGACATGATGGTCTCCTGAATGCACAGCCACAGCCTGAATTCCTTTTGGTGGAATTCCATTCTAGGCAAACACCTGGATCCACTCCACTGATCGGACCTGTACAGACATTTGTCTATCTTCTGAGAACTATTCTCTAAATGCTGGAAGATATTGGGTTTACATAACTCCAAATCCAATATGGAAAATGAGATCTGGTTATGTGCTACAAATTGGAAAGGGCTTACCATTTCTGATATCCGTGGGCCCCTTATCGGAGTAACCAAGGGGTTTTTCTTTTCTTTATTTTATGGTGGTGAAAATATGCACTATAAATCCTTCACCAACTCAACAGTTACCACATGTACAAATCTTGGACACTGATTACCAGAATAATCAAGTTTTAATTGAGTTTTTTCCTTCCTTTTCTCATCTGCTTGACTTTAGATCCTGTTTAAGAGTGTCAGAGTTAACAGTATAATCAAGCCAGCTTAGAACAACTCTTGCTCCTGATAGGAAGAAAGAACAAAATTTCTTCATTTCTCTGGTGGTGGTGCTGGTGGTGGTGATTGTAAGAGATAAATATACCAGGGAAAAGAAAATCCTCTGGTTTCACATCCCTGACCTGAGAAGGAACAGAATGAGAACAAAGCTCTTTTGATTTTGAATCCATTATGTAGACTAGAGTTTCAAATTCAAATGCCTGCGAGTAGCCAAGCAATTAACACAAAAAATAAAGCAAGTCATATTTGTCTTACAATGGTACCTAGGGCAGATATAGTGCTTACCAGATATTCCTTGTGCTTCTCTACATTCCCCAACCTCCCTTGCAGGTAGGTTAGGGGCACGTGACTGGTTCTGCCAATGGGCTGTGCATAGAAGCTGCTTGTGTCACTTCCAGTTCAAGATTGTTGACAGCAGATACAATATCTCTACCTTCTTCTTCCTCTGCTGTGGTGACTGCGGAAGACAAAATTTCCATGTAAGATGGAGCTAGCCCCTGGCCTACATCCTGAATGACATGAGCTAGGCCACTGAGATTTTTGAGGTTTGTCTACAATGACAGCTAATATTAATGTAACATCTTAATTTATATATTTAAATAAGACAAACTGCGACTATCAAACATTAGATATATTTTCACTATATCAAGGAAATATATTGCCAGAAAAATAGGAGTATTTTTCTTAAAAAAGTAATGGTACTAGCTAATATTTATTTTATCCTTACAATGTCCCTTTATAATATCGACTTTACAAATGAAGAAACTGCAGCACAGAGAAGCTAAGTAATTTGCTCAAAGCCACACAGCTAGTAGAATTAGGGCTGCCAGATTTAGTAAATAAACACCAAAGACATATTTATACTAAAAAATTATTCATTGTTTATCTAATATAAAAATTTAACCAAGTTTCCTATATTTTATTTGACAACTTGAGGTATGAGGAGCAAGCAAAACTTGAACCCATACAGCCTGACTCTGGAGTTCAAGAACTTAATCATATTCATATTCATAATCATATTCATGCTGAATATTCATATTCAACAAGCTACTTTTCAATCTAAGTATAGTTTTACTTTTTTATTAAAACACAAGCAAAAGAAATATTTCATTTTTCTCTCAGCTCTGTTTTTGAAGACAGACAGAAATGGAGCAATCACAATGAAAAATGGCCACTCCATTAGAGGCACGACATCAGACATAAAAAAGGGAGTGGTGGAGATGATAGTAAATTTGAAACCATACATTTCATATAAAGAAAAAAAAAATCGCTACCAAGCTATTTTACATTATTGAGGAAATTCCTCTAAAAGAAGTTAGAAATCCCAATTTTTGTATGAAATCTTCCCATTTAAGATATAGGTAACTCAATTTAAAAATTATATCCCCCATCTTATGAACTCTCTAAAACTCCATGGAAGTGAGAGACCTAAGGCTCAGAGAATTTAAAAATTACACATGGCAGTAGGTGGGAAAACTTGGACTTGAACTGGTTCTTAGACTCAGTTTCACATTCTTTTGAAGATCCCATGCTGCCTCTTGGACATGACCTTAGCTTTTGAAATTCATTTCATGGCAGAGTCATACTATATCCTCATTCTAGGGGTGATTCATTCTTTTATAGTTAAGAGTTCTCTTAAAAGACATTTTCAGCTGGGTCCACATTGACATGGGCAAATGAAGAGCTAGTTCAGGAACTTCTAGCAAGATGGTGGAATAGGCAGAGAAGCTACCTAGACCCTCTACAACAAAGAAACAAATAACTAATTAAATTGATATAGATGATAATCCTGGAACCCTGAACTTCGAAGGAAAGGATAAAGAAGTAGTAGAAGTAGAAGAAACTAATACAATCCCAATTAGTAGAAGAAACTAATAAAAACAGCAAATAAGGAAACAGACCTGTGGACTGTTGACTGGCTTCATGGCATGGCCATTTTAAATATTTGCAAGCAGCATTCTAATTAGGACAGCAATGTGATAACTGGCTCAGATTGCTGAGGACTGCATGGGCATCCACACTGGTGGCTGGTAACCAGAAAGTAACTGTGCCCACACAACACAACCATATCTGCACCTCCTGTAGACCTATCCACTGGGTGCAGGTCACCACCTGCTTTTGCACCAACCAGTGATAGATGGCAGCCAGTCCCAGCACAACTCACCCTCAACTGCTCTTCATGAACAGGTAGCAGACATCTGGGCACACACTCTAATCCCCTATCCTATGCACCAGGAGACAGGTGGTGAGGGCTTATATGCTGCCAAACTATGAAAAAGATGACCACACAAGCCCTGCTTGTTAAGATAGATCAAAATAAAATAAAGCAAAAAGAACCTGGGCCAATCACACCAACATACAATCTCCATTTAAATACAAATACAATGATAGCACAATGTCTCAAAGACAAATGTCAATCTCACTTCATACCAAGAAGCAAAATAAAGCAGTACAAAGCACTAAAATACAGAATCAGAAAACCACCCTGAGAAAGAAATGGCATTGTAATGACCTGATAAGGAATTAAAAAGAATTATATTTAGATACCTTCAATGGATTGAGAGGTATATCAAGGAATACACTGACAAAATTAAGGAAAACATAGACAAACCCTAGAAGAAATCATGAAAACAATACAAGAACAAACTGATGATATACATGAAAAATTAGAAACATAAAAAACAGTATATAGAAATTCAGAAGATTAATACTAAAATTTCACAAATAGATAACATATCCAAGGGCAAAGAAGTAGAATTGAATCAATGGAAGATGAAATTAGTGAGACTGAAGACAGATCTCTCAATACTGTTTTGTTAAGAGAAAAATCAGAAAGATAAAAAAGAAGACTAAGATATATGTGAGAAACCATCAACAGAAATGACTTACGTGTGACTAGAATTCCAGAACAGGAAAAGACAAACAAAACCACAGATAAAATTGTCAAAAATTTGTTGGACAAGAATTTCCCAAATATGATGAAAAATGAGGAAATATGGATTCAAGAAGTTCAACAAATCCTAAACAGGATAGACCCCAAAGGAAAATCACCAAGACACATCACAATCAAACTTTCCAAATCCAAAGACAAAGAAAAAATTTTTAAGTAGCTTGGAAAAAATGATATGTTACCTACAAAGGGCAACCAATACTATTAAGCTCTGATTTCTCAGTATTAATGATGTAGGTGAGAAGGCAATGGGATGGCAAATATAAAAACCAGAAAGAAAAAAAAACCACTAACCAAAAATTATACCTGGCAAAAGCGTCCTTCAAATATGATGCCAACATTAGGATGTTCCTGATCAACAGAAATTAAGGCAATTTATGAAAAACAGACCAAACTTACAAGAGATGCTAAAGGGAATCTGTGGTAGTTAAGGTTATTGTCAACTTGGCTAGGCTTGGTTGAGTAGCTGGGTAGCTGGTGGTAGTTATTCCCCATGATGAAAGTGGCAATCAACTCATGGTGGAATCTATTGGAGCAGCTAAGTAGCTGCTTTGGGTATATAGTCTTGTTCCAGTATATGAGAAACAGCTTTTGGAACGATCTTTAGCTTATGGCACGCTTGCACCCTGCATGTAGCTGTGTCTTTGTTCAGCAGCCTGCCATGCTCTGCCAACCTTGAGACTTTCATTGGACTTGAATTAATGGCCTGCCATGTGGTTTGGTAACATCGGGACTGTGCCTTTTTACTTGTCAACCTTGGGCTTCTCAGCCTCAGCAGCCAGCAGCTGTCTGAGTGAAGAAATGCCTCTAGCTCCAGTGGGCTGGGAGTACGAGGCAGAGCTGAAGCCCAAGATTGAGAGGCTTTCACCCAGCCCCTAGAGCCTGGCACTTTGAACTTGGAATTAAAGCCTCCAGACTATAAGAGAATAAACTCCTGTTTGTTCAAGCCATCCTGTTTGTGGTATATTCCTGTCAGAGTAGCACTAGGTAACCAGAACAGAATCCTTTGGACAGAGCATCAACAACAGCAAACAACTTGTGATTGATAACATCACCCAAAACCAACCCAAATATAGAACTATATAAAGTAAAATAAGCCTACAAGATGTCAAACAGGGAACCACAGACATCAGTTGCTAAATGAGGACAACTACAAAAGCAAAAAGAGGGAATAAAATGTGTAGTTACAGAACTTCCAAAAGGAGAAGTCAAGATGATTTCAAGTTAGAACAGACTTTTAAAGGTGGGAAGAAAATAATAAATCACAGGGTAGCCTCAAAGAAAACTAATAAACCTCATTAAAATAAAAAAGAGGAAAATCATAAATATTTAGTAAATAGTGAAATAACAGCAATGAAGGAAATGATAAGAAAACGCATAAATGAAATCAGCTAAGCACAGAAAATTTATATGGAACAAACAAATCAGCAACACCACTCCCCCCCCAAAAAATAAGAAAATGACAGCAATAAATATTTGTTGACACTTACACTGAATATAAATGGATGAAACATGCCAATCAGGAGACAGAAGAGTTACAGAATGAATAAGAAAACATAACCCATCAATATGCTGTCTACAAGAGACATAACTTAGACACAAAGACAAAAGTAGACTAAAAATTAAAATGTGGAAAAAATATATCAAGCAAATGGCAATCAAAAAAGAGCAGGAGTAGCAATATTAATTTCTGATAAAATAGACTTTAAGACACAATCACCATAAGAGACAAGGAAGGATAGAATATAATGATTAAAGGATCAATTAAACAAGAGATCACAACCATAATAAATATCTATGTATCCAATGAAAGAACCCAAAATACATAAATCAAAGTTTAATAGGATTGAAAGTAGACAACTCCACAATAAACAGTAGAAGACTTTAATATGTCATATTCAATGAAGAATAGAACAACTAGAAAAAAACTCAACAAAGACATAAAAGAACTAAACAATACAATTAACCAATTTGACCTTACAGACACATACAGAATACCTGATCCAACAACAGCACAATATACCTTATCAGTGCACATGAAACCTTCTCCAAAATGAGAATGTTAGGCCACAAAGCAAATCTAAATAAATTTAAAACATCAAATAGTGCAAATCATCTTCTTGGATCACAATGCAGATGATCAGAAATCAACATAGGATGATCAAAGAAAAAAAGCAAATACATGGAAACTGAATAACAGCATGCTTCAAAATTACTGGGTGATAGAAGCACCAATCAACATAATTTATCACATAAATAAAACAAAGGATCCACCTACAGACAGCCAATCTTTGACAAAGGGCCAAAATCCATTCACAGTGTGGAAGAGATAGTCTCTTCAATAAATTGTACTTGCGAAACTGGATATCCATTTGCAGAAAAATGGAACAAGATCACATCATACACAAAAATGGACTCAAAGGTTGGCAGATGATAGCTCTACATATGTACTTGTATGTGCTGTAAGAATGTCCATATAACTAGAACTAACAGGGCACAAAGTAGGATAATTTCTTAGGAACATACAACCACTCTGATGGAGTGAGTTGTTGGATCTGTGGGCTTGACACCACAGCTGCAGTCAATATCATGCTCAATTGGCATAACATACTACACAAAAACATTGTTCCACATCCTAATTTGGAGAATAGCAACTGGGGCCTTAAAGGCTTACAAGTGGAAATCTAGAAGCAACAATGGGTCTCTCCTCATCCAGAGCAAAGAAGAATGAAGGACACCAAAGACACATGGAACAATTTCTCCAAGGGACTAGTAGACCATGCGAACCTCAGCCTATATGACCATAAGACCAGAAGAACTAGATGGGGCCTGGCTACCAATGCCAACCACTATGAAAAGGGATCAAAATTGGAGATCCTGGATAGAGTGGGAGGAAAAATGTGGAATGAAATTCAAAAACACAAAAACAACCAGAATTACTGGTCGGATAGAGACTGGTGGAACCCCTGAGACTATGACCTCAGGTTCGTGCCTGGAAATGGACTTACTTCCATGGATTGGCTCTCAGCCTAACAACAGAAAAACCTACAAGCAGAACACCTACCTGGGGGAGATGCACCCCTTAAGCAATCAGCCATGGGACATCAGAGGGGCAGCATTCACAAAGAAGGAAAACTATACAGACAGGAATGCATAGATAGGAAGGACAATGGGGAGGGTTAGTCACAGGGAGCAGAGGAGTTTTTTATGGTTGGGGATTGCAATCAGGGCCATGAAATCAAATGTGCATGAACTGTTGAGTGTAAAATGAATCTGCTTTGTAAATTTGCACCCAAATCACAATAAAAACAAAATAAATAAAGAAAGAAAAGAAGAATCACCAAATCACCTCACAACATAGATGAACTTGGAAGTTATTAAGCTGAGTGAAATAAGTCAACCACAGAAGGACTAATATTGTATGAGTACATTATTGTAAAAATCAAGGAAATGTTTCTATATGAATGGAAATTTTCTTTGTTGATTACTGAATATGAGAGGTGAAGGGAATGAAGGGAAAACAGATGGATAATTAAGAGATAGGGTTGACATGGGTGAAGGGATTTACAAAAATAGATTAGCCATTAAGATAGTTTTTGAAGCTAGGTTATGGGTAAATGGGGGTTCATTGTACTAGTCATAAGTAAATAAATAAAAGGAATAGATCATATCAGTTGACACAAAAAAGGCATTTGACCAATTCCAACACCCATACCTGATAAAAAGGCTGAACAAAATAGAAATGGAAGGGAAATTATTCAACATAATTAAGGGCATATATACAAAACCAAAGGATCTCTTTGGTAGTGTAGTGCCTAAGGCATTTGATTCCTAACCAGAAGGCTGGTGGTTCAAACCTACCAGCCACTCCTCAGAAGGAAGACTGGGAAATCTGCTTCTGTAGAGACACCGCGTTGGAAACCCAATGAGGGGTCACTATGAGTTGGGACCAACTTGACGGCAGTGAGTTTTTTTTTTTTTTTTTATATAAAACCAATGGTCCACATTATTTTCCTTTTTTTTTTTTTTT
>NW_006921788.1:6284614-6285515 GCF_000298275.1 Orycteropus afer afer
AGCTGGCTGTGACCAAGCAATGACCATAACCTTGCCCCTTGTCAGCTCTACTATACACCTGAGAATTCTGATCATTCACATGCCAATGGTCCACATTATTTTCAACGTGGCATGACTGAAAGCATTCCCCTTATGAACGGGTAACAGAAAAGGATGCCCTTTATCACCATTCTTATTCAACACTGTATTTAAAGTCCTTGCTAGGACAATAAAGTAAGACATGGGAATAAAAGGCATCCAAACTGGAAAATAAGAAGTAAAAATATCTCTATTTTCAGATAATATGATCTTCTACATAAAAAATCCCAAAGACTCAGTAAGAAAATTACTGGGACTAACTGATAGTTTCAGTAATATGGAAAGATCAACATACAAAAATCAGATTACTGACTTCTGGTAAGATGACAGAATAGCCAGACAAGCTACACAGACCTTCTTCAACAAAGAAAAGAGAAACCAACTGACAGAGATACAGAAGATAATCCTATAGCCCTGAGCTTTGAAAACAAGTATACAGATGTAGATTAGGCACCAACTAGTGGAAAAACCTGAACAAAAACAGTGAGTACAGAAATGGTCAGAGCAGTGGACTGTCAGCTTCTCTGATGGGACCAACAGCTGGAATATTTCCAAGTGGTGCAGGAACTCGAGAACTGACCTAAAGATTAGCCCCGGTTGCCAAGGGCTGCAGGAACAACTGCACTGGTGGCCTATGAGTAGGAAGGGAAACAGCAAGGAGGGAGACAACTGGAACTGTGGACTTTTGGCTGTCTGGAGGGCGCAGTCATTTTGATTGTTTACAAGCAGTGGCCATTTTGGATATTTAATGTGATTGAGGGCACAGTAACTTTGATTGTTTACTAGCGGTGGCCATTTTGGATATTTAATGTGATTGAGGGCA
>NW_006921788.1:6286980-6288707 GCF_000298275.1 Orycteropus afer afer
TCTCGGATTATTTGCTCAGTACATAGATTGAATAAGTATGGGGAAAGGATTCAACCCTGATGCACTCCCTTCCTGATTTTAAACCATGCAGTGGCCCCCATCAAAAGGAATAATCTACATGTAATCAGAATTCCAGAACAGGAAGAAACAAAATCACAGAAAAAATTGTCAAAGATTTGTTGGAAGAGAATTTTCCTGGTATGATGAAAGATGAGAATATATCCATTCAAGAAGTCCGATGAACCCCAAACAGGATAGACCCCAAAAGAAAATCATGAAGACATAGAATAGTCAAACTCACCAAAACCAAAGACAAAGAAAGAATCCTGAAAGCAGCACAGGAAAATGAAAAGTTACCTACAAGGGGCAACCAATAAGGCTAAACTTGGATTTCTCAGCAGAAACCACGCAGGCAAGAAGACAATGGGATGGTATATATAAAACACTGAAAGAGAAAAATTTCCAACCAAGAATTATATACCCAACAAAATTGTCCCTCAAATATGATGGTGAAATTAGGACATTTCCAGATAAGGAGAAATTAAGGGAATTTGTTAAAACCAGACCAACCTTATAAGAGATGCTAAAGGGAATCTTTTGGACAGAGGACCAACAACAGCCAACAACAACTGACCATTAACACACATGATGAAATAACCCAGAAACCAACCCACTTACAGAAGTATCCAAAGTAAATAAGCCTACAAGATTGTAAACAGGAAACCAGAGATATCATTTGATAAATGAGGACAACCACAAACCAAAAAGAGGGAAAAATTTTGTAGCTACAGAACTTATAAATAGTAGGGAAGTCAAGACAACTACAAGAACAGACTGTTGTAAACTTGGAAAGAAAATTGTAAATCACAGGGTAACCTCAAAGGAAAATGATAAACCTTTACATCAAAATAAAAAAGAGGACCAGCACAAAAATTTAGCAAATACTAAAATAATAGCAATGAAGGAAGGGATAACATGATTCATAAACAAAATGAGCTCACCACAGAAAATTATATAGAACAAAGAAATCAACACCATGAAAAAGCACATAACAAAATGACAGCAACAAATTCATACTTGTCAATAATTACATATCTGACAAGGGATTTATCTCTAAAATTTATAGAAAACTCCAACACCTCAACAATAAAAAGATTAACAATCCAATTAAAATATGGGCTGAAGACATCAATAGACACTTCATCAAAGAAGATATTCAGGAAGCTAGCAAATACATGAAGAAATGCTTATGATCATTAGCCATCAGAGAGATGCAAAGCAAAACAACAATGAGATACCATCTCACCCTAACACTAATGGCAAAGTTCAACAAGACAAAAAATAACAAATGCTGGCGAGGATTTGGGAAGATTGGGACTCTCATACACTGCTTGTGGGACTGTAAAACTATACAACCACTGTGGAAACCAATATGATGATTCCTTAAAAAGTTGGAATTAGAGATATCATTTGACCCAACAATTCCATTACTAGGTATATACCCTAAAGAAGTGAGAGCCAGGACAAGAACAGATATATACACACCCATGTTCATCATAGCACTATTTACAATAGCAAAAAGATGGAAACAACTTATATGCCCACCAACAGAAGAATGGCACAACATGGATGAACTTGGAGGGCATTATGCTGAGTGAAATAAGTCAATCACAGAAAGACAAATATAGTGTTAGTTCATTATTGTAAAAAGTCAAGAAAAGGTGTGT
>NW_006921788.1:6288807-6295782 GCF_000298275.1 Orycteropus afer afer
GTTTAGTTTTGTGTATTTCAACTGTACATACATTATATTTCAATCAAATGCATTTTAAAAAAAGAAAATCAGATTCCTTTACCCTGAGGAAGAGAATTCTGAAAAAAATATCAGGAAAGTACTAGTATTTACAACAACCACCCAAAATATGATGTATTTAGGACTAAATGCAATCAGAGACACAAAATACCTATACAAAAAAATCTACAAAATACTATTATAAAAATCTGAAAGAGACCTACATAAATTGAAGATTATACAATGCTCATGGATAGGAAGACACTTCACCAAAGAAGACACTCAGGCAGCTGACAAATGCTCATGATCATTAACCATTAGAGAGATGCAAATCAAAACAAGACAGAATCTCACCTTGGCAACTAATAGCAAAATTTAAAAAAGACAGAAAACAATAAATGCTAGCAAGGGTGTGGAGAGACTGTGACATTCATACACTGTTGATAAGAGTGTAAAATGGTGCAACTTCTGTGGAAAATGGTATAGCGCTTCCTTAAGAAGCTGAAAATAGAAATACCATTATGATCCAGTATCCTATTATTAAATATATAGCCCAGAGAAATAAAAACCATGACACAAACAGATATATCACATCTATGTTCATTGCAGCACTATTCATGATAGCAAATAGATGGAAACCTAAATGCCCATCAATGGAGGAAATTATGTGTTGTTGTTAGGTGTCATCAAGTTGTCTCCGACTCATAGCGACCCTATGCACAGCAGAATGAAATACCATCCGGTCCTGCGCCGGCTCCATGATCCCTGCTATATTTGAGTCCATTGCTGCTGCCACTGTGTCAATCCATCTCATTGAGAGCCTTCCCCTCTTCAGTCGACCCTGCACCTTACCAAGCATGACATCCTTCTTCAGGGAATGATCCCTTTTGACATGACCAAAGTATCTAAGTCAAAGTCAGGCCATTCTCACTTTCAAGGACCATTCTGGCTGCACTTCCTCCAGGACAGATTTATTAGTTCTTTTAACAGTCCATGGTCCTTTTAGCATTCTTTGTCAACACCACAACTCAAAAGCATCAACTCTTCTTTGGTCTTCCTTCTTCACGGTCCACCTCTCACATGTGTATGAGGCAATTGAAAATATCATGGCTTGTGTCAGGCACACCTTAGTCCTCAAGGAGACATCTTTGCTCTTCAGCACTTGCAAGAGGTCTTTTGCAGTCAATATGCCCAGTGCTATATGTCGTCTGATGTCTTGACTGCTGCTTCCATTGGCGTTGATTGTAGAACCAAGCAATGTGAAGTCTTTGACTTCAATATTTTCTCCATTTATCGTGATGCTACTCATTGGTCCAGTTGTGAGGATTATTGTTTTCTTTATATTGAGATGTAATCCAGACTGCAGGCTGTAATCTTCAACTTTCATCAGGAAGTGCTTCAATTCATCCTCATTTCAGCAAACAAAGTTGTGTTGTTAGCATATTGCAGGTTGTCAATAATTCTTCCTTCAATCCTGATGCCACATTCTTCATATAGTCCAGGATTTCAGATTATTTGCTCAGCATATAGATTGAATAAGCATGGTGAAAGGACACAACCCTGACACACTCCATTCTTGATTTTAAACCATGCAGTGTCCCCTTGTTCTGTTTGAACAATAGTCTCCTGGTCTATGTCCAGGTTCCTCATGAGTGCAATTAAGTGTTCTGGAATTCCTATTCTTCTCAATGTTATCCACAATTTGTTATGATCCACAAAATCAAATGCATTTGCATAGTCAATAAAACACAAGTAAACATCTTTCTGGTATTCTTTACTTTAAGCCAAGATTCATCTGACATCAGCGATGATATGCCTTGTTCCATGTCCTCTTCTGAATCCAGTTTGCATTTCTGGAAGTTCTCTGTCAATATACTGCTGTAACCATTTTTGAATTATCTACAGTAAGATTTTACTTGCATGTAATATTACTGATATTGTTCGAGAATTTCCACATTTTGTGGGATCACCTTTCTTTGGAATGGGTACAAATATGGATCTCTTCCATTCAGTTGGCCAGGTAGCTGTCTTCCAAAACTCTTGGCATAGCCAAGTGAGTGCCTCCAGCAGGGCATCCATTTGCCAAAACATCTCAATGGGTATTCCATCAATTCCTGGAGCCTTATTCTTCACCAATTCCTTCAGTGCAACTTCAACTTCTTCCTTCAATACCATTGGTCTTGAACATATGTCACCTCCTGAAATGGTTGAAGATCAACCAGTTCTTGTTAGTACAGTGACTCTGTGTATTCCTTCCATCTTTTTTGATGCTTCCTGCATCATTCAATATTTTGCCCCTAGAATCTTTCAATATTGCAATCTGAGGCTTATTTTTTCCCTAATTTCTTTCAGCTTGAGAAATGCTGAGTGTGTTCTCCCCTTTTGGTTTTCTAACTCCAGGTCTTTGCACATTTCATTATAGTAATTGGCTTTGTCTGCTCAAGCTGCTCTTTGAAATCTTCTGTTCAGCTCTTTTATCTTGTAATTTCTTCCATTTGCTTTAGCTACTCTCCATTCAAGGGCAAGTTTCAGAGTCTATTCTGTTATCTATTTTGGTCTTTTCTTCTTTTCTCATCTTTTTAATGACCTCTTGCTTTCTTCATGGATGATGTTCTAGATGTCATCCCACAATTCTTCTGGTTTTCGGTCATTGGTGTTCAATGCATCAAATCTTTTCTTTAGATGGTCTTTAAATTCAGGAGGGATATATTCTAGGTCATAAAACCGACTTGTTTTAATTGTCTTCAACATCAAGTTGAACTTGCATATGAGCAATTGATGGTCTGTTCCACAGTCAGCTCCTGGCCTTGTTTTGGCTGAAGATATTGAGCTTTTCCATCACCTCTTGCCACAGATGTAGTGAATCTGATTCCAGTGTACTCCATCTGGCGATGTTCACATGTATAGCCACAGTTTGTGTTGTTGAAAAAAGGTATTTGCAATGAATAAGTCATTGGTCTTGCAAAATTCTATTATGCGATCTCCAGCATTATTTCTGTCACCAAGGCCAAAATTTTACAACTACTGGTGATTCTTCTTTATTTCCAACTTTTGCATTCCAGTCACCAGTGATAATTAACACCTCTTGATTGCACTTTTGGTCAATTTCAGACTGCAGAAGTTGATAAAAATCTTCAATGTCCTCATCTTTGGCTTTAGTGGTTGGTACATAAATGTGAATAACAGTCATATCAACTGCTCTTCCTTGTAGGCGTATGGATATTATCCTATCACTGACAGCAGTGTACTTCAGGACAGATCTTGAAACATACTTTGTGATGATGAATGCCACACCATTCCTTTTCAAATTGTCATTCCTGGCATAGAAGATCATATGGTTGTCTGATTCAAAATCAGTCAGGACTGAAAGCAGTCCATTTCAGCTCACTAATGCCTAGGATATCAATCTTTATGTATTCCATTTCATTTTTCACAATTTCCAATTTTCCTAGATTCATACTTCATATATTCCATGTTCCTGTTATTAATGGATGTTTGCAGCTGTTTCTCCTCAATTTGAGTCATGCCACATCAGCAAATGAAGGTCTTGAAAGCTTTACTTTATCCATATCAGTAAGATTGGTCCTACTTTGATGATACAGCTCTTTCTTAGTCATATTTTGAAAGCTTTTTGACCTAAGGGGTTTGTTCTCTTGCACTGTATCAGATAATGTTTCTAGGCTATTCATAAAGTTGCACAGTAATGTATCAGACAGTGTTTCTTTGCTATTCATAAGGTTTTCCCTGGCCAACTCTTTGAGAAGTAGATGGCCTCTTCCTTCTTCCTAGTCTGTCTCAGTCTGTAAGCTGCATTGAAACCTATGCACCATGTGCAACCCTGCTGGCACTTGAAACACTGGTAGTACAGCCTCAAGCCTCACAGCAACACACAAGCCATAATAGTATGACAAACTGACAGAGAAGTTTGTTTCACTTAGCTGTCCAAAACTTCTCTGCCCTCCCCTTTCCTGCATCCCTGGTGCTGCTCTGCTCTGTCATCCCCCTGGCTTCTGTCCCTCTTTTCTGGCTCTTGGGGGTTAGGCCTGGGTCCCTCGCCTTAACTGGATCCATGGCTGTTGCTCTGCTCTGTTGTGCCCTCTGGCTTCTCTTTTCCCTGCTTTCCTGGCTGTTAAGGGTAGGGACTGGACCGCTCCCCTTACCTGGATCTCTGGCTGTTGCTCTGTTCTGTCATCCCCTCTGGCTTCTCTCCCCACCCCCTTTCCTGGCTGGTGGGGTGGGGCTTGGGTCCCACCAAGCAGAGCAGACCAGAGCAGCAGTCAGGGATCCAGGTAAGGGGAAGGACCCAGGCCCAACCCCCACGAGCCAGGAAAGCAGAGGAAAGAGAAGCCAGGGGGATGAAAGATCAGAGCCATGCCAGGGATCCAGGTTAGGGTAGGGCTGAGAGGTTTTGAACAGCTAAGCAAGACAAACTTGTTTGTCAGTTTTTCGTATTTTTGTGGCTTGCATGTTGCTGTGAGGCTTGAGGCTGTGCCACTGGTGTTTTGTACACCTATTTTGTACACTACCTCAAACTCTTTGGTAGATGAGAAGGGGTGTATAAATACATACAAATCATAAATGGAAACTTTTCAAAATTAAAAAAAAAAAAAAATCATATACCCGAGTAAGTCTCCACAGTTTAAATGAAAAAGAACAGGTCTGTAGGCCAGAATCAACCATGAGTTACCAGGTTGGGACCTCTGCATTCACAAGAACAATATTCCTAAGTCATTCTGCATTTACTATTAGTTTTCTGAGGGAACTTCTACTTCTACAAAATCTTCCTATAGTGGAATCAGTCTCAGGATTATAATTTAAAACTAGATATTATTATTAAAATGAGCCTTGGTGGCACAATGGTTAGGCACTCAGCTGCTAACCAAAATATCAGCAGTTCAAACCCACTAGCCATTCCATTGGATGAAAGACCTGGTGATATATTCCTGTAAAGATTACAGCCTGCGAAACCCTATGAGGCAATTCTACTCTGTCATAGAGGATTACTATGACTCTACCACTCATCTATCAGTTTGTTGTACTGTGGTGGCTTGTGTGTTGCTGTGAGGCTAGAAGAAACACCACGGAAGTAGTAGACAGGTTTCAGCAGAGTTTCCAGACTGAGATAGACTGGGGAGAAAGATGGGGCCATGTACTTCAGGGAAAAAAAAACAGCACGGAAAACCTTATGAATAGCAATGAAACTATCTGATATATTACTGCAAAACTTCATGAATAGATGTGAAACATTGTCTGGTATAGCCCTGGAAGATGAGTCCCTCAGGTTGGAAGGCACTCAAAATATGACTAGGGAAGAGCTGTCTCCTCAAAGTACCAAACAAAAAAAACTCACTGTCATCGAGTCAGATCCGACTCACAGTGACCCCTCCTTGGGTTTCCAAGGTGATATCACTACGGAAGTAGATTGCCCAACCTTCCTTCTGAGAAGTGGCTGGTCGGTTTGAACTGCCAACCTTCTGGTTAGCAGTCAAATGCCTTAAGCACTATGCCACCAGAGCACCCTCTTCAAAGTACAGTCAATCTTAATGACATGAATGGAGTAAAGCTTTTTGGACCTTCATTTGCTGATGGGGCATGACTCCAAATGGGCTGTAACAATGGGTTCAAACATGGCAAGTATTGTGAGGATGGCATAAGACTGGGCAGTGTTTCATTCTGTTATACATAGGGTCGCTATGAGTTGGAGCCAATTTAACATGAGTCAACACACAACATCAGTATTCAAGTGTATATTCAATTGAAGGCATCAGCTAGTTATTGAGCCTTGGTTAGGGCAAAGCATTCTACTAAGCAGTATAGGGCTGCCCATACAAGCAAGTCAAAATGCCTACCCTCCATCATATTTAGTAAGTCAAAAAAGACAAGTAAGTTGAACACTAAGGCAAACTAAAGGTAAGCTGTTAAAGAGGACAGACCTAGCATGAAGTATATTCAGACAAAGGAGAGACATCTGGCTGAGTTCATTGGGAAAGATTTCATTAAAAGGTGACACTTATGAAAGACCATGGAGGTTAAGGATTTCAGTAAACTTAAGAAAGGGAGTTGAAGGAAAAGGAAACAACATAATCGAGGACACAGTCTTGAAGATTTCAGTTTGGGTGGAGCAGTAAATGATTTTAGAAGGTAGAGCAAGATCATATTGGAAAAGTAAGTTGAGGACCTCAAACTACAGGCAAAGGAAGGTTAGAATCAAAATAGCACACACTTATAATGTACCTTGATACCTTACATAAGGAGGAAAAAAAAAACTTTCAGACATTTTTTCAATTCATCTATATGAGTAGCATAGCTATGACTATCTCTGTTTTACATGTGGGAAAATCAAGTCAGAGAGGTTAACTACTTTTCCCAACATGATACCGAAAATCAGAGAAAGAGGTATGATTAACATACAAATAGTCTAAATTATGAGTTGGCAAATTGTCTCTGTTAAGGGCCAGATCATAAATATTTTTGGCTATATGAATCCTACGACTTGTCAATATGAAAATACCCATAGATGATATGTAAATAAATGAGTGAGGCTGTATTCCAGTAAAATTTTATTTACAAAAACAGGCAGTGACTGGATTTGGTCCAGGAGCCAAATACCATTTTTATCCTTGGTCTAAAATTTCCCACCACATGGTTTCACAAGTGCTTTAGGATTTTGTCTGCTTTGTTCACTATTGTGTTCCCTGTGCCTAGAACAGGACCTAGACCATAATAAAGGCTTAATATACATTTTTGACTGAACAAGGTCACATTTCCTGTAACATAATATATACATCAACAATCCCATGTACTATATTTGGCTTATAATCATAGAACATGGAAGTTACTCTTTCCCCTGCCTTCCCTTCTGTTGTTGTTGTTGTTTGCCGTCGAGTCGGCCCCGACTCATAGCGACCCCTCCTTGGGTTTCTGAGGCAGTATCACTACAGAAGTAGGATTGCCCAA
>NW_006921788.1:6296232-6319959 GCF_000298275.1 Orycteropus afer afer
ATAACAACAAGAGATAGTTCTTAAAAGAGCACAATGCTCAAGACATACCTTTTTTTTTTTTACTAGTCATGCTAAACTATTTTTGGTTTTAAGATGACTTCAGGGGATATTTTTTTATTTAAAATTTAAAGATTATCTCAGAGCAATAGTTTCAGGGGTTCACCTACCTTCTATGGCTCCAGAAAGTCTAGAGTCCATAAGACTTTGAAATTCAGCTCTGCATTTTCCCTCTCTGATTAGGTATGGAATCATTGGTTATACCTGTCTTCCTGCTTCTTCTGTTCACTGATGTTTATCCTGGTACCTAGCACAGTGTCTTACATGCAGTAGCCAAAAAACCAAAAGAAAATTCACTGTCATCGACTTGATTCCAACTCATAGCAACCCTATAGGTAGCTAGTAATCACTTGGTGAATGAGTGGTTTAACATCAAAGAATCTTAGTGTTGGGAAGAATCTTAGAAGTTATCTCGTTGAACTCCTGCCCACTGTAACATTTTCAACAATTTAAGAGGATTCATAATGTATTAGGTTATCCTCTGGCTTCAGCATTCTAAAGCAGCCCTGTTCCATCTATTTGCTACACCCTAACAAGTACCTTTGTGAAAAATGCTACTCCTAATCTTCCCAGGTGCTAAGGTTTATGGCAACTATGAGTACAGCAGTTCCTGGGTTATGGACGTTTGACTTATGGACAACTCATACTAGCCCTTTAAAGTTAGGTAAATTTACCCACGCTTGGAAATGATTGCACCAACCCCTACTTTCAATAAACATTACAATCACCTTCATTTGCTGCATATGCAGCTTTTAATTCTTTGAGCCTTCTCTTGAACTAACCCACTGCCATTGAGTCTATTCAGATTCAAGTGACTTCCACTGGATTTTCAAGGCTGTAAATCTTTAAGGAAGTAGACTTCCTCATTTTCCTCCCATGGAACAGCTGGTGGGTTTGAACCTCTGACCTTTTGGTTAGCAGTCAAACACCTTAGCCACTATGCCACCAGAGCTCCTCAGGCAAAATAAGATCTGTATGCACCTTCCTACTTACCTACAAATTCAACTTAAGACAAACTTAGGAATGGATCTGATTTGTACCCAGGGACTACCTGTACTTCTGTATGATCCTAAGGTGGATGATTGTCCCCCATATCCCACTTTTCATCATTTTCTAATTTTTCTATAATTACCAGATAGCACTTTTCTAATGAGTAAAAAATTCTCAAAGTTATTTTGAATTTATATGTTTCCTTTTCTTCAAAATACAGTGATGTTTATCAAATTATATAATATTTAATTATTGTCCCTCCCATGGTACTCTGCTGGGTTCGATAATTCATTGCAATGGCCACACAGAACTCCCAGACAATACAATTACGGGTTTTATTAGGGAAGTAACAGGTTACAATTCAGGATCTGAAACTTCTCACGATACAGTTCTTCAATCAAGACAGCCTCTTCTCACCCATGCCACATGCAGGCCTCTCTCTGGTCCTCAGCCTCTCAGCCCCATAACCTTGCAGCCTCTGCCCTTTTTGGGCAAGTGTTACAAAGCTCTTTTAGCTCTGCTGGAAAGTGTCCAGAGACACCCACTTTACCAGAAAGGCTCTTGCCCAAAGGCACTCAGTCTTCTCTCTGTGTGGGTCTGGAAGTCCACTGTGCTGTCTCCTGCCGAGTCATCTGCTGGTCTCTTCTTCTGCTGCTGCCCTTTCTCTCTGCGGCTTCTGACGGTCTCTCCCTGTCTCAGCAAAGTGTTATAACTCTCTCTCTCTCCTGGGTCAAGGAAGTTCAGTGCAGGAGTCTAAGTCCAAAGGACACATTCAACTCCTGCCTCTTCTTTCTTGATGGTAATGAGATCCCCTCT
Organism: Orycteropus afer afer; assembly: GCF_000298275.1. Taxonomy (NCBI): domain Eukaryota; kingdom Metazoa; phylum Chordata; class Mammalia; order Tubulidentata; family Orycteropodidae; genus Orycteropus; species Orycteropus afer. The sequence continues at coordinate 6,298,096 of NW_006921788.1, forward strand.
TTCTGCCTCTGGAATGGTTAATTTTAAGCCTAGTGGTATGGCAAAATGGACCAATCTCCAAGTTAGGGTTCCATACATCTTATAGATGCATGGTCCCATCCACACAAAGTGCTATGTACCATATTTACATTATCAGCAAGCTAGCCAATCCCCTTGGTGGTCCACAAACATCTCATATTTGCATAGTCCTACCCAGTCATCTGCTGGGTCACAAAGTTCATGGCTAGAAGAAGGGCCACATTAAGTAATTCACATAATTATGAAATATTTATTTTATAAAATGGAAAAAAAATATTGTACCTATAACTCAAGTTGGTGCCTTTAAATACCTAGTTTTGCTTCCTTTTAAGATATAAAGGAGTCGAAATTATTATACTCAATTTTGTTTTACCAGTTCATAAATAAAATGAGTTTAGATAACTCTTTTATGGTGATACAAAAGGAAAAGGGAAGAAACTGGGATTATATGCAACACAATTCAATCACTCATAGGCTATATTATCTTGCATTCTTCCACAGTCTGATTTTTTTTAAAAAAAAAAAAAGCAGCTCTAATTTTCTCGTTAAAATACTGCTGAAAGGTGGTGAACATTAAAGTCATCTTGACAGCATAGTATTAATTGATCTTGAATGGAGCGCAGCTTCTTCTCTTCATGTCTCATCAAATATAATGATTCTTTGCCAGAAGTAACTATTACCTCTAGTTCACACGTGGAAACCTGAATCAGAAGCAAAATGCCTGACTTTGTCTGGATGTTCATGTAAAGCTAGACATTTCAAGTAGCTGACTTGCGGGCCAATTCAATTTTTTTGCTTCTTCTTTGGTCTTCAACAAAGGGAAATTTTCAATCCCAGATTTTAAATCTCAGATATTAATTTTACCTTAAATGAACTGAAAGGATAAAAGGAACACTTTTCATCAGCTATCTCTTCTCTCTTTTTCCGAAATCTGCCCCCAACCCCCACCCCTTTAAGTTTATTTTCTATCCAAAAGGCAAGGACTCATTTCTGAAATGCTAGTTTGGGTATCCTGCAACCTTGTTTGAGGTGTTGAGAAGTTAATACAACCTCTAAGAGTATAATAGAAACTTGTTGATAAGTGGTAAGTGCAGCTATTTTGAACTGCACAATCTTCCCCCACTGGGAATGTATTAGTTCTAGCAGCACAGTAGTGCCACCTATTGGAAAATAATGTATTTTAATAATAATAAAGTTGCAGACTTAAAAGTCTGCAATATTGGAAAATGCCTCTCTAGATGGCAATTTCTCATGCCCAAGAAAAATAAATTTAAGCCAACTCACCAAAGGAAACTTAAGTGATCACAAGGTGTTTTGTCTTTTTTGGGGAAAATGACTTTATATTTTCAAATTGATAGCAGAGAAAATATGAATAATAATGAAATAAGAGACGAATAAATAGTGTATCAGGAATGGGCTTTTGTACAAATTACCAAATGGCAATCACCAATAGTGGCAGATTTTTCAGGATGTCCACAGAGATGGCTCTTCTCATGGGGCTGGGTAGCTTTCTTTTTCAGCTCTCTAATAGAAGGGAAGCCTTGGTGGTGCAGTGGTTAAATGCTTGGCTGCCAACTGAAAAGTTGATGGTTCAAACCCACCAGGTGCTCTATGGGAGAAAGATGTGGCAGTATACTTCCATAACCATTTACAGCCTTGGAAACCTTGTGGGGCAGTTCTATTCTTTCCTTGAGTTGGAATCAAGTTGATAGCAGTGGGTTTTGGATTTTGGATAACAGAACGAGCCAGAAACTTTGAAAATAGGCAAGAAGACAGGAGATTTAATCTGCCTTTCATAAAGGAAGAATTTTTTTTTCCTCCCTTCTCCTACTTGGGAACATATATTTACATATGATTATAAAACATCCATCTTTATCCTCTCTCAGCTTCTCTCTCCCCATCAAAGTACTTTTATCACCATAGTATGAAATCTGTACAAACATTCTTCACAGGGAAAAAATAGTACAAAGAAGATAAGCAAGAAATAGGATAATGATGTATATGATCTGCCCATGTGTAATTAAAAAAGTAAAACAAAGGAGAACATAGGCTGGCAAATGGTATAAACATTTCCCTGAAAGAAATAAAAAACAAAACAAAAAATTATTAATGGAAGTTACATTTAGGGAAAGAGAGGGAGTGGAAAAGTGGTTTTTCTTTGCAGTTTATGTCTCTGTATTTTTTATATGTTCTGATCATATATCTGTATTGTTTTTATTAATTAAATTAGAAAATGCCAAGGAAGAACTAATCTATTCTGTGAGAAGTACAGATAGAGATTTCCCATGGAGGTAGGTAGTTCCTAGAAGGGGTCCAAGAAGACTTTGGAGGGCTGTGATATTTTTTTTTTCTTGACCTGAGAACTGGTTACAGAAACACAGGTGTGTTCAGTTTGTAAACATTCATGAAGCTGTACACTTATAATTTATATACTTTCTTGCATGTGTGTTAAGCTTTAATAAAAGTTCCAAGAAGTATGCCAAGAGGAACTTTGGGGCAGTGAGACTATAGACTGCCTTCTTTCTATTTTCCTGTATCAAAATAAACTAATACATGTTATGAAAATAAAATATGATACTCAATTAACTTTTTTCCAAATATATGTATCAAATACATCTATTTGCACATGTTGCAGTCAATGGAGTTAGAAAAACTAAGTAACATCTGTGCTAAAAGTTTCCTCTCCAAGAGCAGAATGAACTCTTTTCTGGGAAAGCCTCAGATAAAGCTTGCTGATTTAGTCCAGCCTCAGCTGTCCTTCCTGTAAGGAGCTCTGGTGGTGCAGTGGTTAAGGCATTTGTCTGCTAATCAAAAGGTCTGTAGTTCAAACCCACTAGCTGCTCCTCAAGAGAAAGATGAAACAGTGTGTTCCGTAAAAATTCATAGCCTTGGAAAACTCTATGAGGCAGTTCTACTCTGTGCTATAGGGTCGTTATGAGTCGGAATGAATTCAATGCCAGGAGGTGTGGTTTTGTTAGGTTTTAGCTATCCTGAATGGGGATCTCTCTGGTCCCAGCAGGGATCAATGTTCACATGCCCGAGCTTTTGAGAAATAATGGAAAAGCTTCTGTGGTCTTTGAGTGGAGGCTGTTCAGCAGCCAGCAGGCCCAGCAAACACACTCTGAATCAGGCAAGCTCTTCTCTGCCTCTCTGGGGAACCAATGGCTCTCTGTCTGTGGGACTCCACAGTTCAGATTACCTGTTTACCAGTGAACATTTGATGGGCTGGCAGATACCCTTGTTGTTGTTGTTGTTGTTATGTGCCGTCAAGTCAGCCCTGACTCATAGCGACCCCTCCTTGGGTTTCCGAGGCAGTATCACTACGGAAGTAGGATTGCCCAACCTAGCAGATAGATTTTCAAATGACTATGCCTGCCATGTCCTTTACTGGGGAGAGCCACAGTATACCCTTGCAGCTGGTGAACCCATGCAACTTATTTCCTATCAGCTGCTGATAAGGCTGAGGGAACAGTGAAGACCCAGGTAGGGTTACAGGGAGCCATGTGCTTGATAAATATGGCCCCACCACCTTTTTTTTTTTCCCCCCTTTTTTGCAATCACAAATTATCAACTGTGCTAAATGTAGAGGTCAGCACTTTAATCTTGTTCCACTCAGATGGCAGATAAAGTTTGTGTGGAACCAGTAAGGGCTTTTTCTTTCTTTCTTTTTTAATCACCAAAGAAAGGAGTATTAAGGGATAAATGCTTTTATTATTCTATTCCCCATTCTTTTATCCTTTTTCTCTTAAAGACCAACTGATTAAATTCTCACTTCTGAGTTCTTACAGATGTCAAGGGACATTCCACAGTGGGTGTATGGATTTAAATATCTTAAAACCTAGGGCAGAAAAAGAAAAAAAAAAAAAAAACAGAATTTAAAAAATTATCTATTTTCTGGCTAGATTTCCTAATTTTTACTTGAAAATTATGTGGCAAAAGGATTTTATTTTCATAATAGAAAATAGAAACAATAGTGACTATGACAGTAATATGATAGCAGCTGTCATTTAATGAACATAGAGCATGAACTTTTTTGCTTTAGTAAGCTAGTAGTGTATTTACGGGAGCTCTGATAGCATAGCGCCTAAGGCACTTGACTGCTTACCAGAAGGCTGGCGATTCAAACCCACCAGCCACTCCTTTGAAGGAAGATGGGGCAATCTACTTCCGTAGTGATACTGCCTGGGAAACCCAAGGAGGGGTCGCTATGAGTCGGGTCCGACTCGACAGCACATAACAACAACAACAACAGTGTATTTACACCATGAACAAAGAACATGAATAAAGAAATGACTCTAGCAACCTTTAGTGCATTTAATTTCTCCTGGTGGCTCTGTGGTTAAAGCATTCAGTTGCTAACCAAAAAGTCAGCAGTTCTAACCCAGCAGCTGCTTGGCAGGAGAAAGATGAAGCATTCTGCTCCCATAAAGATTACAGCTTTAGAAATCCTAGGGGGCAGTTCTACTCTGTCCTACAGGGACGCTATGAGTCAGACTTAACTCAGTGACAACAGGTACCCACCCAAACCCACTACCATCAAGTTGATTCTGACTTACAGCAATCCCTGGTGGCACAGTGCCTAAGGCATTTGATTGCTAACCAGAAGGCTGGCGGTTCAAACCCACCAGCCACTTCTCGAACGGAAGGTTGGATAATCTACTTTCGTAGTGATACTGCCTCAGAAACCCAAGGAGGGGTAGCTATGAGTCAGATAAAACTCGATGGCAGTGCGTATAGGGTTTCCAAGGCTATAAATCTTTATGAAAGCATATGGCTTCTTCTTTCTTCCACGGAGCAGCTAGTGGGTTCGAACTGCCACCCTTTTTGGTTAGTAGCTGAATGCCTTAACCACTGTGCTACCAGAACTCTCTTTTTACATGAGAGAGTAAATAAGTTCTGAGACATCTGATAATCTGACCCAAATCACATAGATGGTATGTAAGTAGCAGAGATGGGCTTTGGCTTCCATTCTTCTTTACTCTACCACATGCTATGATATGGTGATTTATTTTATTGCTCTTGTCACTCTTGGAGGACTTGCAGCTAAACAATTTGGAGCTAACAACTGCCTTGTTAGGTATGTACTTATGGGAAACATTGTAATTGACCACAACTCGAGAACATTAACAGCTTAGGAAACAAAATATTTTAACTCCGGTTCAAGGAGAGTTAGTGGATCTTTGTGACAGCTAAGTCATCCTAGATTCTTAAAGGCAGAAAGAAACCTAAGAACTGACTCTAACAAAATTGAGTGTCTTTGTGGAACAGTGATGAGGTGGTTTTATAGATTATGAATCTACTGGCTAAGATTGGGAGAGTAGGCTAAAGCCATGTTTGGGAAACCGCGTGGGGAGGGAATTCCTTTTTGAGGGATTGAGGAGGCAGTGATGGTTGAGGGAGCCTACCTTATTAGCTTTTAAAATATGCAATCTAAAAACATACAATCCTAGGTCAAATATTTTAACATCTCCAATGGACTAAACTGATACATAGTCAAAAGCTGGATATCTGAAACAAATCAAAGTCTTTTATTAATTGAGGGACAGTGTATTTTCATTGCCAGCAAATGAAAAAAGAAATGAGGAAACAAATACTCAGCCCACTTAATCAAATAATGGGGAATGGGGCTTGTTTGTGTACATATTTTACAGTATTTTAGTCTTCGCTTGGTTTGGCATCCACCCCAGTGGCAATATGAATTTTAAGGTCAAATGGTAATTTGGTCCCAGAAGTTGCCATAGGATTACTGCTGCCCACAGAAAGATGACAGTTTTCAACAATGGATTCCTCAATGCAAAAGGTCATATGAGGCAGGCTTTTACAAAGTTTACATAACAAAGAGCAATTCTGTTATCTAAAATGATTAATTCCCATCAGTACACATCAAACAGAACTGTTACAAAACATTATTGTCTGGGTTCACATTGCATAGTAAGGGTTTTTCACAAGTTCCATTTCCAGTAACTCTTTTGACAAAGCCAGAGCCTCTTTTTTTTCTTTTTCTTTTTTTTTTGAGGGGGTGGTGGTGAGCAGACATTAATTTCCAGAGGAATCTATGAATGGGGACTGAGTAGGCTGCCGTCTTAAGTGTGAGATATGTCGCACTGATGTTGTGGCAGGAAAAAGACAACAGCTCTTCTGAGGAACTGGGGCCTTCCAGGGATCAGGGACTGATGAAAAATGCCCAGGCCATACAAAGGCTGAATTGTCCTTCTCCTCAGAGACAATGGAGTATTTGAAAGGCTCACAGCATCAAAATTCTAACTCCTTTAAGACATTTTCAAGTTTCATGTCTCACTGCAGACAGTAAAAGTGAGTAGGAAAGGCCTGTTTTATGAATTCTCTTGCAATGAAGTAGTCAGTCTTATTCTGAAGATGCTATTTGCCTGCAAGTACAGTTATTCTTGGAAGGCCTAACAATTTAATGAGCTCATTTTCTGCTTCGTAGAAAGTAGTGACAGGATATGGAAAAAGCACTGACCTTTTAAATTGCTAAGTCTGGATTTGAGAGCTGACCCTGCCAGTTACCTGGGTAATCTTAGGCACTGCATCCATACTTTCCTCATTTGTGATGAATAATAATTGTCCTCTAGCCTATTTCTCAGGATTGTTGTGAAAACAACAAGTGAAATAATAGTAATAATATTTATGGAAAGAATATTAAAGTGCTTCAGAAATATACATTGTTGTTATCACTCTCTCTCAATAGAAAAGAAGATGTGGAGGAGGAAGAGTTCAACAAATAAGTTAGGCCCTTTTTCCTTTGATTGTCTTCTTGGTCTATTGAATCTCTTCAGTTTCCTGGCAGTTTAGCTAAATTACCTGCTTCAAAGTGACTGTGATAATGGATTAACAGTGAATCTTATGTGGGGTTAGGGCATGGGGAGGCATCTGTAATTTCTAACAAGATCCTTAAATTATCCTCATATTCCAAAGCACTGATATGCTCTCTTTTTAATTCTTCTCTGACCAACTTAGTAGAAGTGGTTTATCAAGATCAGTGTAACTTTCTACACAGAAATGACCTTCAAGGTTAGATAGCATCAAGGTACCCTAGTTACAAAAATAAAATTCTAAAAGTGAGAGAAAAAAATGCCATGTTTACATTTAAAAGCTGCACATTTGTCTTTAGATTCCAGAACACGTATGACCATTTATATGGCAATCAAAACAAAGAACACATTGCATTTGGGTGCATATTCCTTATGCGTTATGTTAACTCACATTTACACAGCTTTGTGGGGTTGGGGAGCAGAGGAATTAACAGTTAGTTCTTCATGAATTGTTTTCTTTTCTCTTGCTCTGGCCAGACATCTTCAAGAGTAAAGTGGAAATACCATACCAGAGAATAACTTGGTGTAGTTTTATGAAGTTCCAGTAGTATAGTGCCTAAGGCACTTGACTGCTAACCAGAAAGCTGGTGGTTCAAACTCACCAGCCACTCCTCAGAAGGAAGGCTGAGCAATCTACTTCCATAGTGATACTGCCTTGGAAACCCAAGGAGGGGTCGCTATGTGTCGGGGCCAACTCGATGGCATACAACAACAAACTTATTTTTAGCAGAAATGCACCAGCATCATGTAGACAATAAATGAAAAAATAGTTTTCTATTTAGAATTTCTAGAATGAATTATAGCAGGATGCCTAGGAAAGATTAAATGAATTGTTTAACATCATTGCTGTAGCAGAAATGACCTTAGGAAGTCACTTTGGTCAGCAGTTGGAAGGGAAATTACCTTTAAGGCCCTAAAGGCAGATGGATACTCCCCTTTCTAAGAAGGTTTGCAAGTATTTAAGGCAGCTACCAATAGGAGGTTAACGAGCACATTCCAATATTCAGGAAAGAGTGCATAAGGAAACACTTTGTTAAGAATCTTCCAGACTCCTGTTGTTGTTGTTGTTGTTATGTGCCGTCGAGTCGACCCCCGACTCATAGCGACCCCTCCTTGGGTTTCCGAGGCAGTATCACTACGGAAGTAGGATTGCCCAACCTTCCTTCCGAGGAGTGGCTGGTGGGTTTGAACCGCCAGCCTTCTGGTTAGCAGTCAAGTGCTTTAGCCACTATGCTACCAGACTCCTAGAAGAGGTATATCGGTGGAGAGCTTTCCTAGGATTTTGAAAGGGGGTAGATGTTTACAACCAATCTGACCTAGTGTTCCAGCTAACTTTCAACCTGGGTGACAGCTGAATGTTGAATGGTGGAAATTTAGCTGTGCATGGTCAGCCTTTATGACAAGCCCATATAATATCCAGACTATAGGATCCACCGGGAGCTCTGGCGGTGTAGTGCCTAAGGCACTTGACTGCTAACCAGAAGGCTGGTGGTTCAAACCCACCAGCCACTCCTTGGAAGGAAGGTTGGGCAATCTACTTCTGTAGTGATACCGCCTCAAAAACTCAAGGAGGGGTCACTATGAGTCAGATCTGACTTCATGGTAGTGAGTTTGAGTTTGGTTTGTAGGGTCCACCAGATATTACCTACTGGGGCTTGACCCAAAAGGTCAGTGCTCCCCAATCTGGTGATTTCTCAAGATGCTGCCAGAATGATAGGGTGGGAGCACAGCATTTGAGAACAGATGGTCAGGGGACACATATTGGTGCCTCCAAAACTAGAGAATGGGGTAGTGCCATTCCAGTTCCGTGTCTTCTCCAAAGAGAGAGACCATATTTCATGATCTTCTCTAATTTTTAGTTACTTGAGATTACTTCCTACATGAATTCTCTCATCCTGGAAAGATTTACCTGAATGTTCCCCACCTCACAAATATCTGTAACTGTCACATCTCATTTGAGGTGAGAGGAGATGAAATTACGCACAGCCTGATTGATTATAATGTGATGTGTGCACCAGGTGTCATGTTAGCTAAACCATTTGATATGTGTTTCCATGAAACAAAACTATAACAATTTATTTCTTTTAATTTTGTCTTACCTACCAATGTTTTAAAAATAGGTCTTGTGTATAGTTCAAAGGACTGTGGGTTACAGTTATACAGAGGTCACCTATTTCGTGTTTATTTAACAATAGAAGCTGCTTTCTTTAAAAATGGAATCAATTACTAAAAATACCATTTATGGACCAATTCTGCCACATACTCATTCTGCTTGACCTTAAGCTGTGTCTGCCAATATTTATAACAGTTGTCTCAAACAGCACCAAGACCTTAATAGAGGAAAGATAAAGCTTGAGTTTGTATATGATCTTGAGTTTAACATGTGTTGATATGATGTTCTGGATATATTCTGACTGACATTGGCTTGACCACTGCCACAGATACTGTTTCAAATCAGAAGAAAATAATTTACATGAGGAAAATCACCTCGTGAATTTATCAACACATTGGGAACCCAGCCTTTAACTAGGTCCTTTTAGAAATCAACTAGTAGCAATTCCCATATAACAAACATGTAGTATCAGCACTACTATCCATGCTATACATTCATTTAATTCAAGCCAAAATCATTACCAAGTATCTACAATGTGCAGGACAAGTCCACAAGCCTAGGTAAACATTGCTTCTTACTCTATGATAATTTTAACAAGTTCTGACCAATATTTGTTTTCCATTCCTTAAACACTGCAACTTCTTTCACCTTGCCATGTGATCACACCTGAGTACTTGCCCTTTTTCAGGCTTAACAGAACATTTCAGACACAGACTATCAAAGAGTAAGGACTATACAAATGTCTCCCTCTGATAATTGGACTCAGTGGCGACTTTAGTGGCTCCAAGTCCTGGGAAAGTTTCCACTACCTTCCTGGTACCCTTCTCCCCACATGACTGCAGGAACATGGAGTAGTTCCAAAGACTGAGGCCAAGGTGACTGTCTTGCTCTGCTAAATGAGTAGACCACAGTGTGTGTGTGTGCACACGTGCACACGCACACGTGTGTACACACATGTATGAGTGCATACCAGGGATACAGGTGGAGGTTTTATGACCATCTACTCACTACTGCCCTATATAGACCAATCCCTTTGTATTACAGATGAGGAAATTGAGGCCACAAGGGAAGTAACTGAACAAGGTCACATAGCTAACATCGCTGCACTAGCACTGGTGTCCTGGTCCTGGGACTCCTAGCTCTATCTATACTCTTGTCTTCCCATTAGTATCAATCATCTTAATTGTTTAGATGTCAGAATGAACTATATCCTCTCCCACCTTTGAGCTTTTGCACACAGGCTATTCCTTTTATCGGCAATTTCACCATCTCCCTACACCACCCTTGGACCCTAACTTTCAACATGTGATTAATTTATTATTCTTAAGATCTTAAATATCACTTCTGCCAGGATGTCCTTCCTGAGCCTCTGAGGCTGAGTTAGGTACCCTTCCCATGTGCTCTCCTGTCATTATATACTGACACTAATTGCAGCATTTCTCGTCCCATAGTACAATCATCAATTTCACAGCACACTGCAAGCTCATTGAGGACAGGAACCTATGTCAGGCTCATGGCTGCATTTCTGATGTGCCTACTACTGAATTTGTAATGAACAAGTGAATGACAAGCAAGTGTTCTCTCTTTACAAAGTGAGGATAGATGGAAGAACGCTAGCAATGGATGGGGATCCTGTTCAGACAGGTGGAGAACTGGTAGAAAACAGGATGGCTTTGTAAATCTAGACCCCAACTGATTCTTTCTCTGTGGTTCCTCCTCTTCTGAACCTTAGCATGTCTACTCTTCAAATCCTAATGGCTTTGAATTTCTAGAGAGGTTTTAACCCAAGCCATAAGGAATTTAGTAAGGAAATGCTCAAGAGTACCTCCCTACAGCATTTCTCTCTGGGCCTGGTGGTAACTATTTCCAAAATATTTGTCCTCCCCATAAGTATTTGAGGAATAATTTGACCCCTGTGGTATCTGAGTAGCTTCAAGCACCAGTCTTTGCTCTCTTGAACAGGGAACTTTACTCTCTCTATGCAGGTGGTAGGCCATCAAAGGACTTCTCAAAGGCTCTCCAGGAATCAGCTGGGAGTTGGTCTTTTTACCTGCAGGTGTGCCAGGTTAATGCCTGACATTTTTATGTCTGGGGATGCTGCCAAGGATGATTTCTTATTCTAACTCATTGCCATGGTGCACTCCCATGGGAAGGAGGGAGGGGGGGGAGCGAGAGAGAGCGAGAGAGAGAAAGAGAGAGAAGAACATTGTTGTGCTAACATAACCCAGGTGCCCATGATGATCCAAAGATGGGAAGCTTACAATCTTGGCAGTGGCGCAGACATGCCAGTATGCCTGCTGGGCCTCAGCAGGGGCTGGCATTGCAGTCTCAAGCAGGTTTCCTGGCAGAATACTGGCCTTGGGGCTAGAGAGTATTTCCTGCTGTGCCTGAAGCAGGTGCTTTGTTCTAGAGGTCAATGACTCTGGGCTTTGCTATCTCCAGAGCAATAAAGCTCTTACCCAGGTGATGAACTTTTTAGCACTGGTCATTCTATACTCCAGGATGTTGTTGTTGTTGTTATTTGCCATCCAAGTCGGTCTGACTCATAGGGACCCCTCCTTGAGTCCACCTCAAATCCCCGAGTCTAGCTTTAAATTCCAGGACTATAGCAGGATCTGTTGAAATTAGACTGTTACTTAGGGCTACTGTTTTGGAAACAAGAAAACAACCATTCTTCCCCCTAGCTAAGTGACCTCTCATGCTTCACTTTGAGCATCAGCCTCCTCATCCTTAAAATGATAGCTTTGAATAAAATTGCTTTGCAAATCTTTGTTTCTAAAATTCTAATCAAATCCCTCATTTCTCCTCTAAAATGCTGTATTTCCCAATCTGTAAGGACATGCCCAAGATGTCCGTTAGGAGTAGTTCCTGAAAGCCCAAACTTACTGGCTACAGAGGTCTTAGCCTCCTACAATCCATTTATTGTTTTGTAATACAAGCAACCCATCTTCTGCCTATCACCTGTGCACACACACAGGTCCTCCAACTCCTTACAAAGTCTGCCTCACAAGTATTTAAGGAATGATTTCACCCATACGTATCTGAGTAGCTTTAAGGACCAGTCTTTGCTCTCTTGAGCAGGGAACTTTGCTCTCTCTATGCAAGTGGTAGCTGTCCTGTTTCCAGGTTCTGAGACCCAAGCTCTCAGCCTGCTCTGCCCAAAACAGCAGTTCCCTGATGGGACCCATCCTGAGCCTTCCATGCAAGAAAGCTGTGCAAAAACTTGAGGTAAGGAGAGAAAAATAACTTTCTTTCCTTTGTGATGCTCTGTTAGAGAGGCCCCAAGCAGGGATTCTCAATTGCTAATGTAAGCCAAAGTGTAGGGAAACAGAACTTTCAGTACTTACTCAGAGCTCCTATCTAGAACAAGGATATGTCAAGAGGGTTTGGGAGAGAGGAATCACTGAAAGAGTAACCAACATGACTACTTGGTATCTTTCTATCTCTCTGATGATTGGTTTTGTACTCAATTTGTTGTGCTACCTTTCCTTTTACTTGGAGATGATTACTCTTGGAGGAAGCTAAAAAACCCAGATTCAAATAAAATGTGGTGGCTCCCTCATCAGTTTGTCAGACATGCCTCATCTTATTTGGATCTCAACAGTAGATATGAGAATGGTGTCGGCTCAGAAGAAGGCTGGTGGCATAAAGAATTTTGAATTCTAGGCAGCTCAGTAGTCATGTCTCTACTCTGGATTGCATTTCTTCCTTATACTCCTGACCAAGAACCAGTTTTTTTCATTTGGCTGCAAGCCTTGCTTTGGTGTCCACAACACTACATGGGTCTTTGGGTCTTCAGAGGAGAGCTTGCCCCTGCTCGAGAGCACCAAGAATGAGTGTTGGGAAGATGGTCACAAATTGCAGGAAGACTTGTCTTAAGAATGAGAGGGCAAAGAAAGGAGTAAGTCTGATTTGGACAGGTCAGCCACAGAGATACTCTGGAGAGGGAGCCTTTAAGTGTGGTCATTATTGAGCTTTCTGCCTCACTCACTCTTTCAACAAGTACTTATCAAGTGCCTAATATGTGCCACCTGCAGACTACATTTTGTTCTATGACTAAGGAGAGTGGTAAGTGAGATATGTTAACAAAAGGAGAAATCCCACTTGGACTGTGGGTGGGTTAGAATGGGGAAAGGTTTTGCTGAGGGGCCCCTGAGCCAGGCAAATCATTTAAGAAGAAATAATATTTTACATGGAAATGCTGAAAGACTACACATGTGCACTTTTTTTGAACTCAGCTATTCCAAACTGCAAATATGGTACCTTGGAAAGTGTTGCTTTAGGCAACCACTTATTATAGGGAGCATAATCCAAAAAAAAAAAAAAAAAAAAAAACCCACCTACTGCCATCCAGTAAATTACAGTTCATAGTGACCCTAGAGGAGAGAGTAGAACTGCCCCATAGGGTTTCCAAGGCTGTGAATCTGACTCATCTTTCTCCTATGGAGTGCCTGGGGGTTTGAACCACTGACCTTCTGGTTAGCAGCTAAATGCTTTTAACCAGTACACCACCAGAACTCCTTATGGGGAACACATTTGTTGTTGTTATGTGCTGTCATGTCATCTCCGACTCATAGTGACCTCATGTACAACAAAATGAAATACTGCCTGGTCCTGTGCCTGCCTCACAATCTCTACTATACCTGAGCCCGTTGCTGCAGCCCCATGTCAATCCATCTTGTTGAGGGCCTTCCCCACCCCTTCGTTGACCTTCCACTTTACCTCGCATGACATACTTCTCCAGAGAATGGTCCCTTCTGACAATATGACCAAAGTAGGTGAGACGAAATCTGGCCATTCTCACTTCCAAGGAGCATTCCGGCTGCACTTCTTCCAAGACAGATTTGTTAGTTCTTTTAGCAGTCCATGGTACTTTCAGCATTCTTCTCCAACACCACAACTCAAAAGCATCAACTCTTCTTCAGTCTTCCTTATTCTTTGTCCAGCTCTCACACGCATATGCAAACCAAAAACCAAACTCACTGCCATAAAGTTGGATCTGACTCATAGCGACCCTTCCTTGGGTTTCCAAGGTTGTATCACTACAGAAGTAGATTGCCCAACCTTCCTTCTGAGGAGTGGCTGGTGGGTTTGAACCACCAGCCTTCTGGTTAGCAGTCGAATGCCTTAGGCAGTATGCATATGAGGTGATTGAAAATACCATGGTTTGGGTCACTTGCACTTTAGTCTTCAAGGAGATATCTTTGCTCTTCAGAACTTGAAAGAGGTCTTTTGCAATAAATTTGCCCAATGTAATAAATCTTCCGATGTCTCAACTGCTGCTTCTGTTGGCGTTGACTGTAGAACCAAGTAATATGAAGTCTTTGACAACTTCATTTTTTCTCCATCTATTGTGATGCTGCTTATTGGCTAGGTGTGAGGATTTTTGTTTTCTTTATATTGAGCTATAATCCATATTGCAGAACGTTATCTAGGCAGAAAGAAAACTCTGATTTCTGAGGGTGATGAGATAACATCTTTTAGGAAGAAAGACTGGGAAATTAACTTTGTTGGGAAATAGATATCAGTCTGGAACCACAGTACTGACATCTTGTTCTGCTTATACCAGACCATACTGTTGATAAATAAAGTCTGGTTCTGAGCCTGCTTTCTGGCAATAGGGATGAGGTACTCTTGAGTTTCTTGTCACTTAAGAGCAATGACCTGAATTTAAAAGATGACTAAGGATGTAGGGTAAAGCCTATGCATATACAACAGGATTCATCTAACTGATGGGGACAGAAATCATATTTAACCCATAGCATTGATGCAACAGGCACATTCAAGACTGTTTATTGCAACCTCGAAGTGTGCTTACTCTGACAAACTACTCAAGAAATGACAAAAGTGATTTTTTAAAAAAGGCGCAGGGGCTATGGAGACCAATAAACTTGAGAAATTCTTGGCTGATCAAAGTTAAGCTAGTTTCTTTACCACAGGACTCCTTAGAGCCCTTAATGTGAGCATGCCTTTTGAAGCACTGGGGTCAGAATGAAAGAAAAAGAATATGAATCAATCTGCAAACATTTGGGAACATGGAACTCTTTCCAAGAGGTGCAGCACATGCAGCAGTGTTTTTGGAAAACACTTTGGAAAATACTGGGATAGAATCATTTTAAGGACTATGTTGTCATCATACTTGAGCTATCACGCAGAGCAAAGTAAGGGGGATGTTTGCCCTTTTCTCCTCTTAGGAGTACTTACGTTTTAATTTGACAAAACTTTCTTTTGCATTTTAATATTTGTGAAACTCCTATGCTATCTATTAAAGAAAATACTTAAAGCAAAACAAAAATTAAAAAAAAAAAAACAGTAACAACAACAAAACCCTCTGTCCCTTATATTTAAAAAAATGTATGTCCTTATTAGGCTTAATCCAAACCAAAACCAAAGGCATTGCCTTCAAGTCAATTCCAACTCATAGCAACCCCCACTGCATTTCCAAAGCTAAAAATCTTTATGGAAGCAGATTACCTCATCTTGGTTCCAGGGAGTGGCTGGTGGGTTTGAACCACTGACCTTTAGGTTAGCAGATTGCCCAATCTTTCTTCTGAGGACTGGCTGGTGGGTTTGAACTGCCAGCCTTCTGGTTAGCAATCAAATGCCTTAGGAACTATGCCACCAGCGCTCCTTATTAGGCTTAATAGAAGTCACCAAAAACATTTACTCTTGATAATGTAATTCTTTTTCCTTTTTTTTTTTTTAAAAAACTACCATTTGCATTACGGTTTTTTAAAAGTTTTTAAAGATTTTTTAAAGTTAGCTAAATATAGAGATCTCTCTACATATCTGTATATTCATCTAAATCTATCTATATTTATAATTATTTATTAGCCTATTTATATATCCATCTACCTACATACCTTACTTATATAGGCCATGAAGTAAAATATGTAACCCTAAGATTAATAAAATAATAAAGTTGAAGAAGACAGGTAGAGATTTGAAATAATAAAGCAGCAAAATGAAATAAAGGAAGAAATATATAATACTGATTTTCTTAAAACACAAAAACCCTAACTAAACACAGAATTATTAATAGCTTTTTTAAAGAGTTGGTAGGACTGGAGCAATTTATAAACAACTTGGAGGGTCAGTTAAAAATGTCACTTCCTTGTCCTAGCCCCAGAGATTGATTTAGTGAGTCAGGGATAGGGCCTGGGAATGTGCATCTTTAACAAGCTTCCCAGGTGATTCAGGTACATAGGCTGTACTTTGAGAGAAACTAGTTAGAGGTTAAAAAATAATAGTGGGTTATATGGGGCATCTGGCTAAGACTTCAGATATGATACACTTGACTACGTGCAAATTTAAAGTGGTCAATCCATGTCTGGAAAAACTATTAAACACGTTTCTGTAAAATGTTTCTAGAGAGTTTGGGTTTTGTGTTGGGTGTTACAGAATAAGAGAATGGTGTTAGTCAAACAGTCTGACCATGTCTTTCTCTTTTATTCTCCTTTGATGACAGATGATGTATTTCTTGTATCCCAAGCTTATCTCCTTGGGGAGGAAAAGAGATTACTCAATATTTGCAATTTCAGGAACATTTTCATCTGCTTCATGTGTTCACTTTTATGATACATAACCTTACAAAACCTTTTCCTCCATAAACACAGTTAACAGTGACAGATTAGATTATCTCTTCTGACAGATTACATAGGTTTTCGTCTTGGCCTTTGATGAAATGCAGCAAGAACATAAGGGACACAGTTTAAAAATATCATCCTAATGAAACCTTCTGGGATTAAACCATGACTCTACCAATAGCAACAATAATGTTAACGAGTTGCGAGGGATTACCCACTCTCATTGGCAGTTACTTCTCCTGCACAATGACTAGGAAAAGCTGTCCCTTTTTTCCCAGAATAAGGATGGTCATTGCTGCCTCATTCATAGGCACTATGCCAATAGTTAAAAAAGGAAATACTTTTTGAACTCTAAATTACTTACTACCCAGAGGTGAATCCTAGGTTTCTTTCAAAAAAGAAGTCCTAAAAGCAGCTTCTTTCTTGCCAATCAGTTATATACCCTGGTTTTTCTCTCCACATAAACTGGGATTTTACATTTTAGAAGGCCTTAACTATTTTGGAAGTCTGGTGAAACCTATAAAACCTTTCTTGGAATTATATTTTGTAAATGCATAAAATAAAACACTTAAGATTATAAAAGAAACTAATTATACTGAAATAGTTATTAAAATAATATTAAAAACCATACATTTATGATATAATGGTGTATGTACTTCTTACTGACACATCACATAATAAGATGCAGCAGCAGGTATACTAACCAGCATAATTTTCAAGTAGTGGTGAATTTAAATGATAGTTGAAGATTGCTGCAATAATTGTATATGATATAAAATGTCTTAAGATTTCTCTTAGTGGTGAAGTCACAATTACTGCTACTAGTTCTATAGTTTACTTTCTACATTCACAGTAGAAAAATTTGACAGATTTTAATTATGAGTTGGTGAAGGTTGAGATGTAATGTTTTCTGTCCCATTTGAGGAGTATCCTCCTGAATTCTATTTATTTCTAGGAGTTTGTGGATCCCAGGCTTTGACCCCTCACTAAAGATAATAAAAACTATAGATTTTTATAGCAGATACAGTTCTTAAGATGATCTTAGGCAGAGGCTTTTATATTAATGATGAGGGAACAGAAGCCCAGAAATAAAGGACATGTCCAACATCACTACACTGTTTCTTGGGAGAAGCAAGGGTGCAACTGAAAAGTGTTTGATTGTAAGATGTACTGGTCATTGGGAGAAGGATAGGTAGATGGATAGATATATATATGATGAGATAAATGTACAAAGGTGCTACTTATAAAACCTAGGTCGTGGGGTACATGAATTTTCATTGTCCAATTATTTTAATTAAGGAGCTCTGGTGGTGTAGTGGATAAGGCATTTGACTGCAAACCACAGGGTCAGCAGATTCTGTATATTTGAAGTTTTTCATAATGAAATATTGGGAGAAAGGTCTTGATCTTGGAGTAAAGAGAAACCTCAGGTACCCATCAAAAGTGAAATCTAGACAACTCTCAATTTGGGTCAATGGATAAAAATTGCATCTTATTTACAAGGGTCTAAGGCACTTGACTGCTAACCAGAAGGCTGGCAGTTCAAACCCACAAGCCACTCCTTGGAAGGAAGGTTGGGCAATCTACCTCTGTAGTGATACCACCTTGGAAACACAAAGAGGTGTTGCTATGAGTTGAGTCTGACTAGACATCACATAACAACAATATGCTATTCCTTAGGATTCCCATCAATAGCTGTCTTGTCCTTTTACCTTTTTTGCAACAAATCATGTGTCGTAGTTATCTAGTGCTGCTATACCAGAAATAGCACAAGTAGATGGCTTTAATAAATGAAATTTAGTCTCTCATAGCGGAAATTTGAATTCAGGGCGCCAGCTCAAGGGAAAAGCTTTCTTTCTCTGCCTGCTCTGGGGGAAGGTCTTTGTCTCCTTTCAACAACTGTGGGCCCAGTGTTCCTTGGAGATCTCCAAGTGTCTCAGCATGATCTTCCCCTGGGTATAGGAAGTTCTTAGTGCAGGGACCCCAGGTTCAAAGGATGTGCTCTGCTCCTGGCTCTTCTTTCTTGTTAGTACTGAGGTCCCCTATTTCTTTGATCACTTTAAATCTAGGGAAGAGATAATGATACAAAAGTCTAGAAATTTCTAGTCACAGCTCTGACCTTAAGAAGGGTATCAATGTTTTCGCCATGATAAAAGTAAAGGGAAAAAAATAAAAAGAGGTCATCAAAGCAATGAAAAACTCTTGTAAATCAGGACAATATAATTTTCCCTTGTTATTTAGCAAGTTTTTTTTTTAAATTTTTATTGTGATTTGGGTGAAAGTTTAGAGAGCAAATTCATTTTCCATACAGAAGTTCAAACACATTTTGTTTCATGGAATTGACAGCAATTCCCCACAATGTAGCAGCTTTCTTTGCACTTGCTCACCATAGTTACCTCTTCCCTGTGTCCTTTCCTCTCATGCATTCTTGCCCCCTGAGCTGTCTCCCTGTGCAAGCACTGCCTTTCTGTTCTCCCATGATTGATCACTCCAAGGAGTATATCTCCCTGCTATAAATATTCACCCCATATGCTTGCCACAAGCCACTCCTCGGAAAGAAGGTTAGGCAATCTACTTCCATAGTGATACTGCCTCAGAAACCCAAGGAGGGGTCGCTATGAGTTGGGTCCAATTTGATGGCACATAACAACAACAACAACATGCTTGTCAGTTGTTTGGCTGGAAGCCACAAGAGTGAGTTCAATTGCAGACCTGAAGGGTAACTAGGAACCATAGTCACCAGGCTCTATCAGACCAGAAAACCCGGTCTTTTTTACGATTTTGATTTTTGTTCCACATTGTTCTCCCACTCTATCCAGAATCTCCTGCACTAATCCCCCTCTGAGTGGTTCACAGTGTAGCCAGGCACCATCTAGTTCTTCTGGTCTCATAGTCATATAGGCTGAGGATTGCATGCTGTACCAGTCCCTTGCACTAATTGTTTCCATGCATCTTTGGCTTTCTTCACTCTTCTTTGCTCTAGACCCATCGCTGCATCTTGATGGCAGCTTGCAAGCTTTTAAGATCCCAGTTGCTACTCATCAAAGTAGGACATGAACAATGTTTTTGTGTAGTATGTTACACCATTTGAGCTTGATGTCCCCTGTGACCATGGTCCCAAGCCCACAGGTCCAGCTACCTGCTTCCTCTGGATAGCTGGCTATGGCCAAGAAGCCACCACAACATTAACAAGGTTTTTTGTAAGGAAGAAGTAACACATTTAAGTACCTTTACAATGATAAATGTTCAATATGCAAAACATCATTATTAGTCTCTTACTCCCAGCTGTCTTTCCCTTGTTTTGGGCAACTTCTCTCCTAGAAAGCCAACTTCTTTATCCCTCTGAGTCTTTGACCCGTGCCTCTTGAAATATGCCCCCATGCCTCTTCTTCCTGAAGATTGTCTTTATCTACTTTACCTGATTTACTTAACTCTGCTTAAAGATACAGTCAAGACTATACTCAAGAAACTCCAATAATGCAACAACTATCATTTATCAAGTGCATTCATGGGCCAGTTATGCTATTCAGCCATTTCATGCATTTTCTCTTTTGATTTTCAAAATGTTCCTAGGAGGTTAGTATTCTTTTCTTCTTCACAACACAGGAGAGGACAATGAGGCACAAAAAAGGTTAAGTAAACTCCCAAAGCTAACAAGTGACAAAACACAGTACTGCACCCTTCCCAGCAGACTCCAAAGCTCATGCTCTAATCACTCCATTATATCACTGAGTATGAGCCAGTGTTTTGTTTTATAATACTTTTTTTCTATTTGATTAGTGAGAGGAGAAGGGCCCATCTTGTCTTCTGACTCACAGATGGACAAGTGATGTGGGTGAGAAAGAAACCCTGCCATTTTAAATTCTGGGATAATTATAGATTCTTGGGAAGTTGTGAAAAGCACACTGAATCCTGCATACTCATCAGGCATCTTTCCCCAATGGTGAGATATTATTTAGCTAAGGTATGATACAAGCTCAAAACAAACAAACAAAAAACTCACTGCCGTGGAGTTGGATCCGACTCATAGTAACCCATCCTTTGGTTTCCAAGGCGGTGTCTCTATGGAAGTAGGTTGCCCAATCTTCTTTCCCCAGGAAATTGATGTTGGTTGTTGTTGTTGTTAGGTGCCGTCGAGTCTTTTCTGACTCATAGCGACCCCATGCATAGGAGAACGAAACACCACCCAATCCCATGCCAGCTCCATGATCCTTGATATACTTGAGCCCCTTATTGCAGCCACCATGTCAATCCATCTCATTGAAGGCCTTCCCTCTTTCATCCACCCTCCACTTTACCAAGCATGATATTCTTCTTCAGGGAATGGTCCCTTCTGACAACATGACCAAAGTATGTGAGACGAAGTCTGGTCATTCTCGCTTCTAAGGAGCATTTCGGCTGCACTTCCTACAGGACAGATCTGTTAGTTCTTTTAGCAGTCCATGGTACTTTCAGCTTTCTTCGCCAGCACCACAACTCAAAAGCATCAACTCTTCTTCGGTCTTCCTTATTCATTGTCCAGCTCTCACATGCATATGAGGTGACTGGAAATATCATGGCTTGTGTGAGGTGCACCTTAGTCCTCAAGGAGACATCCTTGCTCCTCAGCACTTGAAACAGTTCCTTCACGGCCAACCTGCTCAGTGCTACACATCATCTAATGTCCTTACTGCTGCTTCCATTGGCCTCAATTGTAGAACCAAGCAATGAGAATTCTTTGACAACCTCAATCTTTTCTCCATTTATCATGATACTGCTTATTGGTCCAGTTGTGAGGATTTTTGTTTTCTTTATATTGATACACAATCCATACTGCAGACTGTATTCTTCAATCTTCATCAGTAAGTGCCTCAAGTCATCCTCACTTTCAGCTAGCAAAGTTGTATCGTCAGCATATCTCAGGTTGTTAATGATTCTTCCTTCAATCCTGATGCCACGTTTTTCTTCATATAGTCCAGCTTCTCGGATTATTTGCTCAGCGTATAGATAAGTATGGGGAAAGGATACAACCCTGACTCACTCCCTTCTTGATTTTAAACCATGTCCCCTTGTTCTGTTTGAACAACAGCCTCCTGGTCCCTATACAGGTTCCTCATAAGTACAATCAAGTGTTTGGGAATTCCCATTCTTCTCAATGTTATCCATAATTTTTCATAATCCACACAATCAAATGCCTTTGCATAGTCAATAAAGCACAAGGAAACATTTTTCTGGTATTCTTTGCCTTCAGCCAAGATCCATCTGACAGCAGCTATGATATCCCTTGTTCCATGTCCTCTTCTGAATCCAGCTTGCACCTCTGGAAGTTCTCTGT
>NW_006921788.1:6320774-6324164 GCF_000298275.1 Orycteropus afer afer
TTTAATTGTCTTTAACTTCAAGTTGAACTTGCATATGAGCAGTTGATGGTCTGTTCCACAATCAGCTCCTGGCCTGGTTTTGGCTGAAGATATTGAGTTTTTCCATCGCTCTTGCCACAGATGTAGTCAACTGGTTCCTGTGTGTTCCATCTGGTGAAGTCCACGTGTAGAGCAGCCATTTGTGTTGTTGAAAAAAGGTGTTTGCAATGAACAAGTTGTTGGTCTTGCAAAATTCTACCATGTGAGTTCCAGCATTATTTCTGTCACCAAGGCCAAATTTTCCAACTACCAGTGAATCTTCTTTGTTTCCAACTTTTGCATTCCAGTCACCAGTGATAATTAACACATCCTGATTGCAAGTTTGGTCAATTTCAGACTGCCGAAGTTAATAAAAATCTTCAATTTCCTCATCTTTGGCTTTGGTGGTTGGTGCATAAATTTGAATAATAGTTATATTAATGGGTCCTCCTTGTAGGTATATGGATATTATCCTATCATTGATAGCATTGTACTTCAGGACAGATCTTAAAACATCCTTTTTGATGATGAATGCCACGCCATTCCTCTTCAAACTGTCATTCTTAGCAATAGTAGATCATAAGGTTGTCTGATACAATATGGCCAAAACCTGTCCATTTCAGCTTACTAATGTCTAGGATTTCAATCTTTATGCGTTCCATTTCATTCTTGACAACTTCCAATTTTCCTAGATTCATACTTCATACATTCCATGTTCCAATGATTAATGGATCGTTTGCAGCTGCTTCTCCTCAATTTGAGTGGTGCCACGTCAGCAAACAGAGGTCTCTAAAGCTTTACCTTATCCATATGAGTAAGGCTGGTTTTCCTCTGATGATTCAGCTCTTTCCCAGTCCTATTTTGAGAGCCTTCTAACCTAAGTGACTCATCCTCCTCCTCTGTATTGGACAATGTTTCTGGACTATTCATAAAATTGTGCAGTAATGTATCAGACAGTGTTTCTTTGCTATTCATAAGGTTTTCCCTAGACAGTTCTTTGAGAAATGAATGGCCTCTTCCTTTTTCCTAGTCGGTCTCAGTCTGAAAGCTGGGATGATACCTGTGCACCATGTGCACCTTGCTGGGTTTGAAACAGCAGTGGCACAGCCTCAAGACTCACAGCAATACGTCACCACAGTAGGACAAACTGACAGAAAAATTTGTCTCCCTTAGCTGTTGGAAACCTCTCCAACCACCCTTACCTGGATCCCTGTGGCTGACTCCTCACTCTGTCCCAGTCCCCCTGGCCTTTCTGCTCCTTTCTCCCACTTTCGTGCCTTGCCCCTTGTGGGGCATACCCTGGGTTCCCTCTCCTCACCTGGATCCCTGTGGCTGACTGCTCGCTCTGTTCCAGTCTCCCTGAACTTTGACTCTCCTTTCTCCTGCTTTCTGCCTTCCCACTTTGGGATGTGGCCCGGGTTCCCTCTCCTCACCTGTATCCCTGTGGCTGACTCCTCACTCTGTTCTGGTTCTCTGGACTTTTCCTCTCCTTTCTCCCACTTTCCTGCCCTGCTGCCTTGGGGCATGGTCTTGGGTTCCTCTCTTCACCTGGATCCCTGCAGCTGACTCCTTGCTCTGTCCCAGTCCCTCTGGCCTTTTCTGTCCTTTCCCCGCTTTCCCCCCTTGCTGCTTTGGTGAGTGGCCTGGGTTCCCTCTCCTCACCTGGATCTCTGTGGTGGACTCGTTGCTCTGTTCTGGTCCCTTGGCCTTTTCCTCTCCTTTCTCCTGCTTTCCCACCTTACTGCTTTGGGGTGTGGCCTGGGTTCCCTCTCCTCACCTGGATCCCTGATGCTGACTCCTTGCTCTGTCCCAGTCTCCTTGGCCTTTCAGTCTCCTTTCTCACACTTTCCTGCCTTGCCACTTGTGGGGCATGGCCTGGGTTCCTCTGCTCACCTGGATCCCTGCAGCTGACTCCTTGCTCTGTTCTGGTCCCCCTGCCTTTTCCTCTCCTTTCTCCCACTTTCCCACCTTGCTGCTTGATGTTTTTATAGTCTATTAACTAGACTATAAACTTTATTGGGAGCTCTGTTAGCATAGTGCCTAAGGCAATTGACTGCTAACCAGAAGCCTGGTGGTTCAAACCCACCAGCCACTACTCGGAAGGAAGATGGGGCAATCTACTTCCATAGTGATAGTGCCTAGGAAACCCAAGGAGGGGTCACTATGAGTTGGGTCCTACTTGATGGCACACAACAACACAATAAACTTTATTAATTTCACCAGATTTTACAAGCACTCATCTGTGTGTGTGTGTGTGCAGTTCTATATAATTTGATTCCATAAATTGTCTAACTCTGGCATTTGAAGATTTTGGGGTTTCTATCTGAGTAGAGCTTAGCCTATCCTGAATGATCCATGCCACCTTCTCCACACTTAGGTGCAACCTTAAGGCCACCTGGAACATCATTCCTTTGCTGGAGTCATCAATAAAAAGCACTTCAACTGGTCATCTGGAGATCAGACATGACTCTGTGGTGGTGGTGGTGCTGAGGACACATCTATACTTTTTCCTTCATTCTTGGGTATTTAGAGAACAGCTGATGTCACTTGAATCAGTTGGCGAAGTCAAGTTTCAAGACAAGTAAATGCCAGGCAAATTGACAGTGACAGTTGTAGCAGATTTGATGATAATGAGAGAAGAAAGATGGTAGCAGGAGCAGAGAAGAGCTTATTATACAGTAGGTAGAAAAAATAATTAATGCCAAATTCTCCTCACATGAAATGAATTAACATCCTGATTAGGGACTCCATTCCATGTTCTCCTCCACATAGCCTGTCAAAATATTTTGAAAGCTTGGTGAGTGAGGAAGATTTGTGGTTTCCCAGCACTACCATTTTCCTTTCTCAATACTGTAATTTTTCTGGCAATTGTTCAAATAACTAATTTACTTTGGAAATAACATTTTTTCCCCCTCTTTTTCCTTGGGGAACTGTTATCTCAGATTATTTTGATCAACTATCCAACAGCAATCTCAGGAATAGAAACAACCACTTTCCAGATGATATACAAAATCTCAATCTGAACAAGTAGCAAAAAAACTGGTTAAGAGTTTGAAGAAATATTCAAATTTCTATGGACTGACTGGATGTATTGTTTTGATTCTTAAACCATTGCTTTATATGTTCTTTTAATTGAAACGTTTTATTGAGTTTATTGTAGAGTTACATTTAGTCATAAGAAATAATACAGAGAGATCCCATGAATCCTATACTCAATTTCCTCCAATGTTAATATTTTGCAAAACTATTAAAGAAAAAAAATTGCCATCAAGTCAATTCCAATTTATAGAGACCACATGTGTGTCAGAGTAGAACTGTGCTTATTAGGGTTTTCAACAGCTGATTTTTCAGAAGTAGACTGCCAGGACTTTC
>NW_006921788.1:6326607-6339954 GCF_000298275.1 Orycteropus afer afer
TTGAGGAATGTCCCTTCTATTCCTATTTTGCTGAGAGTTTTGATCAGAAATGGGTGTTGGATTTTATCAAATGCCTTTTCTGCATCAATTGATACCAGGACTTTCTTTTGAAGCACTTGAGTGGATTTGCACTTTCAACCTTTCTGCTAGCAGCAGGGTATGTCAACCATTTGCACTACCCAGGGACACCATAGTAAACCACAGTACAACAATATAACCAGGAGATGGACAATGATACAATCTACCAGCTGTATTCAGATTTCTCCAATTTTACCTGTACTCCTTTGTGTGAATATCTGTATTTAACTCTATTCAGTCTTATCAACTATGTAGCTTCATGTATAAGTTCATCACTAGTCAAGATACTCAACAGCCCTATCACTACAAGGCTCCTTCATGTTGCCTTTTTGCAACTCCACCCACCTCTCCTACACCTTCTTTCCCCTCATCTTCATGGTTTTAATTTGATAACCACTAATGTCTCTCCATTTCTAAAATGTTGTCCTTGTAAAAATGCTACATAAATGGAATAATCAGTTTGGGATGGACTTTCTTCACTTAGCGTATCTCCTTGGAGATTCAACCAAGTTGTTGCTGTATCAGTAGTTCAGTCTTTTTTATTGCTGAATCCTATTCCCTGATATCTTGCCTGCTAACCAGACGGCTGGTGGTTCAAACCCACCAGCCACTCCTCGGAAGGAAGGTTGGGCAATCCTACTTCCGTAGTGATACTGCCTCGGAAACCCAAGGAGGGGTCGCTATGAGTCAGGGCTGACTCGACGGCACATAACAACAACAACAACAACATTCCCTGGTATAACAACAACATTCCCTGGTATGTATGTATTACTATTTGTTTAACCGTTCACCACTCACCTGTTGAAGGTCAAATGGGAGTTTACTGTTTGGGGCTATTATGTATAAAGGTGGTATAAACATTCATATATAGATTTATATGTGAACCTAAGTTTTCACTTAGGGGCAATGTTTTATTCACTAGTTGGATTGTTTGTTTCTTTACTGTTGAGTTTTGAGAGTTTTTTGCGTATCTTCAGAGCTGTGGTGGTGTGTGTAGTGGTTTGAACCCACCAGCCACACTGAGGAAGATGAGGCAATCTGCTTCCATAAAGATGACAGCCTTGGAAACCCAATGGGGGTCTCTATGAGTCAGAATCAACTCAATGGCAATGAGTTCGGTGAGGTTTTTTTTTGGTTTTAAAGTACTCCTTGTTCCTCCTTCTGATCTGCACTATAAAACAGAATTTTTATTGTTGTTATTTTGGTTTTTTTCCCTTACAGTCAATTATTGAGAAAGTAGTTTTAGAAGAGCAGCTCTGGTAGTGTAGTGCCTAAGGCTAACTAGAAGCCTGGTGGTTCAAACTCACCAGCCACTCCTCAGAAGGAAGGTTGGGCAATCTACTTCCATAGTGATACTGCCTTGTAAACCCAAGGAGGGGTCGCTATGAGTCAGGTCCTACTCGATGGCACATAACAACAATAACAACAGTTTTAGAAGACAAGAAATGACTTTATGAGTTTAACATGCAGCCTCAGCTTTAGCATAGCTAATGGTGAAGGTTCTTCTAGCACAGAAAAAGAAATGGACGTAATTTCAGCTGGGAAAATGTGCTATGTCTGGGACTTTGGGATGCTGGCAATGTGATCTATGTGAAGAGAAGAAAATTCATCATAGGAGAGATGGTCATCAGGAAGCTGAGGAACCCAAGGCCTCATCCATCACAGCTGTTGCTTGAAGCCAATCTCTCCCCCAAGCATTTAAACTTCTCTGAATTCTGAAGTGTGTCCTTCAAAACTGCTATCAAAATAACAATGCTGTGGGTGGTCAAACAGTTAAGCAATCAACTACTAACTGAAAGGTGGTGGTTAGAACCCACTCAGAAGTATCTTACAAGAAAGGCCTGGTGATCTGCTCCAACAGGTCACAGCCTTGGAATCCCTATGCAGTAGTTCTACTCTATACACGTGGGGTTGCCATGAGTTGGAAAGGACTCAATGGCAACTAACAGCAATATTAAAATAACAACAATGACCCAGAAGAAAATCTTCTAACATTTCATCACCCAATCCATGTTTTCATTTATACTGAGAATCCTTTAGGCCTTCTGTATGTGTAAACAACATGAGCAAAATTAAAGTGTAATTTGATAGTCTACATTTTATAGCTACTATGTCATCATTATGTTTCCAGTTTGCTACTGTCTTGGCATTTCCTAGCTCACATTCATTCCACTAAGAAAAGCATATTTCCCAATGGGCTTGTATCCTTCCTCATCTTTCTCCATGCTCTTATAAGTTATATGCACAAATTTACAGATAAAGGAACTTTTTGATCAATGCTTGTTTTCATACAAATATGAACACTATATATAGATTTTTCTCTGCAAACAACAGCTTTTCTTATGGAAGTTGAATTAAAATATGCAAACTTTATTCTGGTAAACTATTTCCACCAGTTAAAAAGCTATTTAGAAGAGGCCACCTGATTCCTGGAAAATAATCCCTTAGCCAGATGCATTTATAAAAGTGTTTCCTCTGGTCCTTCAAAGATCAGAGGTGATTCTGGGGTAGTGGTGGTGAGGACACAGCTAAACGTTTTTCTTTGCTCTTGAGCATTTAGAAAACAGTTTAAGTCAATTGAATCAAGCTGGGGAAGTCAGACAAGTGAATGCCCAGTCTGTCTGTCTTCTGATCACTTGCTTTGCCTTTCCATTTCTCAATGTGAGAACACTGACCTCTTGTGTTCTATTTTTTTAAGCATTTATAGACTAAAACTGGTTTTGAGTAGGTATTTGGATACAATTTGCTTCAGAGTTTAGCTCCACAAATGTTTGTTGTACCCCTACCACCTGCTAATCCGTGGTTATTAAAATCTGCTTTATTCAATTATGACCTCAAACAGTGCCAATTATTTTTGAATGACAGGCAATACTATAATACCGAGAGTTTAAAACAAAGGCTGGTATAATAGTCAATCAAATCAAGATATGGAGAAAAGTCTGCAGTACCCTACTGATATATTTAAAATGTAGTATTTTAAATATAAACATTGCTGAAATGCTTAGTCTTACAAATTGTTCTACTCAGAGATTTTTCCAACCAAAAGAATTTCAAAGATGTAATTTTTAAAAGAAATTAGACACTTAGCATCAGAGATGACAGTTTTTCATGATAATGACCTACTCAGTTTTTCAAACATTTTATAAGAAAAACTTTCAAATATTCACAAAAATACAGAGAATGGCTATTAAACTTTCAAGTGCCCATCACCCACCTTCATCTTTTATCAGTATTCTGCCAATGTAATTTCATCCATACTTCTCTCTTCCACCCCAAACTCCTTCATTCCAAATGATATTTTAATCAGTTTAATAAATTGGCATATTTTGATGATCGATATACACTTCAGTGATCAAAAACTGCTTTAAAGCAGTAGCCAATGTACTGAACTTTATTTGAAGCCAGGAAAAAAAATGAAGTTACAAAGATCCGAAGGGAGCAAAAGTAAAAGCGATATAAAAGTTAGCCTTGAAGTAACTGTAGACTACTGCAAAGGAAAAAAAATAAAAAGAGAGATATCATGGAAAGAAAGACAGAAAAAAAGAAAGACAGTGAGGCATATGGAAAGAGAGAAATGGGGAGAAAGAGAAATAAGAGGAAGGGAGAGAAGAAGAAAGAAGTGAGAGAGGACTTAAAGAATGAAAAGTCCTCAAATCTAAAATGTCTTACTGTTGAAATTAGCCACTCTTTCCTCAGCTGTGTTTCATTATTACTCCATTTCCACCTCATATGAATTAAAATATGTCAAATATCTATTGTCCCCAATAGTTATATATTTATTGAAGGTTAGAACTATGTCTTTCTTTTGTAGTGTTGCCATCTCTGCCCTTGAAAGATCCTAAAGGCCATCTAAGAAGACTTCACGCTTTTTTTTAGTGACCCTTCCTATTTCTAACACAGCTGTCTGGGTGATCCTGTTAAAACCTGATGTAGATGACATCACTCTTTCATGTAAAACTTTATAAAGACTTCCATTTTCATTGAGAGAAAACCTGAATTTTTTAGACTGGCTTGAAACATGTCAGGTACCCTATACCTCAGAGTTTTTGCCTAGCCTGCTTCCCTGCCAGGAACACTCTGAATATCCATGTGGCTAATCCCCTCTCCTTTTTCAAGTTTCTGCTCTGTATTGCCTTTCACCCCCCCCCCCCCCAGCACTTTCCATCCCTCTTATCCTACTTGATTTTTCTCCAAATCAAGTGTTTGGTCACTGGACTATGAACTCCACATCCAGGGCCTAACTTAGTGCTTGGCACACAGACACTTCTGACGTATCTGTGGGATGAGTATTAAATAATTGTGTCTCATATAATGTGTTGTTCCAGTTTCCCCCGCTGTTAGTAGAGTGTTCCTAGGAAACCTTTCATAAGCTGAAATGGTATAAATTGAAGAAATAATTACTATTAGTTTATATGGGAAAATGTTTGAGCATTGCCAAGCCCATGGCCACAAAGTTGATTTCAACTCATACAGACTATAGAACAGAGTAGAACATAGAGTCAAGACTATAAATTTTTATGGAAGCAGATAGCCTCATCTTTCTCCCTTGGAATGGCTGGTGGGTTTGAGCCACTAACCTTTTAGTTAGCAGATGAAACCACCAAGACTCCACAGCTCCTTTGAACACTCCCAGACCCCCAAAATAACCTCCCAAATCCTACCAAGTGTTCTGGTTACCTAATGCCACTCTGACAAGAATATACCACAAATGGGATGGCTTTAACAAACAGGAGTTTATTCCCTCAAAATATGGAGGCTTTAAGTCCGAATTCAATGTGCCAGGCTCTAGGGGCTGGGTAAAAGCCCCTCAACCCTGGCCTTCAGCTCTGTCTCCTGATCCTGGCCCATTGAAACTGGAGGCTTTTCTTCACTCAGACAGCTGCTGGCTGCTGAGGCTGACAAGCCCAAGGTTGACAAGTAAAAAGGCACAGTCCAATGTTACCAAACCACACAGCAGGCCATTAATTCAAGTCCATTGAACGTCCCAAGGTCGGCAGAGCATGGCAGGCTGCTGAACAACGACACAACTACATGTCGAGTTCAAGTGTGCCATAAGCTAAAGATCATTCTCAAAGCTGTTTCTTATATACGGGAAGCAGACCACATGCTCACAATAGATTTCAACATGGAGTAGATTGCCAGTCTCATGATGGGGAATAACTACCACCAGCTGCCCAGCCACTCATCCAGGCCCAGCCAAGTTGACACACAAACTTAACCACCACAACAAGTAACACAAAAAAGCCTAGAATAACACAAACAAATAGTGTCCACAAACAGTTCAAAGCTATGGCAGTTTGATGCTGAGATGCTGAGTGTAACTTCCAGGGAAAAAGCTTGGGAATGCCACTCTTTCTGCTTGGGGTGTGGGCTGCCAATGCCTCTTTAACTGGCTAGCTGCAAAACAAAAGCTGAACACTTGCTTTTCACCTTTTTTTTTTTTATGTAAAAGCAAAAATCATCTTTGGATTTCTTTCAGTTAGCACAACAGATACTAATGTAGGCCTTTCATAAAAGCAAAGTGGAGTAAAACAAATTTTTGAAAACTGGGACACAGTTGTACATATAAAGTAAAAAAACCAACTTCACTGCTGTGGAGTCAATTCTGACTCATAGCAACTCCCATTGGGTTTCTAAGGCAGTAAATCTTCACAGAAGTAGATCACCCCATCTTCCTTCCAAGGTTTGAATTGCCAGACTTCTGGTTAGCGATCAAATGTCTTAGGTACTGTGCCACCAGAGCTCCTTTGTATATATATAGTCACTCACAATTAATGAACGTTTGTTGAAGGAGCCAATGAATACATTCTGACCCAAACTTGTTCTGAATAATTAAACTGCCTGAAAAAGCAGGAGGTAAATATTCAAAAAGTTAAGTCAATCAAACATAAATTTTAGACATCCAGGAGGTAGGTAGCTCTATCATCTTTGAAAAAGCTAGCTATAAAGATGGAATGACATTGGCTATAGTGATGGGCTCAAGCATAGCAAAGATTGTGAGGATGGCACAGGACTGGGCAATGTTTCATTCTGTTGTACACAGGGTCGCTATGTGCCCGAGCCAAGTTAATGGCACCTGACAACAGCTATAAACCCAGAAGAATGAGTTCTAAGAAATCAAGTAAAATGTTCTGCCAAACAAAGCATGCTGTTTCACTACCCACTTCTGATCCTGAAAAGTCACATTCTAAGGTTTTCCTTAAACATCTGGCTCTAATACAAATCCTGTGAAAAGAGAAATTCCTCCTACCCGCCTGGCCTACCCCTCAAAAACTGGCATACCCTAAATTGGGTGTTTCTAAACAGGCTTCTCCCTCACTAGATGTTCATATTAATTGTTTCTTGTGTTAAGTAACAACATACATCCCAAAAAAAAACCCAAAAAAAGTTTTTATCTTTGTCACCCTGCAGCAATTTCCTTGGTACCAAATATTCAGTGCAGAAGTATCAAGGGAAAAACACCAAGGCCCCTCTTAAGTGGGTGGTCAATATTACTTTTAATTCTTCATTGTAATCTTCACAAACCCAAAGCCCCATGAACTATTAAATTACCATGGGGATTTCCTCTGGGCTCCTTGCCCCAGTTGGTCTCAGGATGTTCTCGGCAACAGGCAGCTTGGGTAATGTTCTCCGAACACCTGTCACCTGTTTCACACAATAATCTAAATAGAATGTGAATACAAAAGGCCTATTATTAATTATGTAATGATCAGTTTGGCTGGGGCTGCATGTCTGTGGGGTCTCCTTTAGAACATGTTGAACATTCCCTTAGCAGGCACATCAAAACACATGAGACAAGAAAGGGCATGAAGAGATGGTTGCTAACTCAATATTTCCAGGTTCAGTCAAATGAGTCTGGGCATATGGAGGTGATTTCAAGGTGTAGGCAGATGTTTGTGCAATGCTAAATGCAAGGGGATCTGGGTGAGGTCTGTGTTAGTTGAGCTTTGAAGTATATGTGTGTGTGTGTGTGTGTGTATGTGTGTATGCATTTAGTGAATAATTCTTTGTCCTTTAATGTTACACAAGATGATATTTAGACTGTTGGTAGTAGAACCCTGGCTTCTTACCTTCCCCATCATCTCGACCTAATGCCTGGCATGTCTAGGATGATCCTGGCTTGCATAGAATTTAAAGAGTTTGGAACTTCCTGTGCCCAAACTGGGAAAGTGCTGGGCAAATGTGACATTTTATGCACCCTGTATCAGAAGTGCTCAATATATGTTTGCATGGAGTTTATTTTCAACTCACCAGTGTATATACAACTGACCAATTATTATAAGAGGCAGCAAAACAAATATTAAGGGTATTCAGAAAGCAAGATTTCAGAAAACACGATTTGAAGGCAGTAGTGTGTCAAGGGGTGGAAAGGCAGTGGTAGCAGTCTCCGTGGGTGTAGACAATAATGGGGTGCAACGTCTTGAGAGAATTTGAAAACAATAATAAAACCAAATAAATGCAGTCTGCTTTTAATTATTACCCTGCACCAGTAATTCTAAAAAAAGTTAGTGGTAAAATACTCCTCTTGGCTGAGGCAGATCACACCCCTTGATACGTTTCTATAGGGAACAGAGATATACTCCATTATCTGGAAATGTCTATTTTAGGGATAACTATGTTAAGCCCTTTACTTAAGTGCCTCATTTAATCTTCTCATCAACATAGGAGGAAGGTTCTCTAACTTCACCCACTTTATTGATGGTGCACTAAGAATTAAAGAAGACTCTTATGCAAGGTCCACCGCTGGCCTGTCAGATTGTTGTGCTGTGGTGGCCTGCATGTTGCTATGATGCTGGAAGCTATGCCATCAATGTTTTAAATATCAGCAGTGTCACTCATGGTAGACAGGTTTCAGTGGAGCTTCCAGATTAAGACAGACCATAAAGGATGTGTGGTAGTCTGGAATAAGTAGCCAGTGAAAACCCTTATAAATGGCAGGAGAAGATTGTCTGATGTAGTGCTGTAAGATGAGCTCCTTAGACTGGAAGTCACTCAAAATAAGACTGGGGAAGAGCTGCCTCCTCAAAGTAGAGTTGACCTTAATGATGTCACTTTGAGGGCTAAGATGTGCTGACCCAAGTCATTGTATTTTTAATAGCCTCATATGCATGTGAAAAGTGGACAATGAATAAGAAAGACCAAAGAAGGGTGGATGCCTTTGAATAATGGTGTTGGAAAAGAATATTGAAGATACCAAGGGCTACCAGAAGATCAACCAAATCTGTCTTGGACAAAGCACAGCTAGAATGCTCCTTAAAAATGAGGATGGAAAGACTTCATCTCAAGTACTTTGGCCATGTTACAAGAAGGGACCAGTCCCTGGAGAAGGGCATCATGTTTGGTAAAGTAGAAAGTCAGCAAAAAAGAGGAAGACCTTCAAAGAGATGGATTGACAGAGTGGCTGCAACAACAGGCTCAGGCATGGTTAAGACTGTGAGGATGGCGTTGAGATGGGCAGTGTTTCATTCTGTTGTACACAGCGTCTACGTGAGTTAAAAATGACTCAATAGCACCTAATGACAACAACAACAACAACTTGCTTAAGGTCAAATGGAAAGTGCATCATTTGAATTCCAGGCCTGTTTGAGTCCAAAGATAATGCTCTCACCCCAGTGTTATGTTGACTTTGTATCTAGCTCCTGCATAAAGACTGGGCCACTCAAGTGGTGAGGGAATTACACTGGTGAGTATAAGACATAATACTTGCTCTGGCAGTGCAGTGACCAAGCCTTTTACCTGCTAACCAGAAGGCTGGAGGTTCACACCCACCAGCCACTCGTAGGAAGGAAGACTGGGTAATCTACTTCCATAGATTTACTGTCTTGGAAACCCAATGTGGGTCGCTATGAGTTGCAATTGACTCAGTGGTAGTGGGTTTGGTTTTTGGTTTGGTTTAACAAATTTGTTTAGTAAGTGAATGAATGGATAAATATACTGGGAAAAAACTCTGGTAGCTCAATGGAGTTAATTTCTGGAGATTTTCACATTCAAGCAATGCAGAATCTTTTCCATATTTCCATCATTTGGAGGCTGCCTTCAGAGTCTTGAGGATTTAAGCTTGGAGGATGGACCTCGGTACTGTCCCTGTCACTCTCCCCTTTGGGGGAGAGCTTATACCAGTAGAGGTGTTAGGGATGAGAAGGACTGGGAAACACAAATGTTTTGACAAGATTCTTTTTTTCTGTGATGAGGTTATTTCAGTTTATGAGCCACATAGAATGGTAGCCCCAGAACTGAGATTACTTTTGAAGGCTCGATGTCTGTAGGCCATGATACCATCATTACCGGGGTCTCCACAAGGTCCTACTTCCTGCAAATCTGACATGACATGCAACAAGAATGTTGCTCCTCACTTTTCTTTCACACATTCTAATTGGAATATTTCCCCAAGATTTTAGGGTAGGCTACAAAATAAAAATTCACTGGCATCAAGTCATTTCTGACTCATAGCTTCCCCCAATGGTTTTCTGAGGTGGTAATCTTTATGGAAGTAGACTGCCCCATCTTTCTTCTGTAGAGCAGCTTGTGGGTTTGAAGGGCCAACCTGGTTAGCAGTCAAACACCTTAGGCACTATGCTACTAGAGCTCCCGGGCTATAAAAATGGAGATTGTATAATGATGTTCCATGGCCTATATCTCATTAGTAGATATAGGGGATTTTACATAAACACATTTCTGGCTATTCTTGAAACATTAGAAAAGCTGGACACACACCTACCCAGCAGCACTGACGAAGCCTAGCCTGGCTGCCCCCTAGAGACGGGGCTTGGGTCTCCAGTTTCCACAAGGTCCACAACACTCTATCATCTACTCAACTCACTTCACTTGTTTATGTTACCAGTGTGCTCCCTAGATGCATTAGTGCACGTGACCCTTGCTCTAGAATTATGCTGTCCAATATGGTAGCCATTAATTATTACATGTGGCTATCTAAATTTATATTTAAATATATTAAAATGAGATACAGTTTAAAATTTAGTTCCTCAGCCAAACCAGCTGTATTTTGAGTGCTCTTTAGCATTTGTGGTCAGTAGCTACTGTAGTGAACAATACAGATTAGGACATTTCCATCATCACAGGAATCCTATTGGACGGTGTGTTATAGACTGAAATAAACCAAACTCACTGTTATCAAGTTGACTCTGACTCTTAGCAACCCACATTGGGTTTGAGGCAGTAAATCTTTACAGAAGCAGATTGCCCCATCTTCTTTTCACAGAGTGGCTGGTGGGTTTGAACCACCACCTTTCTGGTTAGCAGTCAAATGCTTTAGGCACTGCACCGCCAGAGCTTCTTAGTACTGCTGTAGAAGTTAACTATTTCTAGAGCGTCAGGCATCTGATATAAAATTCTCCCTACCTCCATACCATGTACCAACCAATAGATATATGCCCTGAAAATTCTGTTCTGAAAGAGAAAGAGCAAGGAGAGAAGGTAGAAGAGGAGAAGGAAGATGAGCAGGAGAAGGAAAAGGAGAAGCAGGAACCATTTGTAGAGCACTTAACCTGTGTCAAGCACTGTAATAAGGACTTTCCACGAATTATCTCATTTAATTCTTACAACAGCCCTATGAGATACGGAAAATTATAAGATGAACAAACAGGTTTAAGTTACTTAAATTGCAGAAAGTCACATGTTAATAAATACATGATAAAGCCAGGATTCAAACAAAAATGTTTGGTCCTAGAACTCATGCTCTTGAAGATTAGTCAATAATGCCCAGTCCACGGAAACGGACCCACAGTCTCCATCAGCAGTGCGCCCACTGCAAAGCCAAGAAAAAGGGATACTGTTCCTTTGGTCCACTGGGATCTGGCTGAAGCTCTAATTAGTACAATTAGATAAGTTCTATTCTTGGCCAATCTTAATGTCCACTTTAATTAAAAGCTGAAAAATGTCAACTTTGATATTGACAACTATTTATTCATTTCTCTGGTAATTCCACTGGTTCTTCTTTTCCTCGACTTAACTGGAATTCATAGTTACCAATTATTTGCTGACTGTAAATATTGATAGCTATTTCACCTATTTATCAAGAAGATAATTCATTTTGACATTCAAATGGAAATTACTTTTTTTTTAAAGAGGGTTTATGATTGAGTTTATATCATTCTTATTTAGAGGTTTCATTTTCACAAATTGTCCCTTACTTACTAGAATTATGTGTCTAGGATTTAGAAAATGATGAATACTTTAGCTTCTGCCTACTATGTGGTAATAGAAATTACATATCACTTGGACAGAGGGAGGATGACATCTTAATTAATTTCATTATGTTTAAGAATTTAGGTATCATTTTTATGACTGTGGGCATAATAAGTATCATGGTTTATGAGCATAAAGCATTTGTTTAGAAAGCTTTGTATCCTTGCTTCTCTGTGTATGTTACAAATTCTTCTTGATGACTCTCTTTTTCCTGCTTTATTTTGAAACTTTTTACTATTTGATAGTTCTTTTTGCTCAGTAGCATTTGTGAGTCTGTAAATTATGATTTTTCTTTAAAGAATACAACACATAAAATTATATCAAGCTACCATTTGTTAAAGAAGAGAAAAAATTTTAGTCGGTAGGAATATTTTTAAATGTAAAGGGTAAACGCTCATTTGGTTTGTGTCAAGCTTTTTCTATGTTCTACATCTGAGCTCTGGTAGCATAGTGGCTAAAGCACTTGACTGCTAACCAGAAGGCTGGCGGTTCAAACCCACCAGCCACTCCTCGGAAGGAAGGTTGGGCAATCCTACTTCCGTAGTGATACTGCCTCGGAAACCCAAGGAGGGGTCGCTATGAGTCAGGGGTCGACTCGACGGCACATAACAACAACAACAACAACATCTGAAAATTATTTTGTGATTTTCTAAGTGTATAAAAGGAGGCCTGGTGTTGCAGTGGTTAAGCACTCGCTGTGAACTGAAAGGTTGGCAGTTCTAACCCACCAGCTGCTTCGTGGGAAAAAGATGAGGGAGTCCGCTTCTGTAAAGGTTACAGCCTTGGAAACCCTACAGGGCAATTCTACTCTGTCCTATGACAGAATTGACTCAATGGCAACAGGTCTGGTTTTCAGAAGTATATAACCATTTATCAGAAATATTTTTTATAACAGGATTTACTTTAGCAGGGCCCATAATTAACATCAGCTTTGCTTGCCAATGAAGAAGAATGATTTTATACGGGCAAATTTATTCATGGGGTACCAAAAAAACAACATATCTAACTCTCTGCTGTCAAGTCAATTTCAACTCATAGCGACCCCTCCTTGGGTTTCCGAGGCGGTATCTCTATGGAAGTAGATTGCCCAGTCTTCCTTCTGAGGAGTGGCTGGTGGGTTTGAACCGCCAGCCTTTTGGTTAGCAGTCAAATGCCTTAGGCATTACGCCACCAGAGCCCCTGTGCAAATTTCCCTCTTGTGAGAGGGAAATTTGTTTTTGAGGGAAATTTTCATCTCTAGCCTAGAAGCTAGAGGAAAAGCTTAAAAAAAAGATTTGATCCATAACACTTCTTATTGCAGTTACAACTACACATGATGCTGCTTCTCTTTTAAATGCAGTGACTGATATTGGTCATGCTTTTCTTTTCTTGATGGAGCTTTACTTCTAAAAGATCTCAGTTCTTATTATAGACTTATATTTACCATTCAAATCTCCCATGAGTTTAGGAACAGTTTTCTTAGGAGGAAAATACACTGGAACCAGATGTTGATAATAAAATCTGAGAAGAATATTAATTTTAATGCAAACATACCCTACTTAGTTAGTAGTTGATGTTGAGCTGAAGAATTTACTTATTTATTCTTTCAACAAGGATTTGCCAAGTGCCCCTAATGTGGCCCTCAGTTTGCTCTATCCCAAAGCTTACCAAACTCTAATGTGCATAGAAATCTGGGATATTGTTACAGTGTACATTCTGATTCAATAGGTCTTAGATGGTGTCTGAGAGTCTGCATTTCTAAAAGTCTCTCAAATGGGGCCAATGCTGTTGGTCTAGGTATCACATACTGAGTAGCATGCCTCTCTGCATTAAAACAGAGATGAACAAAATATAGCCCTGCTATCAAGGGGCTCTTTTTTTTTCTCTTTCTTTATTATGATTTGGGTGAAGATTTACAGAGCAAATTCCATTTCCATACAGCAGTTCACATATACTTTGTCTCATGTCATTGACTACAGTTTACCACAATGCAACAGCTCCCCTCCACCTTCCTCCCCATAGTTATCACTTCCCAGTGTCCATCCCTCCATACTCTCCTGCGCCCTGAGCTGTCTCCCTGTGCAT